>NW_008240221.1:1761427-1856972 GCF_000691975.1 Corvus brachyrhynchos
AAAGAAGAGAGATTTCTATTCTTTAAAATTATCTGTAATTAAAAGATTGTTTTTATGGTGCATTACTGAATCATTAAAAATCAAAAGGGGAGAAATAAAACTAGCTGGTAGAGAAGTGGCAGGTGGCTGCTGTTATTGGCAGATGTGTATCTTGGAACTGAACTCTTTGCAAGTGTCATGTGAAATAACTGAATTTATTAGAAGTAGGAATTGCACATACAGAAGCTGGTGACCCTGAGAAAATACGCAGGCAGCTTTGGGACTGCAGGCTAGAAACTACCCTTCCTATCTGTATTCAAATCCTGTGAAAACACTCTAATAGGTTTAGCTGCAGCAATTTCAAATGTTGCTTCTCCTGCCTGCCCTATTTCTCTGACAGAGCTTGCCTCTACTGAGCAGAAGAGGCAATATGGGATGGGTTGTGCCCACTCCTGGCCACACCTTCCATATTGACACCGTTCTCTCTTCACAGTGGATGGGGTTAAAACACTGAAATGGGGCGACTGAAGTGAAATACAAATCCAGTTCTTACTGTCAGGATAATGACAGCAATTTCTGTCAGAAAGGGGGGAAGAGCTTGACTAGTAATGTCCTCACCAGCAGGAGATAAGGGGCCATTTCACTGCCCTGCTCCTGCAGTGGCCCCATTTCACGAGCTACCTGGCAGGCTGCTTTTGCAATAATAGACATGCCTGTGCTGCCTTGCCCTGAATTGCCAAGGAGGCTGGACTGACTTCTGGAGGTCACCTGGTCCAAGCTCCTGCTCAAAGCATGGCTAACTTCACACATGGCATGTGTGCTGGCCAACATTAATATTTAATCTGTAAACTAATTTAATGGAGCTTTTCTTTTTCATGTGATCCTCAGGACTAGTTCGCTTTTATAGAGTAGGAACACAGGGCACAAAAAAGTGATTTTTTTTTTGAAGTGAAAAGTGATTGGTCATAAATGAAAGCTGATGTGTAGGTGCTTTTTGTTTATTTGTTTTACTTACAAGTTTTCACAAAGTATTAAATTTCTGATTTCTTTTTTTTCATGATAAAGATTGTTTACTTCAGTTGAGATTTTTGCTTCATCAGTAGAACTATTAAAGGTACAGCAGACTGATGCTCAGTTTGCTCAGGAGTAGAGAGTTTGCATATTATTAAAAAAAAAAAAGGGGATGGGCAAGACAAGTAGTCATGACGTGCATAAACAAAGAGGTAGTTCGTATGTCTAGTTTCATGCTGGTATTACACAGAAATTGTCAACTCTTCAATAAATGTTAGGATTTTTACTCATGTTCTTTTACAATATTTGTTTTTCTTGGATCTCAGCTTTCCAGGTGAGGCAGGTTGAGCTTCGCATATTCACTATAAGCAGAGGTAAGATAAGCTGCCAACCTCTCCTAAAGATTATGTGTGGTCCTGGAGCTCCACTGCAAGCTTGAAACCTCTGGATGTCATCCAATTTGGCAAGAAACAAAAGTTCCCCAAAGAAAACTGGTACAATTAAATACATAAAGGATGAAGGATTCTAGAGGGTGGATAGACAAGATACAAAAATGATAACCAATGTGACAATCAAGATTTTGAAATTGTAGATGGAGTGAAAATTTATGAGCATTTAACTTACATTCCTCAACTGCTCACTTCAAGTGTCAAATGAAGCAGACTGTGGTGAGCAAACTTCAGTAGAGGATGCGCTAATTATTTGAACCATATTTGTGTTCTTGCTCCAACATGCTGTTTCATTTTTGATAATGACAATGTTTCAGCAGCATTCTGATTCTTTGGACAAGAAAACAGGTAAGTATATTTTGGAGTGTCAGCAAACCTTTCAGAATTGCAGGTGAAAATTGAGAGAAACAACAAAATTTGACAATTGTCAAGATCAAAGCTAACCTCCAGTTGACCAGAGGACCAGCATGCCCTTGCAAAATCGTTTTTTTTCTTTTTCAGTTAAAAATCCGACACAAGGACAAAATTCCAGGAGCACAACAATTAGTATGAGGCATAATTTATAGAAGACAAAAATGGTAAAATTAAAATGCATTTTTCAATTTTTGTCCATATTGTAAAAGAGCATCTGTAACAGTATTGCCAGTAAGATGAAGAGTCGAGAAAAGAAGCGACTGGGAATGTCTGGAGAGCTGAGTTACTAAGGAACTTGTGACCCATGTGGTTCAGAGAGCTTGGGAAGCTGCTGAGGTAGGATGTTTGGTGCTGTCTGTGGCATGTGGAGCCAGCTGGCTGCAGAGTAAGGCAGTAGCTCCAGAGAGTTCATCTTTGTTGTATTATCTTGATTTCCAGCTGTCCAGGGAATTAATCGCTAAACCTTACCAGCTCCTTTATGAGCTTGGATGGTGGCTGAGAACTCTGCCAACCAGACTGTTTATAAAAACCCCACAGAGCTCAAGAGATTAAGCAGCCAGGAGTTGGCTGGAAAAAAGACTTTAGCAGCCAAGTACCCAGGAGATGGGCAGTGGGCAGAGTGACCACAAATGAGTAGATTTTCCTCTCTCAAGGGTTGCAACTGAATTGGCATATCCCTGCGGAATGCTTTGATCCTGTCAAATCCATTATTTTCTGATGACTGTGGGGAAATTTCTGAAAAGTTCCAAATCTAAAAAAAATACCTGGTAAAAGTCTTCACATTTATGTTCTTATTTTTTTTATAAAATGCAGTGATAAGATATCTAGGCAGTATATTTTTTTCATCCACTGAAAATGCAGAGCTTCAGCTTTTATACACTCTCCTGTTTAACCAGTAGGTAAAATTAATCTGTGTTGGGCTGTGAAGAGCTTTGTGTATATCTGAGTACTTGTTGTGGTGCCACAAGTCTATTCTACAGTGGTCCCTATAGCCAGGAAATATTCATATTTTCCTACTCTGCACTGAAATATATTAAGTGAGAATTTTCCTAAGCTTGACAGTGGCCACAGCAGTTATCTCAAAATACAGGTGCATTCAGACTGAATGTCTGCAACTGAATAGTTTTACTACCCAAATTTAGATTTTGGTATGAATGTTCAAAATGGTGCTTTTAATAAAATAAACTGGTCCAAAAGTCTAGATAAAACCAACCAAATCTTCAACTTCCTTCCTTTGCAGATCTGGATCCCCATGAAGACATTTCACTGGGTTTTTTTTTATGCTTACTATGTATCCTTAATCTCTGTTTTAAACCATACATATCTACATTTTCAGCTAGTCATATACTTTTTAAACTTCTTTTTCAAGAGTTTTTCAATTTAAATTTTCCTTTCATATCTAAAAGTAAAGAAAATTCGACCACTTCCCCTTTTCCCTAGTCTAGTGGTTTTCTAGAAGCCAAATTAGTAAGTGAATGCTATCCCTAAGCAATAAATAAATCTAATATAAATATTTTCACAAGGTTTTGATTACATACAAATACTTTGAAAGAAAATTGGGATATATTATGGGGTTTTTGATTGTTTTGCACACATAATTTGATTTTTGTTTCACAACCTGCATTTGTAAATAGTACTCAATGTTGCCACATTTTCACGTGCTAAAAATATTAACTGCATTTAAGTTTAGAGACTGTGCATATCTCTTTATCTTAATTACAAACAAAAGAAAACTTATATTCTCTACCTTTTTCCAATAACATTTTTGATTAGTCCAGCTGTGAGCAACTGGCCTTATCTGTTTTTGTGAGTTAAACCTTTTTCTGTTGGAAACTGTGTTCCTCTTCTACCATGCTTGGAGCAACATAAAAGACTTGTTTTGAAATAAGGTAAAATACTAGTTTCTGAAAAGTTCCTAGACTTCATAGAGAAAGAGCTATTGGATCATTACATTGTATAGTTAAGGCCACAGGCATGCTATTTTAGGAGGAGTTGGATTTCAGAGTTCATAGTTGGTGTAAGTAATTCCTTAAAACCTGACATTTGGATAAAAATAGTGTTGCAATTCCTATGTCTTATCAAGGACAAAATGGCAGTGGGAATGAAGAGGGAAGAAACAGCAGCTGATTTCATTGCTTTTTAACACATATTTTATGCAGGATTTGCCATTAATAGGTGTTTTGAAGATCGTATCTTCTGGCTGTAAGAAGAAAAATCCTTCATATGGGATACAAGGCCAGCAACCAGCAGCCATACAGAGAACCATTTTCCTTACAGGATTCCTGAGCTGCATCCATAAGAGCAAATGAAGAACCACCCTCAGAAGAAGACTGTGGAATGAATGCAGGACAAATCTGCCTGTGTGCCTCTATCTCTTTTGTCCTCTGATGGCTGAGATGTAACAGCTTGAACACAGCCTGGGCCACACAAGTGTCAGGTACCACCACGCTTTTCCATCAACACTTTTTTTCCACAGCTCCCTCTGAGATCTTCATCTTGCCTGGCAGGTCTACTCCAGCTTCACTGCCAAGGAGTGCTTTGTGCCTGGCAAAAGGAACTTAATTTTTAAGAAAATATAATACCAAAGAACTCCGGTGCTTTGAAAGAATTAGCTCAGGTTTTTTTTTTCCATTAGAGGTAATACCTCAGATGGACCTTCATATGCAATGTTACTATGTAATTTTCTGTTTTGACCATCCAGATGAGATGCAGTATCACTTCTTTAGTCGTGTGATAACTACGGAATGCAAGTTCTTTATTGTGTTTACACTATTTTGAACCAGCATCCCCTTTAAAAACGGTGCTCACTTAAAAATGCAATGTAACATATGACATTGTGTTTTCCAAACTTGCATTTTAAATAGCACTAGGCTATGAAGATTATGACCACTGAAGGTATATTGTGAATTGTTTATTATATGGAGATTTAAAAACCCTAAAACATCACTGAAGAATTAGCCATTTTATACTTTTAAATATTAATCCTGGTAATGCTGGTTTGTTATCTAGTTTGATTGGTTCTATGCATGTATATGGCAGCATAAATTGTGACACAAAGTGTGACTCCTACAGTTTGCTTTTTTGCATACATAAGAATATTTATATAAAAATACTAATTTCAGATTATGTAACCATGTAACTAAAAACAATATAATATTAAAGTAGTGACATGGCCCTCATGTGTAATGTATTTCTGCTCAGAATACTTTGTCTGACAGATAAGTGCCAGAATATCTATCCAGAGAAATAAGACAGAAACAAGGTGATATAGACAGTACACAGGAAGTCTGTAGAAAATACAATATTTGATCCCACATCTTCCAAGCCAGGTTAGCATTAGGACTTTTATTCCTTCCCAATAACCACAGATATTTAGTATCTCATGCTAGAAATGACCTGGTTTTCACTGGTTTTCATAGCTGCTCTTCTGTGCCTTTCTGTTTCATGCCGCAGTTTGTGTGTGTGAAGCACTGAGTAATGCTATCATGAAAAGTATTTATTTTGGTTTATTGCATTTCCATTTTCTTTGTTTCTATTTAATCATATGCTTCTTCACTGATTATAAAATAAGAATAACGTTTTTGTTTGCGTAAGGACAAACTTTGTAAGTCACTGTTTGTTTTACTAGTCCAAATGACACTTTTTAGATATTGTCTTTCATGTAAGGACTTTTGGTCCTTAGAGCCCTTTACTGTGCTGACTGTCCTATTGGAAAGGAGTAAAACTGTTGAGGAAATCTAGGTAAAACAAGAAGCTCATCATGAGTGACATTCTATATGTGTGATGAAAGGGAAGGGAAAGGCACCTCCACACAATCCCCAGCTGAACTCCTCAGTTCTTCACTGTCTCTGCAGCTCCAGGAAGCTGGCTGCCCTCCTCAGTGCTCCATAGGCAGTTCAGCATCTGTTAGAGGAAAAGTCATGAAACAGAAACATGGAATAGGGGAAAGGAATGACTCGTGCAGAGAAACAAAAGCCTCATATTTCAGGGAGGTCTTATCAATTTTAAAAGCTTATTTTCTGTTAACTGCAAAGCAGTCTGTAACATCCACCCCAGAACCTGGTGTTATTCAGGACATTTGGCACGTTCAACAATTAACCCCAGGAGGTTTTAGTATTCCCACCACCTTTGTGTGTCTGACCCCGGCACACATGCATGCCATCCAGCATGTCCAACTCCTCGGGGTGGAGCACATGGGATGGGCAGCTGGGCAGCAGGAGGCAGGAAGGCATTGTCTGGCCTCTGATTGCCCCAGCTGAACCCCGATGGGAGGGATGGGGCTGTCTGGTCCCCATCCTGGGCTTACTGGGGTCATAAGGGGCCATCACAGTGCTTGGGGTGAGATAGGGGAGAAAACCTTCATGAAACCTGCCAGCGACTGCTCTTTCCAGGCCTTTGTCCTTGACCAGTTAAAGTGTCTCTGTTGATGGGCTGCCCTGGCCCATGATTTATAGACTGTTTTAGCATTGCCAGGGTTTTTTCATTGTGAATTACCGTGGACCAACTAAAATCTGCTTGAAAATGCAAAAAGGAGAGGAAAGAGGAGGAGGAGAAGGAGGAGGAGGTGGTGGTGGTATGGAAATACTCTTCCCTACAATGTGTTACAGTGGAAAGGCAAATTGCCTGCTTGAGAAGACACCTTTATTCAGCCAAGCTGCTCCTTTGGGAAATAGTAACGATCAAAGGGGTTTTTTTCTTTCTTTAATGCAGTAATTAATTTGTCACCCCGCAAAGCTTTTCAGAGCTGATCTTAGAACTGTCTGCTCTCACGTGGAGTGCTGTAACAGAGTTCAGCTGTTCCTGCTCTGAGAAGGCAACAACAGGGCTGTCAGTAGCAGCAAGATAAAACTGATTTTTTCTCCAGTGAGAGTGATGGTGCTCACAGCAGGCAGTGAATTTGAGCGAGAGCTTTTAGGATTTTTATCCTGAAATTCTGTGCAAATAATGAATGATCTTCCCAAATGTACATATGACTCCGTTAGGTCTCTGTTTTGTCAAGCATGTCAAAACAGTGAGGTTTATTCAGTTTTACTGTTGCTCTGAAGAACCTCAGAGTACAGCAAAAATAGTCAAGAGCCTCATAATCTTCATGCATGCTTTGCTGCTACTGCCTTAGGGAGCAACAAAAACATCCAGTGGCCTTTTTTCTTTGGTTCTTTTTTGAGCAGTGCTAGACCTAATGGAGTGCTGCAAAACAGAATTCAGTAATTTGAATTCAAATTCTGAACGACCAATAAGCCACACTTGTGTGGAATCAGTCATTTCCCTGTGAAATTAAGGAATTCCTTTTTTCATGAAAAAGATTAGCTAGCTGGCAGATCTCAACTTGCGTAAAATTAGTTTAACTAGTTTAGATATCCAGCATGAGCTGTTGCTTAGCTCAGTGGAAGATGCACAGAAATTTTGGTCAGATTTCACTGAAAAAGAATACTGCAGAAATAAAGTCTGGCGTTTGCACAATGGTGCTTATCTTCTGTTATACACATAGTATCTCCGTGGATCAGCCTCTTTAGACAGCAAAACCTGTTTCAAAAACCAGATTTTAATTGACCATTTACAGAAATCTCTTCTGGAACTGGATAAAACTGGCCATGAAACTCCCACTCTTTATACTTACATATACACATAAATGCAATGTATCAGAGTAGACATCAAAAAAATAATTGTAGGCTAGAACTTAAACCACAGTGATTTAGAACAAGTGTGTTAGTCATTGTGCTGCTGTGTTGGAGGAGGCTGGTGCTGTCACTAGCTACAGCCATTAGAAGATGCACAGCAGTCTTCAGGGAGAGTTTAGACTCAGGGCTGAGAGCTGGCAGAGGACATTCTCCCTCCTTGTCTCGGTAAATTAGTTTGTGCACCTGTGTTTCATACTGTTATGTGTGGCTAGTGTCTCTTTCTGGCTATCTGCAGGCAATTCCTAGTAGAGTGGGATTTCTGAGCAGCCCTTTGGAAGTGTCTTAAAGCCTCCAAATGTGTGGAGCCCTGTGCCTGTTGGGATTTTGGATTCTGTGGTGGTGACAATATATTACATTTAGTTTCCAGTTCTGGTAAGTTGAAGTGATGTTACCCATATCCTTTTTTTGTGTCTCAATCCTTAGATAAGGATTTCACAGTGAGGCCAAAGTATTTTTAGTTTGCCTATTTAATTTGGATACAAATGAATATACTTTATCTACTGTGTCTTTTTTTTCCTCTACAATTACATTGAAATAGGGATTAATAAGCCTGAGGGGAAAAAGAGAGAAATAATAGTAAGTGTTTAATTATGAGTACTGCCTGTTTAAATTACTATGAAAAAATACCCATTCATTACTTTATGCTTGTATAATTTATGTTTAACTGTTAATGTATGGTATTTCAGGGAAGAGTATGATATGATAATAATATCAATTTATCTGAGATTCATTATGTAAAATTTTGGATACAAAGATGTTACTCTGTCCTAACTTTCCTTTTTCCTTACTGTGTAACTATTTAAACATCAGTTGACTGGCAATAAATGTTTTCAGGAATTAAGAGTAATTATTACCCTTCTACATTCTTTGCCGTAGAGTGTAGAAGTTCAGGCAGTGTAAACTACAGATAACATTTAGTGATTAATCACAGCGTCCTGACATTGTTGAGGTTGGAGGGGACCTCTAGAGGTCATCCAGTCCAAACCCCTACTCACTCAGGGGACAACTAAAGCAGGTTGCTCAGTGCCATGTCCATTTAGGTTCTAAATGTATCCAAGGACAGAGACTCTGCAATCTGTCTGGGCAACCAGCCAGTGTTTGACCACCCTCACTGAAAAAAAGTGTTGTTCTTTCTTATCTGATCTTGCATGGTTTTCATCTCAGCTGAAACTGATGCTAGATAAGTAAGATTTTCTCATATTTTTGCTTATGTGGAGTCAAAGAGACTGACCAAATCACACAGGGGTTAAGCTAGCTTATTTGCATTTAAACTGCTACAGAGGATAAGAAACATTCAAAATTAGAGTGTAAGTACTATAGATCATAAACCTATATATATATGGCTTGGTCACACAGAATAAGAGCCCATTTTTCTAACTGTTTGTTTTTCAAACAGATAAATTTTAGTTATCTGTAATTCATCTAGTATGGATTACAGGGAGTTTTTATGACAGTATTGATATAGATAATGCAATGTTAAACTATATATCCTTTCTTAGTAATTTTTGGCAGTTTGACCTAGCACGTGTACATTTGCATTGTGATATCTCTGCCGTATTTATCATTATAATAGCTTGTTATAGCCAGGGACATAACAGACAATATGGAAGGCTGGCACTACTGAAGTCCCATTTATATCCTCCAAATGTATTCTAAGTGGTTCAAGTTGGCTTATGTTGGAATTTAAGCAAACCAAATGGTGGGCTATTTTAAGATTGCAGGAAACCCTGAGTAATGTGTGTGCTTGCAGGGCAAATCTGTTTCATACATCACAGAATAACTAGGTTGGAAAAACCTTTTGAGATCATCAAGCCCAACCTATGTACAATGAGTCTAATCTGTTCTTTGTTCTGTCTTCTCCCTCTGAAGAGGAGGCAGAGTCCAAGTGACTGGATATGTGTCCCATCTCACTGAATATACGATTTTGAGTCCAGTGTTGCTACACATACGCTGTATAGTGTAGCCTCACTCAATGTGATATGGGTTGCATCACATACAGAGTTCCTTTGGGCAGGCTTATCCAGTCAGCTTGTCATTAGTATTCTGAACAGGATCTTCTCATTCTCCCATATGGCACTGGGGGATTGGATTGGATTCATAAATGCTCAAAGGGAAAGGCCTTTGATAAATTTCTACGTTCTGAATTATAACTGGATTTTGATCTGAAATAGAGATTTACAGTAGTTATTTTCTCCCTCTATTATTGCTTTGATAGCAAAATATAGTGAAAATTAACTGGGCAAGGCTGCTGGCTCCACTGAAACAGTACCATTCTTATTGAGACCAAAAAAAGAAATAAATAATAAAGTTAACATTAAAGTTAACAAATGAAGTTAATCCTACCCAATTTCTTATATAAATAAGAAATATATTTCTTGGAACCCATGTTATTATTTTGATACCTACTTGATACCAATTATTAAACTACATGTTTGTAAAATGCCATAGTAACACCTATTTAAATTAATATTTTAATTACTATGAATAAAAACCTAACAGTAAAATTATATTCTTGCATTTGAATTTTAAAAGCTATTTTAATGAAACAAACATCTGGGTCTAATTTGAACAGTTGTATTTTTGTGCAGCTGTTTGTGACGTACCTTATAAGACTGCTTTGTGAATAGGGAGGATTTACAAAATACCAGTCTGGAAGTGACACAATCTATTTTATTATTTTTTCCCTATTGAATTGTATTTAGAGCCAAATTCTGTTTGTTCATGGAAATAGACTGAAAGGCAGTCTAGACCAGATCTAAGTGATTATGGAGTGGATGAGTATCTGAGAACACCAGTTCTTGGGCTGGGGTGGTCACTCCAGCTGTGTCTTGTCTGTATGTCATGATGTGACCTTAGTGTTTTTTTTCTCCCCTCCTTGTACTTTCTCTTCCATTGAAATGGTACCAGGAACATGGTCAGAAAGAGACCTCTAGACAATAGCTATAATACACAGTGCCACAGTCTGTTTGCCTCTGGCTGCATCTTTATTAAACTGTCTCCTAGAATGTGTTGGGATACCAGAACTCAATTATCTGTACTGTGACGTGCTCATGCATGGTATGAGCTTGTGCCAGCTCATACCCCAATTCACAGTCTAGAAGTTAGGATGGACCAAACACCATTCTCAATAGTCATGAACTTTATTTTGGAGACTAACCTAGGTAAATATTATGGATTAGACAGATGGTGCTATGTGGTTTCGGGACTGGGGAATAGGTTTTGTCACTGTTTTGTTCAGTAGTGTAAATGGAGCAAGTTCTGTGTGGATAACTTGAGGGACCAGGATTTTGTTGTAAATTGTCCTGCAATATTTTCCCACTTTAGGAGCTTTGTGGTACTCCACAAATATACTTTAAAGCTAGAAAAAGGGTAGCTGTAATGGAAATTAAAGGACTAAAATGTAAACCTAAAATGCACAATTGCCAACCAATTAACATATGCTCCGTCTAGAACTGTAACAGCACTCAGTGTCCACCTTCATACTGTATGGACAGGGCCAAAGCATGATCCTAAGGACTGGCAAGGGATAGAAGGAAATCTCCAGTCTGTTAGTGTAGTCCCTGACACATTTTGGGTGAATGTCAGTTTGCACTCTTTCAAACAATGTCCTTGGTTTGAGATTCACAATTCCAATGGGGACAATTGAATATCCTTGGAAGAGTGTTTAGGTATGGATATGAGCATAGAATACTGTGCTTTGCACCATCCTGTCCCCAGCTATTTGTATAGATACAGCTAGTGAGGTTGATGCCAGGCTAAAGACAATGTGGGTGTTGAAAGAGAGAACATAGACTTTTATGTCTAACCAATTCCTTGCCTTATACATTTGCTGATAGAATCCCATCAGTATAGAACTCTGTCTCATTGATTATTAACACTGTTTTTTTGTTTTTTCTCATGTAACACAGCTTTTGCATCTAAGGACAGATTTTATGCTGGAGTGAAGATTTATGCTTTCCTACATTTGCCGTTACACTAGCAACCTATCTTTGTTTCTACTGGGTCCTCATCAATAAACACAAATTCATTTGAATGAACAGATCGAAGTTACGTAGAAGTCTACAATCACTGCAGTATCATTAATGACACCAGGACTTTATATAGCATAAACTAAAGCAAAATGATGCCTTTTTCAGTAGGTGAGGAAAGCAGGTTTTAGAGTTACCGTCCTACCACTATAAATATTTAACTGGGTTTTTTTTTTCTGGTTTGAACTCCTGTGTGGGAAATCCTTTTTGATTCCAAGCCTCAATTTTTCACTTCTTGGCTTAGCAGATAGTAGAAAAGCTGTGGTGGCAGCTTATTTTCTCAGGGGAGAGAGTGTATCAGGCCACTTGACAGTGACTTCTCTAGTTGATGAAATTGTGTCAGCCACTTCCAAACAGAAAAGTCTTACGGAAAAATGGTGAAAGAATATGACACAGGTTTTTGAGGATAGAAGACATGAAACAGTGAAAGCCTTGGAATTCCTCAAGTATGACAGATTTTCTAAAATACTGACAAGTAACATATTGCATTGAACAAAGATAGTATTTGAAAGTGGGACTAGTGTTTATATTTAAGGAATGCTTCTGAGAAGAAAATATTTTAAATATCTTGCATCAGCTAATGATGTATGATTTATTTTTTCTGCGGATTAAATCAATAATTCACAGTACTATCTGTGGGCCTTCCAGATGGCAATTTATCTGTAATAAGTCACATTATATCAAGTAAATATGTTATGAATCAGACTGTTTTCTTGGTTTTAAGTTTTCTACTCTCACATATGCAAATTTCCAAATGTCTAGGTTCCATTATAGACTGAATGTTTGTAGTGAAACTCTATTAGGTGGGATTTGGAATGGTCATTTTCTTGATTTAGATACCATGAATTAAAGTTAAATGAATATGGTATGATAGTAGGTTTATATTTTCCAAAGTATTCCTAAGGAAGGAAACAAGTTGAGAGTGACAATATACTGCAATGCATAGTTATATTATGTTAGTGAAATTTAAAGAAAAAACAACATTATATAATATTTAGAAAATTTATAGAATGCAATGTTTAAACATCATAGATAATATGAAAGGACCCTTAATCCAAGGACTATTAAGAAAAAATCTCATAATCACAAAGCACCACAGTTTTCTACAGCAGCAGTGTGTTACGAATAGAGGATTTGAGAAATTAATTCTGTGAACGGCTAATGAAACCTAATTTCCCATAGATTTCTGTCTGATATTACATAATCTTTCCATATATTATAATACTATTCTAATAATAAACCAGAATAATAATTCACATTTGTCTTTCACATGTCTTTTGTCACCCTGCCTGGGTGTACAAAGGGGTATATTATGGCTACGGCCCTTAACAACAGCCCCCTTACTCAAGTAATGTGTATAAAATTCAAGCAAAGCCACCTTCTTTGAACTTGTGATTTTCCCCATGTAGCAAGACCATATAAGTTCAACTGTGCAAGAAAGGGGGAGTTATGAAGCAGAAAAGATAATAATATCTGTTTTCCAATTCTCCATGTTAAGACTTAAGAGAGAAACTATTATTTAAAGTGATGAGCATTAAAAATGATATAATCAGGGAAAGGACTATAAGAAGTTTATAAAACTTGCTTATCTAATATTTAATTTGATTTCAACCTAACTCCTAATAATTCAAGCCATTGTTGTGACAATTGTGAACATTTAGGTAATTCTAGCAAGTTAAAAATACAGAGAGATCAAAAATCTGTGGAGATTTTGCAGTGTCATTATATAACTAATGTGGGTTTTATGACCTTTTCTATTATGTCCACCTAAAAACTTGTCTATTATGTGAAGGAAAACAAAATATGTTCTCATCATTAACTGAAAAACAATAGACTTGGACTCTGAAAACTGTAGCATTTGTTCTATCCTTGAAGACAACACTGATGGTGGAATGTATTCCCTCTATATAAGGGCACATTGATAACCCCCAATCTTTGTATGATCTTATCTGAAACTCTGTTGATGAGATAGCTGAAATAATAATGATAAATTCTATAGAAAGGTTTGCACACTAAAGCAAGTAATGTTTAAATTGTATGCAGAAATAAATACAAAATGGAGGTAATTCTCAGTGTGCAGATGTAATGTAGGACATTTTGCCATGAGGCTAATGTTGAAAGATTTAACTTTTCTGTAATCAAGCAATCACACATGATTCCAATGTCAAAATCAAGAGCTAATTAAAAAAGTATAAATTGAAGTATATGTCTGACATATGATGTGAATTGCTTCTTCAAGGAAAGGAAGTGTGTGTTTATTAAACAGAATAATTCTTGATCACTGTATATCTTCCATTGGCAAATTAAAACAACAGAATTTTAAGATAAAGAAAATAATTTAGGTATTTTAGTTAATTCCTGTAGCTTCTGTGCCTTGCACTATGCAGTACACTTTTCTTGTTACTCTGGATTTATGTATTTCTAGGGACGATGTTTCTAAATCAACCCTCAGAGCATTCTGAGGTTTAAATGCAGGTTTGAACTTTTATATTAACAGTAAGTTTTTTGTATAGCTATTTTATTCTTAGACTTGAATAACAAAAGTTGTGTTAAGTTACATAATGTATTGGAGGAAAAAACTGCTAAAAATGAAGCACGTTGCTCCCTTTTCCGCTGAACTGACTGCATTTCATGTCCGTGATCCCCAGGTTTTGCCTGACTTCACTCCAGTTCCACTAGATGGCCCCAAACGTCTTCTCAATGCAGCTTTATTGCTTCAAGATGTTTTAATGTGGTATGCAGACATAAATATTTGCTCTTGGCTGAAACTTGACACACTGTGATAGGAGTGCTAGGACTTGCCCCAGGCAGCTTTATTTATAAGAAAAGAAAGGAAAAGAAAAGAAAAGGAAAAGAAAAGAAAAGAAAAGAAACGAAACGAAAAGAAAAGAAAAGAAAAGAAAAGAAAAGAAAAGAAAAGAAAAGAAAAGAAAAGAAAAGAAAAGAAAAGAGAAGGACATGTTCCTGGTAAGCATTTGTCTTGCCACAGTATTATTACCTTCATAGAAAGTCATATTTTGTAATATGCAAGATAAACAGATCACTTACATACATTTTTCTTGGTCTTAGAACAACAGAGTACATTATAATATTATACATAAAAAAAAGAAAAGTAGGGAAGAGAGCTGTTCGATATAAAGCATTTAGATCCCAGTAGTATAAAAAATTGGTAAATTATTAATTACTCTCTATGCCATCTAAATTATGTTAGATTCCTTATGTTACATACAAGAAGCTTCAGCTTCCTTTTTGATATACACAGACAATTTATTTGAGGTTACTCTGTCATGGAAGAAGACATAAGGTACTTTCTAAAGCATTTTAGAGCAGGTTTGCAGCACTGCCAATGTAAAATGGCTGATTTAAGACTAGAGTACAAAATCCCTTTTAAAGAAGAGCTGGTTTTCAGCCGTAAATTTATAAATGCTGCTTTCTGTTCCCTTTTTCATGTTACAAGACAAGGCAATCTCCTTGCAAAATACTGGACTCATAGTAGAAGATCAGTTCCTTTTTTCATATGTTCTTCTAAGTCTGATCAAATTCTAAGATTCATCATTGTTCTGGGTGAGAGACTAGACATAAGACTCCTGATAACAGTTATGAATGGTACAAAGTAGATGATAAACCCATTATGTCATTTATACATTCAAAATAGAAAAGGTCACTAGGAAATTATTTATTGGTAAGAATGTAATGGGTGAAACTAAAAGGAATTCTCCGTTGAGCTTCAGTATCAAAAAACAGAACAGGTTTAATGAATGAAAATTAATGAAAAATAAGTGAAAATTAAGTATTAAAATTACTGTCATTAGTGGTGTAGGAAAGGGGAGGAAGTATTTTAATGTTTGAAGGGGTTGTGAGTTATGGATAATCTTCAGAAGGTCCAAAAGAAATGTACACTTGTGGAATAATAAGAAGAAGAGGAGTTTCAAAGACGTGATAGGAAATAACAGGAAGAAGGAAGTAATAGGAAGAGGAGTTTCAAGGAAAATGGATATGTAATGCTAGGGGCTGAGGAAGGTGGCTTATCATAATTATTTATTTTTTTAATTAGAAAACAGACTTTGGAAAGAAGATTGTAGTATCTGACACAGAATATGAAAAAATCCAAGTATTTTTCTATTAATTTAGTTTAATCTGTATTTAGGAGAACAGTGTATGTTGAAAGGGAAAGAAAGAAGAGAAGAAATGAGTTTTGAGAACCTACAATTGATATAAAATCACATAGAATCAGAATTGTTAAAAATGGAGGGCCCTTTTGGAGGTCATCCAAACCCCTATTCACAGACAGGTCAACTAGAGCAGGTTGCCCAGCCCCATACCCAGTCAGGCTCTGAATATCTCCAAGCATGGAGATGTTGCAATCTCTCTGGGCAACCAGTACCAGAGTTTGACCAGCCTCACTGTAAAAAAGGTTTTTTCTTACGGTTAAGAGGAATTTCCCATCTTTCAGTTTGTACCCATTGTCCTGTAGCCAGATACCACTGCAGAGTCTGTTTACTTTGCTCACTCTGTCAGGAATTTATACACATTGGTTAAGATCCCCCTGAGCCTTCACATCACACACAGAAGTTATCTTGGCTTCTCCTCATAATCAAATACCTGCTCCAAGACCTTCCTTGTCTTTGTGGCCTTGCTCCAGTAAGCCCACATCTCTGTTGGACTGAGGAGCCCAGAACTGGACACAACATCTAATATGGACTGCAATGCACAAAACTATTGTCTTGCTACTGTTTTAATGAGCTTACCTTGCCTCTGCTAGGAATCATGATAACTGTTGAATAACACAAAGAGAATGTAGCTGAAGTCTGGAGGACAATGTATTTTGCTGTTGACTCATATGTCAGAAAGGCATTAAGGATATGATCCCACTTTTTTTTTTTTTTTTTAATGAGTTTTAAAATTTGATGAAATACACTAGGGTTAAAATGAACTATTGAAATTTAAAATTGTGTTTGAATAGATAGATGGTTTAAGTTCAGCCAGCTTTCTCCTTGAATCAACAGTTTCTCCGTGTTATTGTTTGGTTTTGATCTTGTTCACTTTGTAAATAAGAAGTAGAGTAAGCCACTTGGTGAGCTAGTAGTGTATCACTAGAGAAATAAACTAAAATGAAAGTCTACTTATTTAGACAAAGCTCTTAATTTCCCAGGATGTTAATGGAAATTTATTTCTTTTGTGAAATCTTCAATTTAAGTCAGAGATAATAAAATATCTTTTTCTTTATGTTTAGCATCCTTCCTCTAATTATTAAACTATCAGAATCTTTACACTTTTGAGAGTCTTTGGGAAAGCCTTTATAATAAAAAAATCTTGAAGAGAGAAGAAAAAATGTTCTCACTCATTCTAACTTCAACATGACTTAATGACTCTTTCTCAGTCTTTCTAAGCAACTGTTTTGCTCAGATCTATCCATATGTTGAAAGTGTTTGTCTGGCAGCAGCAATGTTCATAAAAGCTACAAAAAACCAAAAACATTACACTGGAATTTGTTTTGCTGTTTTGCCATATATCTCTCAGAGCCTATGTTTCTTGAGAAGTTGTTAGGTTTTTTGCTTTCATGTTGATAACAATATTTAAAGAGTTCAGATTTGCAGACTGCAAACTAGCACATTACCACAGAAAATTTTACTTTCCCATTTACAGACACTATTTTATAATTTTAGCATGTTAAGTGTGTCTTTAAATATGGTGCTCCCTTTCTCTTGCTTTACACAGAATGTACCATTACCTGTTTAACTCTTTAGTTTGGAACCTGATTTTTACAACCCTGTTAACATATTCCTTTTGGTTTTTTGAACCACAGTTTTGTGAAACACTGTAAAAACCACCAGTGCTTGTGCTACACTAACTTCTATATGTCTCAGACAGTTTATTTCTTTTTTGAGAGAAGGAATATAATTGCAATTTTTGGAGCTTTTAGCTGTGGAGACATATTTCTTCTTCATCTCTTCCATATGTTACACATGTAGTGTAAAAACAAAGCATCTCAGTTCCCCTCATTTATTTTTAACATCATAGCTGGGTCAGAATGATATTTTCTGTGGCTCATGTTGAGTTTGTGGTCAAGCTAAGACAACTTCTCAAGGTGCCTTTTGTCAGCCATCCACCACTCCCTCTTAGATGTAAGCAGTTGTAGTACCTCCACGTTTCTTGTCATGATTTCCTTGTACACAGGTAATGGAGAATGAAGTTTCAACATTCCCCAAGCATTTCACCTGTTCTGGGATTAATGCTAGTATAAAAGAGGCAAAGTTTATACGTCCCTTTCAGTTCCCCTCAATCAGCTGGCTGAATCAAGCTGTTTTTCTGTGTTTTCAGTTGTGTAAAACTTTAATATTTATTTCTTCACTACTGAGACATGTTTCCACATCTTGAATATTTTATCAGAACAGTTTGTTGTTGCTGACAGTATAGACATCTGAGATGAGATTCATATAGACATCCACTGCTGTTTGAAATCCTCTGGTTTATGCTACCTGACCTCCAGCTGCTGCTCCAGAGTGACACGAGGCTCCAGAAGTCATGCAGCCCACCTGTTGTGTGTCTCAGATTCCATAGGTATCTGAAAGTGCACTAGGCACAATGATTAAGCAGCTGAAACCTGTGTTTGGGATTGTAGGTAACTTCTGGAATTTCTTTGGAGATCTTCTGAGCCAGAACAACCTGTTACAAATGTTGTACACTTTCAAAATCCTCTTTGCCTCTTCTTGTGGTATTTTTGTCTCCCATAGATGGAATCCAGACTACTGCAAGTCCACCAGATGAGCAGATCAAAAAGATCTTTTTCTGGAGGAAGTTTCTAGAACTGATTTTACAGGAAACGTGTTGTACTAGAGTTACTTGCTGGATATGGAAAGATCAAACTCGGAGTTCCATTCTGTATTTTAGAAATCTGCACGCTTTTCAAAACAACATATCTTCTTAAGAGAAATTAGCTTACATATGCGGACTTTCAAGAGACTTATTCTCATCATGTTTCTGTCAGATGTTTCCCTTCAACTGTCCACACTGAAAGAGGACTTGGGAGTTAAAGCAAGCACTGGGCATCCTTACAGAAGTATATGACAGCTCTTTAATCCCACATTGCAGCCATTAGAATCAACAGAAACTTGCCCTACCTTTGAAGACAGTGATTTTTTAGAAATTATAATGTGAACCAGTTTCAACACTGAAATCTCAGTTCTTTTCATATCATGGCTTGGATGTTTGATGGCTCTGAGAGCTGAAAGAAGATGGATCTTCTATGATTAGATGCATCCTTACAAATGACAGCATTCAATCTAAATAGTCAAGGTTGAAAGCATTCCTTATGACACAGTGATTAACTTGTCTGCCTGTCATGCTACATTATTTATTGAATCTGGACATTTTTATTAGTCAGAATTAATCTGATGGTTATTTTACTTTTTTGTGGTCACATTCTGCAACTGGTAGGTTTATGAAAAATATTACAAGAATTTTCCTGCTAGATAAAAAATCTGATGCCATAGTAGTACTTAAATTGAATGTTAATTTTCCTAATGGAAAAACCCTAGACAATGTGCTCCTTCCGATTGAAAAAGAATTTATTAATTTTATTCTTTTCCTATGTTTAGTATACTGCCTTCTATTTCTCATCTTGCATACTATATCACTGACATTAATTGTATCAAAAAGTTCCTGTCTTTGATTATAATTTAACTTTTGTTCTTCTTTCTTTGTTGCCATTTTAAGCATATTTTTTCTAATTTGTGGTGAATGACTGTTTCTGTGTCTTAGAAGCTACTGTAATTAACACTCATGATGAAGTCTTGCTACTGTGTACTGTTGAGTAGTCCAAACCGATTCCATTATGAAAATATATCTGCAGCATTGGATAGATATTATTTGTGTATTTTCAAAATGCATATTGCTTTTTTCATGTTGAATTTTGGTTGTGGTGGGAAGAAAACAAAAGTATCAATATTTTTAATATATATTATAGGACTGTTTAAATTACATTGGGCAAAATGACCCTTTTCCTTCTAGCCTCCCTTAGTTTTTCAGCTTACTTTTAACTTTCATACTTTGCACACAGTTCCGCGATTATTTTTTTTAATGGCTAATTAACCGAAAGTGCATGACTTCTGATTGCTCATTTAAATTAACTAATGAGCATGAAAGAATTAATGTAGCTTTGATACAGGAAAAGATGTTTTCAGTTGGCATGTTCATATCAGACTTTCTCTCTCTCTCAGTAATACGTAAATGACAAATTTAAGTGTCAGAAGAAAACCTGCTAGAGTGTGCTACTTTGTAATGTGTTCAGTATTGTAATGTGAAGAAACAAGCACAGATACAACAGTACAAGTGGCAGAACAAGAACTATAGTACAAGTTCTGTGCAAGTGACAGAACAATTTATATTTACTTTTTTTTACAATCTGTAGTTGAAATTCACTAGTTGTTGACATGGACAGCAAAAGAGTCTACATTACAAAATTTATTTTGATGTTTAAATCCATCTTAAACCAGACATCTTTGGGAATTGTCGTGTTAAACACCAAATTTTTTCTGTTGGAATGGTCGAATGGTCTCATATTACAGTAGTTGACTGTTCATTTGGAAATATTTAGGACATTTCTGGTTGTCAGCATGAATTTTTTTTCTTTGTACCCTGCCTTTGTTATCTTAGTAATGTTTTATATTTTGGCAATTGTTTGAGACATCATTATGTCATCATATTACAGTCTAGTTTTAGGTCTTCATTAGTTTAATGTTAAGCTTTTCTTTAAAATTTTTGTATGTTTTACAGTATTAGAACTCACAAAATAATAAAGTCCTTGGGTTCTGATATTGTGTTTATGAGAAATATACATGTATTTATTAGTTGATGAAGGTCCTGATTAGTTCCTCAGAGGGAAATTATGTAATCAATACTGTAAGCATGTCTCCAAAAAATCAGTTAAATGATAAATTAAGGTAATCATAATAAGAAATATACATGTAGAGTGAGTAATATTTATAAGTTGTTCACTTAATGATGGGTAATTTCAATACCACCAAACAGGAGAGTTCTCTCATTCATATGTTTCGTAACTTAAGGGCTGGAATTGTCTCAGCATCTCATAATAATAACATTTAGACTCTCTCTGATCTAAAAAAAAATGTGCTGATTAGTTCATGGATCTGAGTGTAATGTTGGACTTAAGTGTAGCAGATAAATGAATATTCTTCTCTCTGCTGTTTTTGAAGTTCTATTAGCAATTCTTGGAGCTGCTTGATTTTTATACAAATACTGTAATTGGGTAGTAGTAATGTTAAATTTAGCCTGCGTAAAAGTGCTTATCATGTTGAATTGCCATGCATCACAGAATAGGGAATCACAGATGTAATACGTTTAGAAAAGATAAGCTGGTATGTTTTGCTCTAGGCAAGGTTTCTGAATGACTGTGGAAAAACTACTGTTTAGGTATTTTACTGATCTGGCCAGATACATGGATAGCCCTTTAAATACTAGATTTTTATGAAAATACTCAATATTTTGTCCAATTGAAGATAAGGTATAATATTTCTGTCCACAAATACAGAAATATTACTTTCTTTAGAATCCTAAATTTGGAAACAATTCTGAAAATTTGTGGTCAGAGGCATTTGTTAGAGTGAAGCCATAGTGAAGCAACTTACCGTTGTAAAAATGGCTATTTTTCTTACCCATGCTAAATCTAGTTTCAGTCACATATTTCTTTCGGTATGATACCATGAGTGAAGTGAAATAGTTATATGCTAGTCTAGTAAAACTCCCCTACAGATCTGCGTATTTCAGAGTTATATGCCCCCATGTTTAAGAGTTTTCTACAGTTGCTTTTGTAGCGGGTTTGGTTTGTAACCGGGCAGAAACACCAATTTAGTGTAGTGGTTTGGTCCAAAAATACTCATTACTGTTTATCTTCTGTAAGATAAGAATTAGGAGAAATGAAAAGCCGGCACCAAACTTGAAAGAATATAAAAAAGTTTATTAACAGACCTAAAAGAAGAAAAAAAAAAATCATACCACACCTTCAGAACACTTCTCCTCCCCTCCCCACCTTTCTCCCTTCTCCCAGTGACAGTGTAAAAACCCTTGAGATGTTCAGTCCATTTAGGAAGAGGAGTCTCTCTTGCCCATGCTATGAAAACATTATCACAACGAGACAGCTGCCCGGGTTTGTTCTCTGCTCGCATGTGAGTACCTTCCCACGACTTGCAGCTTTTCCCACAACTGCTTTCGAGGGTCCAATCTTGAATTACTGGGGTAAAATTTTAAGGTTGAGCTTTTCCGAAACAAAAGTTCTCTTCATCCATCTCTGGGAGCATTTCATCTCTAAGAACAGAGGCCGTCCTCCTTCCCTGGGAGCAAAGAGTCTTCCTCATCTTCATCTCTAGGACTATCTCTGGGACCATCTCTAGGAACTGAGGTCTTCTCCTTTCCCATTTGGAGCACAAGTCCTCATTGCTTCCATCTCTCCCTGTTCAAACTTCTCATGAAATTACAGCTGCTTCAGCATCTGCCTATCTCAGCGCAGGTGCTTTTGCTCACAAGTAGAAGTTGAACGCTCCACCCCGCATGCCTGCATGAAATTACAACAGCTACTCTGATATATCATAGCTTTACAACAGAATTTCAGCTTTAAGCATCTCCTCTTTCTCTTCCCTCAGGTTTTCAGCTCTTCACAGCACTAAAAGGGTTAATCTCACCTAGGCCTTGCAGCTGGAATGTTGCTTATCGCTGTTGGTCGCATGATTTTTTGCCGGACAGCAGGGCAGCTTCAGCTGAATCTTGGCTGCACTGGAAAGGGGGAGCCGGGCCGCTCTGGCTGCAACATAGCAGGGCTGTGGGGGGCTTCCGCAGGTGGAGCAGGGCCCACTGGCTCCAGGATGGCCGTGGCCTGGCCTGGCCTGGCCCAAGCAGGGCCTGGGCCGGGCCCACTGGCCCCCACATGGGGCCAGCCACCTGTCCCAGCACCAGAAACGAGAGAGAGCTTGGGGGGGGTTTGTCTTTTCTTAAGTGTGGATCACAGAGGTGGTCACAACTTTAAGTGGCTTAAAGAATTGTCCATATTCAAACTGGCCAGCTGATAGGTTCTGTCATGTCATAGAGGAAGCTGTAAGCACCCCTTTGCAAGAACATCACTCCCGGGACTATGCTTGCTAACCCATGACAGCTTTCTTCTGCATTTTCTGTATATTGAGCAGACATATCTATTGAGCAAAACTTTTTTATTCCTCCAAAACATATGAACCATCTGATACTCTTTAGCAAGATGATACATGGATATAGCCCAGCTAGGCTTTCTCCTAAAGGACATGCAATTATTGTAGTGGTTCAAACCACTACTTCTAAAACCTAGATTTTCTTGAACTAAGCATATGAAAGTCTTCAGTGATGATATGCTTTGCCTAAAGCAGAAACACTTATGAAAATGCTGTTGGAAGGAACATTGCAGTGTACTGGCTTTTCATATCTATTATTAAAAATATTTTCTTAGCAACATAATTATTTAATTCTCAAAGTACATAGTTCTTTAAGTGTTTTTTATATTTGTAAGATTGAATAAGGTGCATGGACAGAACCAGGAGATATTGCTTTTTCTCTGTGTTAAACAAAACTTTCAAAAATAGACTTAACATCTGAGCAGAAGCAAGTGGGAAGATATTCAGCTGCTGACTGATGTTGACAAGTGTTACCAGTTCTCTACTGTCATATAAAACCATGAGATAAGAATCTTTTCTGTGAAATAATCAACTAAGATCCATTTTACAGAAATTTTAAGAAATTACTTTTACTCTGCTCCTTTGATTCCAGATTTTTATTAATTTAGTGTTTAATAAAATGATTTTCAGCCTACATTTTGTCATGGATATGCTGGTATACAATTGTTTTGGTGATAATACTATTTTTTAGTTTTAACAGTATTTCTCATTGTTACTTTATGGTTTGGCTCTTTCTTATTTTATTTAAAATGTTAATAAAAATTTATATTGGATCAATTGATCAAATTTAATACTATGGCCAAACTGGAATATGAAATATGCTAAATATTTTTAAAAATTAATTTTGTAACTACTGAATCACTTTTCTTTGTTATTAGCCACTTTTTTATAAGTTCCTTGACATAATTTAAATCTAAAGCAATCCTCCACAGTTTACAGTGTCTTGCTGTGCACCCAATTAATGCATTTCGTTTGCAATTCATATGACTGTGCGGGTGGGGAGCATTACAGTAGCAAGATGGAGAACCAAATGCTAGGTCTTCTTTAAAGAAGCAACCTTTGTCTTCGTTCTGAAGGACAAGAAAGTTAGTAAGTACGTGATACAAGCTCACTTCTTATGCCTTTTGGTTCAACTGCTGTAACAATTTAATAATTTACTGATACCAACATGTTACATGATTTCCATTTTTTGAAAAAAGTGTTCTGCTAGCATTGATTCCTTAGTTGAATTTTGTTAGGGAGAATATTTGTCATAAAGTGGGTAATAAATGAACTTTTTTGCTGTTACACTGACAAGAAATAGGATTTTCACAAATCCCATTGTTCCCATTTGGGTTCATGAGGTAAAGTCAAGGGCATGATTATGAAAGAGTGCTCTCTAAGAATAAGTAAGCAAATAGATCCTGTCTTGTTCTGATTATCTTTTCTGAGAACTGGGAAGATATCTCAGTTTATTATGATACTATGATTTGGGAGTTGGATGTCATGATGTGCAAAAACAGACAGTGACAACAGGGTTTGCTTAGCCTTAAAAAACAAAGGCTTAGGGGTAACACCATTGCTTTTCAATTACCTAATAAGGGAGAAGATGGATCCTGGTTGTTAATTGAGATACCTGGTGAAAGGAGAAGAGGCAACAGACACAGATTGCAATATTAGCAATTCTTATAAGATGTTAGGATTTTTTTTTCATTAAAAAATGGCCAGAAGTTGCACTAGGGGAGTTTCAGAGCAGATATTAGGAAATATTTCTTCACTGAAGGGGTGGTCAGGCATTGGAATAGGCTGTCCAGGGAAGTGGTGGAGTCACTGACTCTAGAAGTGTTCAAAAAACATGTGGATGTGGCACTTGGGATTATGGCTTAGTGGTTAACATGGTTGTGCTAGGTTAACAATTGAACTTTGTGACCTTAGAGGTCTTTTCCAAATTAAATGGCTCAGTGATTACTTTCTTAGTTACAAAATAATAGAAGATGATAAAGAATGACCTAGATTTTTTCAGCCAATTAGAGAATGCAACTTATCTTTCGCTTGGAGAGATTCATTCTAAAGGAAATAGCAGAGATTCCCTTTTGCAATAATGTAGTTTCAGTGAGGGGGCACCTTAGCACCTCATCGGGATCTATCTGTAGTAGACTCTTTGTGAATGCAGTAATTTTTGAGACAGTGAAGGGACAGGTCCAGTATTGGTGATTCCATTGGCAGGGAATTTACCTTTTGTAAGTATTGGGATGGAAGTAGGCCTGGAACAGGCACACTCACCAACTTAGCCTTTGAAAACTTGTTAATGTGAGATGAGAGAAGGCAGAGAGATTTATATTTGTTGATGTGACATTATCCTGATTAATTTGTCGTGCAAGTGTTGAAACACCAGATAATTTTTTTTCCTAGAACACTGACCTTTTAGGGTACACAAAAGAGTTCAGATTGTTCAGAAATTGTTAGTATCTTATAGATGGGAGGCAGAGAAGTGAAGCCAATTACTTGTTTATATGAACCAGGATTTACAAACATCCTTAACTAGCTGCAGCAGCTAACAATTACAAACCACTTTCACTCTTCCTCTGAGAGGAACCAAACAAATGTTGGCTATTGCAAAATTTGCATCTAGGAGATAGCATGAAAATAGATGAGCTGAAGTTTTTGGTAGACTGGCTTGAATTTAAAAAATAGTCCAAGGCAACAGAAAGACACCCACTTCTGTGATTTCTATCCTTGCTTTCATATTGCATACCCATATTGGGTATCTACATGTTCTCTCGTCATAGGAGCTAAGACAGATTTGGAGACAGACTGAAGGATCCACTTTCATGCACAGTGCATTGGACTGCCAACAGTGAGAGATCCAGTTTGGGAGTCCAAAAAAAAAAAAGAAAAAAAAAAGTGATACCAGTCAAAAAGGAATGAATCTAATAAAGACTTCAGATTTCTTGGATCAGACATGGCTACAGTTAGTTGTGGTTTTGGTAGGAGCTTTCAAGCTGGCCTATCTAGTTATTTTTCAAAAGCATTTAGTTTGGATTTTATATTTACTATTGATATAGTTTATTATGATAGTTTCTGAAAAGATTAAGACTTATGATTATGATATATTGATGAACTCACATTACAACTTGCCTTTCTGTTTGAAAGCTTTTTTCAGGCAGTATTTTTATTTTATGAAGAGCAACATGCTTTTACCTTTTGCAATATTATTTTTATTACCTGCATGAGGTGTCATTGCTTCTATAGTGTGATTTGGCACAATATTGTAACTGCTTTCACAGTTACTGAGAGCAGATATCTTTGTGGGTTGGCATATGTTTTACCTTTAAAGTTTGATTGCATTTTTAATTTGTATTGGCATTTTTGCTCAGCCTACTAAACTTTCCACTTGTAAATAATAATTCTTTTCAGCTCTCCTAATATTTTTTCTTTGGAAAGTCAGGTTTGTTTTTACAGTACTCTTTTATCTGTATTGTAATTGGCCATATTACAAATAGTAAATCCTCTAACAAATAAATTTCTAAATTTGTGAACTGTTTGAATTCATTGAAAAATGATAAACTAGGTGTTCATTTATCTATGAATCTTCCTAGTCTTTCTTAACATACCTCCAATTCATGATACTAACACAACATTATATATTCTTCCTAAAAGAGCTTCCCAAAAAATATGAGAACTAAGAAAATTAAACACAGATACCTGTGGTATAAAAAAATGGACTGTGCAAACATAATTACCTATTTGTCAGTGCTTACTTGAATGACTGAAAAACATTATGATTTACATTGCTTAGAGTTAGATTTAAAACAGCTTATAAGATAATTGTATTCCTTTGGGTTCAGCACTAATGCATAAATAACCTGATTTTTTTTATAACTATTTTATTAGACTGTGTTAAGTATCATTTGAGTGTATTTTAAAACTGATGTCTAGTTTATGAGTTTATGAAATGAATTCATATAATTATTGAATATTGGTAATTCAGAACAATTTGTGCTATAGCACTTCAGCCTCTTACTTGTACACCAGGAATGTGAATTCGGACAAGACTTATGGTAGGCAAAAATGACTACCATTTGGAAGTCTTTCAGGGTTCTAAGTCAAGTGAATTGATGGTTTCACACCATTTGTCAGTGTATAAATACTTTATGAAAATGTTTCACAGCAGTGTCTAGGTACTTCAGAAGACATCCTGCTGATTTAACTGAAATTTCTATGACTTCTTCAAAATTTGACTGTAAAAGGCATCAGTTTCATCATGATGACATGTATTATATTGCCACTACTTGGGTAAAATTATGCTGGTTGTTTTGTGGGAGAACCTTTACTTAAAAAATTACGGTATATGGAAAAAAATGAGACAAAATGTATAGAGCTGCCTATAGTAACTGCATTAACTATACAATAGGTGTAATTCAGATTTAAATGAGTAGGATTTAGGGTTCTAATTAGAGATCTATTTTTTAACTTTATAAACCAATCAATTAGAAGTTATTTAGTATATGCCACTTGCAGGAGGCAATAGCTCATATAGCAGGGAAACCATCAAAGTGCATCTAAAATTTAAGTTCCATGTCAACATAATCTCTTATGATGTTATAAATACTTTCACTTGGTTGAATCTCTTCAATGGGTGGAAGGAAGACTTTATTAGCATTTTTACTTTTATTTAAAGTTATTAAAAAAAAATGGACCTTCATTGTAACACTTGTCACTCACAATTGTCAAATGAGAATCATAGAATCATAGAACGGTTTCGGTTGGAAGGGACCTTACAGATCATCTGGCTCCAAGGCCTGCCATGGACAGGGACATCTTCCACTAGACCAGGTCACTCAGAGCCCTTTCCAGCCTGACCTTGAGCACTTTCAGGGATGGAGAGTCCACAGCCTCTCTTGGCAACCTGTTCCAGTTCCTCACTACCCTCACAGTAAAGAATTTCTTCCTCGTATCTAATCTAAATCTACCCACATGCAGTTTAAGGCCATTCCCCCTTGTTCTATCACTACAGACCCTTGTGAAAAATCCCTCTCCAGCGCTTTCGTAGTCCCTTTAGGTATTGGAAGGTGATCTAAGGTTTCCCCAAAGCCTTCTGCTCTCTAGGCTGAGCAGCCCCAATTCTCTCAGCCTGTCTTCATATGAGCGGTGCTCCAGCCCTTTGATCGTCTCTCTTCTGGACTCACTCCAACAGGTCCATGTCTGTCTTGTGTTGGAAGTCCCAGAGCTGGATGCAGCACTGCAGGTGGGGTCTCACCAGAGCAGAGCAGAGGGGCAGAATCCCCTCCCTCGCCCGGCTGCCCACACTGCTCTGGATGCAGCCCAGGATACAACTGGCCTTCTGGGCTGCAAACATGTGTTGCCGTGTTGAGTTTTGTCCATGAATACTCCCAAGTCTTTCTCCCCTGGGCTAGTCTTGATCTATTTTACAATTACTTATAATTACTAAAAGTGGAGAGTGTTCCAGAAATTACTTATAATTTTAATTATTTAAAATTTCCCTTTTAGGATTATTATAAGCAACTTTCAGAGGACCTAAGTTAAAAAAGGCAAGAGGTAGTTAAAAAATGAATTTTAAATACACATTTTAAAGATGTCGCTAGGGTATGTTTCAGGTATTTTATAAAAAAATATATTGTCAGAGCTATGTAATATTATAATATTACAAAAATATCTGGCAACATAATGAATCTGTTGTAATTTATGCTTGAATTCAGATTAAGTGGATTTAATTATTTGCATTTTAAGTGAATAAAATGTAAAAAGTTATGAAAATGTATGTACATGCTTTGAATCTGAAAGTAACTGAGTGTATTTTTCATACTATTTTTGCATTTATCCTCTTCACCAAATTCTCATAGTGCTTAGTTTTCTCATGTTGAATTTATTACTTTTCTGATCTGCACTGGTAAAATAAGTGATTTAATATTCATGTTTAGAAGACAAAAAAATATTTCATTCATTTGGGACGTTTCAGGATAAAGGAAAAGACTATTCCACTTTTAAATTTCTTGTTATGCTTGTAAGGAAGTCATGGGTAAAATACACTGATTACAAAGTTTCTAGATTCCTGGTCTCCTGCTTTCTTACAGGTATATCATGAGATTTATAGAAAAGACTTCTGGCATAAACTCAGAGACAGAGACACTAAGAGGAAAATCAAGACAGCAAATCAATTTGGGAGACCACATAATGGAACTAAATTAAAAATTACATATTGTATTTTCTTTGCTCATTGTGGAGAGTTACACTTGAGATGCTGCATCTAAATAGTGGATACATTTTGTGTCTTGATCAGCTGGTTGTCCTCTAAATGAAGTCTGTTCAGTCCCCTTTCATAAGGCAACCAGGGCAAGGTACACATGCATTTTTCAAGTTACATGTGTCTGGATCATATGGTGGCATGGAGCTGGGACATGGCCAGTGAACTCATCTGGACCTGGCTTGGAAGCTGTAAGTCACACCTAGGTCAGAGCATTAGTCATTCTCTGTAGCAATGGCACTGAAGAGGCTTCTACCTCAAGCCTGCTCCTGTTGCTGGTTTGTGCCCCTGGACTAGTTACCTTCTTAACTCTACTGGCTGAGTCTTTTTGTAGTACAGGACTATCCACTGCAACCAGAGCAACTATTGCTGGAGAAGGACATGTAAGGAAATTTCTGGGCTTTGCATAATGGGACTTACAATAGCTGACACGTCATGGAATGCTGCATAAACCAGCTAGAGAATGCTCATAAAAGGAGCATATTGGAAATATTGTTACTTTCTTAGAGTTGGGTGCTGACATGAAACCTTGAAATAGTCACCTCCGAGAAATGGAGACTCATGGTGTAATACTTTCTTCAGAGTCTGTCCCATTACCATTTGGGTATAGGGAACTGGACCACTCTCCTGTTTCAGAAAACATGAGGAAGGCACTCAGAGAGAAGTATTTTCATAAACTATTTAGCTGTCTAAGGCCTTGGAAAATGGGATTCCTGAGTTCCTAATCTTTTTTTAGCTTAATTGGTTTCAAACCCACAGGATGCATTTTAGTGAAAAGTGATGAGGCCATAGAGTACCTGGACCCTAGAACCATCTTCCTGTCATCTAGGGAGAGCTGGGTCTTCATGGAGGGAGCTTAGTACTACCCATAAGGGAGTGTTTCCTTTAATGTTGTCAGTCAAAGTTTGATTTCTATGCTGGATTAATCTCATAAATTTTTTAGTTAATAGGTTAATGTGGCTGTGGATAAATGCAATTGTTCTCTAAATGTCACCAAGATATTAGTTTTTTAAACAGTAAGAACTACATGGAAAGTATCTGTCATGTAATAAAAATTCCATTTATTTCTATCTATGTTGTAATTTTATTGATTATTCTGCTGCTCCTCAATTAAGATGAATGCCATCTGTGGCTCACTTAATACTTTATAGGCTTTTATTACAATCCTGCTTTTGTTTTTTGTATCATACCTGAATTCATAGCAACATTCTCTAAAATTTTTCTACATGTGAAAGATCACATTATAAAAATAAAGATATAGTTTCATGATGAAAATTAGTTTAAATTTTACTTTCAATGGGATTTTTATATCCATCTTTTCTATTATTATACAATTGACTTTTTCTCAATTTTTTTTGCTCTTGTTTTCTGCTAGTATATATGACGGTTCCATATGTGTTAATCGTAATACTAGAAATATCACTGCACTGATATTACACAAGCTTTGGCTACTTGTAATCCATTGGGACACTAAATCTAAATCCTGGCCTGATGCAATTCTTGCATTGCTAACAACTAACCAGTCTAAATATAGTCACAGCAAATCTTGCAGTATCACAGAGAATCAATTAGGTTGGAAAAGACCTTTGAGATCATCGAATCCAACCTAACACCACCTTGTCACCCAGACCATGGAACTGAGTGCCATATCCAATCTTCTAGTAAAAGAAAGTTGTAGGTATTCAAAATTGTTTACAGTACTGATGTATACTATTGTGTTCTGATATTTACTATTGTGTGAGGACTGAAATAATTTCAGAAATGGGAACAGGAACCCAGAGGGGAATAACCCCTCACTGGTGAGGTAAATAGGGCCACAACGGCAATTTGGGAACATTCTATGTTGTCCTTTTAAACTAGATCATGTCCAACTGAATAGCATGTAAAAATGCTATGTGGTCTGTATGTTACCTGCATTTTGAAAGGAGCGATAACAAGTTGTTAATGGCTTCTTCTTTGAAATTGAAAGAACAAATTGTAGTTTTGTATGAAATGATTTAATTTTTCTTAAAAGTACCAAGAATAATTTAACATTTCTTAATGTGATCTGTTAATTTTACCTGCAGTTAGTGATTTTACACAGTGACTGAAATATGAGAATATAGGCATAAGAGCTGCTTACTTTTTCATTTTTGCAAAGCCAAAATAACTTTAGAAACGAAAGTAAAAAAGGTTATGGATGTAATAAATCTGAACATTGCTATTAGCTACACTAAATACAATTGGAAACAAATTATTTTGGCATAATTATCATTATACCAAAACTGCTTGGTCTCTATTTTGACATTTTTTGTTTATGTTTCATTAGTCAGCAAAGCCAAGTACCAGGAACCTTCCAGTAGACCTCAAGGAAAATCCATTAAAAATACAGTAAAAAATCCATTAAAAATAGCAGTTGAAAAATGAAACCCAGACTTTTATGGAAAAAGGTAACCCAAGATAACATATAGGTGATGACTTAAGGCAATATAAATAAATTCTGAGATGAAGTACTGTGGAGTGAATATTATTCAGTCTTGTGCTTGTCAGAACTACTCTCTTATACAAATACCCAACTATTTGGGATGGCAAAATAAGGTAGAACTATTTCTTTAGTTAAACTGTTAACTGCAGTTTAATGAACCTGTTACAGGAAATAGTGTTTAAATACGTGGGTAATCTCTTCTAATGCTAAGCTTTTAATATAGAATTTTTTTTCTGTATATGCTGCACAGCTGGATCTCTCTAGATCTCAGAAATAATAGAGATATCCTCCATTCTCTTCATACCTTTATGAAGAGAATATACGTAGTACCACCTAGTGCCACAGTATGGCACAACTCCAAATATCAGAAGTATCTGATGTTACTAGAAGGTAAAGAACATAAAATTTGTTTTTCAGAAACACATTTAAAAATAATTTAGTCATTCTTAACTTTCCTAAATTTTTATTTATCTTGAAGTACTTATTTTCCTTCTTCCAAGATTTAATGCGTTTTTAGAATGTAAAGAAAAAAAATTATATTTACAATATCCCATTTGCTATTATCTGTAAAGACTGAATGATATGATGGACTGCTAAAGTCTGCTGAAACTCTTCCATGCTGGGGCATGGAAATACTGGTATGCAAATTTAACAGAAGTCACTTGGCTGATTAACACCAGAGGATCAGCTAACTACATACTGGTGGAGGAGATAAGGTTCCCATAATCTACACTGGAAAGTTGCTGGGAAAGACAGTGTGATTTTGCTCCTCCCTGGGGAAAAGTCAGACCAATATCTTGGATTGTCTTTGCTCAAACAGCCAGGTAGGCTAGTTGGCTAATGTGGGAGAATATGCTGAGTCTCTACCAGAGTGATGTATGTCTTCACTACTCCTTTAAACTCTTAATAAAATAGTGGAATCAAACCAGGGCCACTCACCCGTGAACTCATACAACATTTGTTTTGATTTATTTGGTTTTTAAATGTTAATATAATGGTAGAGAAAAAGCAGAATTGTATATACCAGACAGATGCTCAAAAGTGAGCCTGAGAGAATACTTAGGTTTTCTTTTGCTTCCTCTCTGGCAGGGTTGGAATGTGTTGTGCTGAATTTTTGTGCTATGCTGAATGGATGTATATACATTTTTAATAGAATCTCGAGCCCTGTCACTAAAAAATGCTGAACTGATTCTATCTATCCTGGCAAATCAGAAATTATATTAGTGATCATTAAAAGCATATAATTTTCCTCAGTAATAAACAGGAACATATATTGTGTATATACTCACAGCACACTTGGCCGGCTAGGCTCTCAGTTCAGTGCTTCGGAAAGCCCTGAGCTGCCCGGAGAGACTGCACGGGCGATCGAGCACTTCAGCAGCTCCAAAAGCGGCAAGTGGTAGCTGCAAAGCTGATACCACAAGCCGAAGCAAAGAGGGAGAAATACAGCCCTCGCTCTATGCTTTAATCCCGCCAGCAGATTGCTCTCGGTCCGAGACACAGACACACACAAGCCGCCAGCAGAAGGGCAGCCAGAGCAAGGGAGGGCAGGCGCACTCCGAGCGCTCTCTTTTATCCGGGGGAAGGCAGAGGGGGAAGGCAGGGGGCGGACCCGGGGTAGCTGGCCAGTCACACACTGCTCCGGAGAGTCAGCGCTTTTTTCAACTTTTACCCTCGCCGGGAGCCAAGGAGGTTTCAGAGCACGTGGTTTAAGCAAGTCAGGGCGTACCTGCGCAGCCTTGGGCTGGGCTGCACCTCAGGGGCACGCAGCAACAATGTATAGTTTAAAAAGCCAATAGTGGAGACCACATATGAAAAATTATGATTGCATCTACTGTTAGCTCATGATCATTATGTTAGGTCATTAAATCATTAATTCATTAAATTGATTTATTATATTAATTCTTTCTTATATTTAGTTTAATTAATAGGGCTTTTATATGCATGGATTTTTTAACATCTTCGGCATTTTTATAACAGTTACAATAAAGAAAGAGCTATTGCATAATTTTATAGCACTATATCCTTGTTGGTTAAAATATCTAAAAAACAGCAATTTTATTTTATATAAAAGATCTCCTTAGTGTTAGTATACTTGATAAGCTGCTGAAACATATAAGTCAGAGTAGTAGATACTTTTAAAATAGGGGGAAAAATGGAAAATGTACAAATCAGGATACAGTAGTATTTTATTTACATTTGGAAGGGATTGAGATAAAAGATTACTTTTATGTTCTTTTTTTTAAAAAAACCATCCGATTAAATATACTACTGTCTTTCAGTTTCACCCCAGATGAGAGAAATTGCTGAAGGGCAATGAACTATCTTCATCTCTGAAATCTCTCACTCAATTCATCTATCAGGTCAAACCTGTTTTGACAGTGAAATCTTTATTTTTGTATTTTAAAGGGGACTCAAACCTTGTAAAAGGTGCCAGACTGACAGTACAGAAAGGTGAAGTTGTCTGTTTATTCACTGAAGAGATACTGCTCATCAAATGACATCAGCACTGAAGATTTTACTAGAAAGTTCACACAGGCTTTAGCATTAAAGTACACTTGCTTCATAATTGATTTTGCAGGTCATAATTTTAAAAACCACAGCAAAGTCTAGAAGATAGTTTCCTACTACAACTAACAACAGCACCAGGTTTATCAGTTTTTATAGTTTAGTTTCCTACTTTAGTCTTTCGTGTATATGAAGCTGTTTTCAATCTGTTTATGTCTTCTGCTCGACTACCCATTGTGTAAGGTCAACTGAGATTATGTGCTGCCATTTTATATACATCCAGTTTGCCACTGGTTCTTTTTGAGATGATCTTTACCACAGTATCTATTGCGAGATAGAACTGCAAAGCTGGACAGCAGTATATTACACTTGATGGTAAAGTAGGAAAAGATGGATCATAGAAAGAGAAGAAGAATAAGAAAGGAGGAAAGTATCATTTGGTATCATTTGGTGAAGCATGGGATAGGCAGATGCAGAATATAGAAATGGAAAAAGAGCTGGAGACATTAGGAGAATTCAGAAATGGAAAAAAAATATTAGACAAAAAAAGAAAAAATAGAAACAAGTAAAACAAGAAGCAGAGAATGTTAAGTATGTATATGAGGGCACAATAAATATTTATGTAAAAATGTGCTCATTTTTGTAGTATACTAGTTATAAACAATTATGATGCTAATTTTTCTTCATTACAGCCATGGGGCTATATCAATATTTTTCTTTGCTTGGAGAACCAATATGCATAAGATCAATCTTTCAGAAAAGCTATTTTGCATTGCTAAGATGTACATCTTTTCTTTTAATGATATTTTTCTTGGAATGTATTAAGTTGAGTAGTTTCCAAATATATATTTTATTAATTTAATTAATAAAATTCCTGTACTTTTCTCTAAATATTGCAGCATTCTTCTCAAACAAAGCCTTCTAGTTAATTTTTCTTTTCTTCTTATCCTTTTTAACTCAACGTGTTTGATGAATGTTTGTGTGTAAACCCTTTTTATCAAATCCAACACATTTGCATTTGACTTTGAAAAGTAAAACTTCTGTATTTTCATAGATAAGAGTTTATTACTCTATTCAAAGGGAAATTAAGCATTTGGACAGTGGATCAAAACCTATGGCTTATTGTCCTCTGTTAGTCAAAATGCAGCTGCAATGACTGCATGTTAAAGGATATGAACTGAATGTGGCCCAACATATTTAGCCTATGTGTCAGGAGTGGAGCAAGCAAGAACTATTGATTTTGTTGAAATCTTATAAAAATGCACAAAATGTGTTATCTGTGTTTTCATTGCTGAAGATGCTTGTTTAAATTCATTTAAATTTTAAAAAGATTGAATATTACATTATAATGCTTTGTTTCTTTAAAATAAGTATTTTCTCAATAATCTTATAAGATAAATGATAGTCTTTAGTGGAATAAGGTTATAATGGTTTTAGTATTGTAATTGTGATACTTTTGTCCCCTATGCTTGTTCTAATTCACTTTCATACACCAACAGTAATTTTGATTCGGCTAAATTATTTATAAGAGCTGAATGTCTTTGTGAATATGAAATTAGCATAATTCATTATTTTACTACTTTAAGCCAGATCCTCCAGCTCTTATTTAAGCAAAAACCTTGCTGAAGTGTATACCTATGCCTGAAGCAGAGTTTTGACTTGAATAAGTCCTTCAGATCAGATCTTTTGTTTAATAATACATATGTAAATAACTTATTTTGTAGATATTTTGATTCATATGTTAAAGAACTAGTATTTAATTCTTTGTATATTACCACTGAATACAATTTAAAATGAAGGAAGAAAGTTAAGATTAATTTAATGATAAAAGTTAGAATGAAACTAGAATGAGGAAAGTTTAAATGACTAGCATACAAACTCTTCAAGGAAGAACTAGATTGGCTTTTATGTATGTAGGTTCCATCTAAGAATGTGCAAGTAGAAATTACAGCACATAACAGCAGTACTGTGACTGATGTTAGATTTCCTTGTTTTTAAAATATGTTTGCATATTTTAAATGCAAGCTGGATTTTTCATGCAGAATGTAAAGCATTTTGCATTTGATTCTGAACATGAAACCATTTAATGTAGTTTTGATTAATGGGTGGAAGTGTGACTTGCATGAGGTTTTTTGCTTAGTTCTGATGTGGCAGAAATTTCAATGAACCATTTACCTAGGATATTGGTATGATTAAATGATGATGGGAGTCCTGTAGGATTCAGTAATCAAATTTTTTGTCATTATTACAGTAGTAACTGATGAAATTCCAACATCACTAAATTAGTTTCAACTGAAAATTTAAATTCATTTGACTTAACTAGTGTATACAAACAACACTCCTTTTTCCTTTTGCAACCAAAAATGAAAATGCAATACAACCACAGATTTTCTTGTGAATACTTATGGAAGCAATTGAAATAAGTCTATTTATGTGTGTCCTTTTATCAGAATATATTTATTTTCATTCTACCTTAAATAGTAATTTGTCTTTTACTAACTCGACTTAGACATGACTAATTCCTTAACAGTATTGGAAGAGAAAAGGCACTTCTTAAGGGTCATGTGATGAATTCCCTGGCAGAAAATTTGGCTTCACCAAAAATAGTGTGTGCTTTATAATTGACTTTAATAATTTTAATAAAATTGTACCACATATATGTTTTATGAGATAAAGATTAATCTGAAAAGCAGAGCTGCTATGTCAGAATTTCTCTGTCATTAATCATTTGTCTGTGTGTTACTTACGCTTAAAAGAATGCTTACACTGATTCTAGGTACACTTAAGTCAATGAATTGAGGAAAAGAAGCAGGTCTAATTTTATAGACAGCACTGTCACTGTTTTAACTATGTGAACATGATTATACCTGCAGCAAATGAATGTTGAGACTGAAATCTAGGGAGCGCTGGTGCCAATTGATGCTGAGGCAATTTAATCGTTTGCTCAATGATTTGAAAAAATTAGGATTCACAAAGAAGAGTTATGGTCATAATCATAGCATGTACTTTTTAAGCATGGTGTTATTCAGTCACATTTGTAATCTCAGCATGGTCACTTAAACTTCCTGTAGAATGCATGTAGAAAATAGGGAATCTCAGACTGTGATCCACAAAAGCCTGAATTCCAGGTGTAAGTCATCTGAACTGATAAGAGCAGGATGGGTGTTACAAGTCCTGTCCCTCAGTATGAATGGATTTAAATTCAGGCTTTATGACGTTATCCTAAGACACTGAGTTGTGGGAGTTGGTCATGAGTCTCTTCTATGTGCTTTTAACTGAAATTTTGTTCTCATTGCATGATTAAGTAAATGCCCACTGTAGCAGGAAATACAACATAATGGTCCCTCAGACTGGGATCTGACTACTGGACACCAAGACAATCTTCTATTTGATGTCTTTCCCTGCAGACCACCATGCCTACCACTGTTGCTACAAGCTGAACTTGCGGGGATTGTATCTTCTCTCATGAGAAAAGGCAAAGCCATTTATTGTATTTCCTTGTACTTACAAGATAGATTCCAGCAAATCTTCAGTCTTGATCCCAAACTTGAATCCGAAGATGGAATTTGGCACTCTGTATTTGTGTGGTATGTGTGCATATTCATGCACAAATGCAGATACAACCACACATATTTATAGCAAAAATTTCAGATATGATTCAGCATATCAAGACATACATTACTGGCACTTCACTTGGTGTATTTCTGTAACTCTTAGAAAAAGTGGTAGGAATGGCATAGAAATAATTAAAATCCTTTAAAAAAATGTATGAGTTACTTAAAAGATTTGCGATTGCAGTAGTTGCATATGTGAAAGTAAATATTACTTATTCATGCATTTTCAATGTGTAAAATTCCAAGTGAAACCAATGTTGAAAATGCTGATAGTGGGATTTCAATTAAATATTCAGTGGATTAACAGCTATACACTTTTTGGCATAGGTTGAAGGGGATACTCTGAGGATATTTAGGAAAAGTTTTAATTAAAAACACAGCTACTGTTTTCTGAACAGAAGAATTCTGGGCAGCAGGCTAAAAGAAGTACTGCAAATTTGGGGTAAGTAAATGCATATTTAAGTATAAGCATAAGTTCATCTAGAAAAAAACAGTACAGAAAGTGCTATTACATATCCATCATAAGTAAACCTGGACTATTGTTATGAGCATATACTTAGTAAGTAATGCCTTTGGGATACAGTTCTTTCTTACTTTGTAGGCTGTGTATGGGGGTATTGACATATTTGGAATTTTAAAGCTCCCAACCTGTATGAAAGCCTGCAAGAAATGCCTCTAGAAAGATTTTGAAAATTGCATATGGTGATAAATACAATGTCATACTCATGAACAGTAATATGCAGAGCAACAAGTAGGTTTAGTGGTAATATTTTATGTGAAAAATGGGGAAAATGTATGAGAAAATGTAATGTGACTAACAATCACACTTTTCTAGTGTGGAGAGTGAGTTTCAATTGACCGTTTTTCTTTTTCAATCAGGAATTGGGTCATTTTGGATTCAAACCTTTTTATACCCCTATGAATTTTTCCAATAGTTTGATTTTCCTTTTTCAATCAGAACATAAATTAAATTAAAAATACTGAAATTAGTATTGAGACAAAAATTCTTTTCCTAGTAATATCTAGAAATCAGAAGCTAAAATAATGACATGTTAAAGGAACTGCTGTATTTTAGAGTGACTTTGAAAATATGGTATCCTTTAATTCTGTTTTTACCATCACTGTCTGAACTCAGGGACAGATTTTCTCATTTTACCTTGTATGAGGTAGATAACATTGGTAGGAAGAGGCCCTTAGTGAGAGTTTCCGTCGATGATTTATGAGCAATAATCAAATGTGGATCATTTTTATAGTTGTACTATCTCTGCATTACCAATTAAAATAAAGATATAATATATTCTCACTTTTAGCAGGTAATAAGCATACCTGGTATGCTTAATACCTGGTAAAATAGGGAACTCTGTTGGTTAAGACTACGGTTGGTAGGTCAGCTTTGCTAGTATATGTCAGACCCATTTCCAACACGGCCTTCCCGGTTTTTTAGTGACAGGTCGAGGAGCACACCATTCCTTGTGGGAACCTCTGCTATCCGTGTCAGACAGTTACCATCAATGCTTTCCAGGATCCTCCTGGGCTGATTGTGCTTCACTTGTTGCTTCTCCAGCAGTGCCAGGGTGGTTGAAGTCCCCCACAAGAACCAGGGCCTGTGACCATGAGGCTGCTCCGAGCTGCCTGTACAAAGCCTCATCCACTCCCTGCTCCCAACCAGGAGCCTGTAGCAAACACCCACAACAGTGTCAGCCTTGCTACTCTGCCCTTATATCCTAACTCATAAGCTCTCATTGCTCATCATCCACCCCAAAACAGTCACATAAAGGGAAACTCCACCACTGTGCTTTCCCAGTCTGTCTTTCCCAAACAGCTTACAGCTGTTCATGACAACGTTCCAGTCATGTGAGCTGTCCCACAATGTCTCTGTAATTGCAATGAGGTCAAAGGCCTATGATTGCACACAGATCTCTAGTTCCTCCTGTTTGTTCCCCATACTGTGTGCTTTTGTGTACACAGACTTTATAGAAGTATTTGATTGTGTTAGTATCCCAGTGAGAGTACAAAGGGATGCCCCACAGTCCATTCTTGTTATGCCTTTGGGTACTTGTGCTTGTTGGAGGTGTCCCCCCTTTAAGCCTCATTTTGCTACTTGGGAGTCGCAATAGTTCTCCCCTTCCCACACCTCATGTCTGTCAAGACCGGCTATGTCCCTCTCCCCTTTCAAATCTAGATTAAAGCTCTCTCAATGAGGCCTGCTAAGTCCAGAGCTAAGATCTTTTGTCCCTTTGAGACACATGGACCCTGTGTGTAGCCATCAGGCTCAGCATCATAGACACTGACCGATGATCAAACCCCCCAAATTCTGCTAGTGACACCAGTCTCAAAGCCAGGTATTAATCTGAATGATTTTCCTATTTCTTGCCCCATCATTCCCTGCAACTGGCAGGACAGAAGAGAACACAGCTTGTGCTCCAGATCCTGAGGTCCCGAGGTTCCTCTTGATTGTAGCCTTCTTAGGACTCCATCAGTACCCAGTGGGAAAACTAGTAGCTGGTGATAATGACTGGACCATTCTAGGCTGAGACATTTCTTCTATATTCCGGGCATGCAGGTGACACACGAAGGAAGCTCATTGCAGTAGGTGATCTTTTAGGAACAGGGTAAATGTTCTAACCAAAGGACCACACACTGCTGACCAGACATCAGGTTTGATTCTTCAGGACATTGAAACCCAAATTGTTTTTATTGTGATCTTTAACTGCAAAGTGAATTGTCTGCTTATCTGCTTATCATCCAGGGGCCAAAAGTTAACCTTAGCAGTTTGGCATATAATACTTGCTCCATTTGCTCAAGTGATGTTAACTCTGTCATCCAGGCCATACATTCAGGTTCTCAGCATCCTGCTGCATTAATATTGGACATTGTCCTCCCATATCTATTAAAATGTTAATAATTGTCGATGACAACCAACTGGGATCTCAATATACGGGCAGTTATTATGTATGCATTGATAGGATTCCTCTTCCTGGACTTCAGTCTTGCCTGGCTTGTGGCCATAATGCTCTTGCACATCAGCCACTTGAATCAGATCAAATGGGGTCATTTTTCATTTGTGATTCCCTGCTCTACCTCAAGATTTGTAGTGGATCTGGGATCACATGGCAAGGAATTTGAAAGAAGTAAGGAATAGCTTTCCCCTAGTTTATCATAGGGATCATCCCCTATATGTCTATCCTATTCTTCAAGGAATATAATTAGTTTTCTAATCTGTACAAGCTGTGTGGATTGGTAGCTTTTTTAAGGGTCCTCTGTATCTTTTCTTCCAATTACAAGAATAGTGAAAGATACAATTTAGTATAGAGTGAACCTGTGGAAGGCTGTACAAAATAAAAAGCTTATGGTTAGTAAGAAAAGCACAATAAATATTCTGAAGAAACACTTTAAGCTCTATCAAGTAAAAAAAATCTAAAATATTTTGGATAAAACACTGCAGACATGTACAAGCAAGAAGCTGGACTATGTTTTTCTCTTACCTTCAGTGAGGTAATTTGCTTCCTGGTGATAACTGGCACCCTTGCAAAGAGATTTTCATCTTCATTTGTTGCATGTATAATATCACTTGGGCAGAACTTGTCTCATGACCATGTTGCTGAACTATCAGAATACATTTTCAGACAAACCAAGCAAATGAAGTGCACCTGCTTGATGTTCTGACTCTAATGAACAGATTGTAAACTGTATCTGAGAAAGCAATGTTAACAAACCACCACCTGCTAAAACGTCACTGTAAGATAAACTACCTTGGATAATTCAGTTCAATTATAAATCTGATTAATTTCATCCACACAGGTGCAGTCAGTCTAAATCAGTACACAAAGAGCACAGTTTACACTTTGGTGAGCACTGGCCCTTTCGATAACTAAATTGTTCTACTTTCTGGTAAGGTGTCTAAAGCTTAATCAACTTTAAGTAAGCTGAACAATCAAGAAATATATTTATGTATACTTCTTGAGCCACACATTTTTTTAATAAAATATATTAATAACTAAAAATTTAATATAACAAAAAAAGTTAAACTGTATCTTTATATATAAATGAATTTCTAGTTATCTTTAATACAAAGATAAAAGTTCAGTAAAACCTTGAATAAATTCTTATTTCATTGCTATTAATATTATGGGTTGTGGGACTTCAAAAGAGGTCAAACATAGTTCTAGTGTAAACAATAAATGTCTTTCATGTCTGTTGAAATACCTTCTTGGAGGGTTTGCTGCTTAACCATCCCAGGGGCTTAGAGTGAACAGCCTGTAATGCCTTGAGTCCTCCTGGATGCCCTTTTTGAAGTATAGATGTAGCTCGAGACTCTGGTTCAGGCTGTTACATATTAATGCAATTAGTTGAAGTTGTAGCACTGTAATTTTAATTATTTTCATGTAAGGAAGTAACACAATGGGTGGTATAACTTGCAGACTGATTAAATGGTATAGAGAAAGAGAAGTGTTTTAGGTTCTACTTCTTCAGTTTATAGCTCCTTTCATACAGAAATGCGTAACACCATATGTTCAATTTAAGTTCTGGTATAGAAGTAGTAGACTTTATTCAAATCCGTTAAAAACATAAAACAAAGAATGCATTGGGAATTTTGTACATGAGTGCTCCTACCAGTTATTTTTTTGTACAATAATAGTAAGTGCAGACAGGTCAACAGAGCCCTTTATCCCTCTTTACATTTGCAGATGAGTATTTTTGAAAATGTATCCAATAGTTCTAAGATCACAGGTAGCAGGTTGATAATTCAAAGTGTTGAGGGTTTTAAAATTAACTTGAAACAAATTTGTATTGTCTGTTCTAGGAAGTGTTGGATGCTGTATTTCTTGGTCACAATATTTGTATTAGACACACCCCAATTGTAGCAAGGCTTATACAAGCAGAAGTCTATGGTGCTTTTTTTTTAGGTGTAGTTTATGCTGATTTCACAAATTAAGTAAGTTAATATCAATGAAGGGTATTTTGATGATTTAAATTAGTTACAATAAAACTCTTTTTACTATCAAAAAATAACTAAAAGTCATACTTTCATATGATTTTTCAGACTGACAAAAATATCTCATTTAGACACCAGGAAAAAATGCAATTTGTTTTGAATGCCCTTTCAGATTTAATATAGGTTATCTTCCTAATTGTTGATGATTATTTAAGTAAGTCAGATAGGCATTTGGATGCAACAGATAACTGAAAAAATAGCTAAGTGATCAGTGAAGCTCATGAAGGGACTGATTGCCTTGACATTTCTGTTGACTTTTTAGTATTTTGAAAGTTTGAGTTAGCTCTGATGTTATTTAAATACTGTCTAATTTTATAGCCACTTCCGTGGTGGAGGAAAAAACCCCAATTAAAGTCAAATAAATTCTATTATTCCTCTTTTATTCTTTTTTCTTGTTACATGGCTGAAATGTATTGCACTTCTACTTTCCTTCCCACTTCTTTCTGGATAGTGTAAGTCAGATTAATAACAGGAATGTACATTTGCTATGGTGCAATGTAGCTATGAAGTGTGCTGGGTGCAGAAGAAATGGTTTTATTCTTTTCTAAGAGGTTTTGTTATGCAGAGAAATCAACAGAAGCCTGGGATACAAAGACTGATTAATAATTCCAAATCTATATTAAGGAATCGCGCAACTTTTTATAAGACACAAGTTTTAATCTTACAATTTGGACTTTATCTACAGGAGTTGTTAATGAGATCAGAATCAGACCCAGTGTCACTTTTCCCAATGTCAAAGTCCTTCATATGCTTTCTATTTTCTTTTTCAAACACAAATATCACTAGTGAAAAGTTTAATGTCATCCAGAAAATTTGTTTTTTGCATGGTGTATCTATTACTTTCATAGCAGAAACCATATTTCTGTTGTGAACACTTTAGTAAAAGACATAAGGAGATAAATCTCTCATGAGATTGATTCAATCTGACAAACTCCCGCGTATCTCCTCTGTGTATAGAAGGAGCTGTGCCAAGTAGCTTAGGCTAACTTTCATAAGGCCCAGTTTAGGCAGCAGTGTTACTACTTCTTCACTTCTAAAGGGTTAAATCAGGAAGGAATTTGAGGATGGAGCATTAGTTCTTTCATAACTGTGTATTACACACGTTTGCTATACAGCGTAGAAAAGTTCCATGTTCCCATTTTACGATATGGGTTGTGATAGCTACATACAGGGTAGGTTTTTATTTTGGATAGCTGCAGCAGATGATATGAATTAAATAGTATCTTTTGTAGTGCTAAATGTGACAGAACTTCATGCTTTTTATTTAATAATTTGTGAGATCTGCATGCCCTTTACTTGTTGAAAGATTTTAGATTACTTTTTTTTACAGTCCTTACAAACCATTCTGAATCTATAGATTCTGCGGCCATTGTGTTTTTATCTACAGGATGTGGCTTAATCTTCTCTGACATTTCCATTGGGTATGATCCAGTTCTATTACTCTAACCAGTACTAGTGATATTTAAGACCCTTTCTTAACAGTGCAAAACTTGTGCTTGACTCGTGGTGCTGGAGATGAAATAAATATATTTGAAGTGAATTTCCGAATTATAGCCTGATTTATATGTTTCCAAGTACCTACAGCCACATCACATTAGATTTATATCAGTCTTTTAATATTTTGCATATATTCTAATTCATACTGTAGCAGTGGATGCTGCTTGTCTTTTTCTTATATGTGCAAATTTATAATAAATTTTGATATTTTATTGTTAAAAATGCTAATGAAGCATTGAAATGAAGTACAAAAATAATGATTGATACAGAAAATGTTATTAATTGTACTGCATTTTTGTAAATATAATGCATATTTCCAGTAAAAATATCTCTTGTTATTTGAAATGCTTGATTCAGTCTCAAATTTATTTACACCATTTGTAAATACACAGATTTTGTACAAAAGTGTTGTGTGCTGGTAGATCTGTAAATAGAAACCACTTTTGTTTTAAAATTGTTCTGTAACTTTTAATCATAGAGAAGTCTAGACTGATTTATGACATTTTTACACTGGAAACTATAACTTGTAACATATAATGATTTTAAGAACATTTATACATTTATTTACAAAGTCAAAAGCTTAAAATTTCCTTCATAAGTAAAAATATTATTTTATTTCTTTTGAGACATAACTTGCTGGTTTTTTTTATTTAGCTAATCCCCTCTGTGTGATTTTTCCAATACTGGGATTAATTTTAGCTAATACTATCTAATCAGTGTGAGATGAGCCTATACTGCTTTACTGCTTTACTCGTTCTTGGGAATTACTATTTTTGTTACTTTTGGGGCTTTTAAGGACTTTGTCAAGAAGGAAAACTTAAGCTAATATCTGTTTATGAGGAAATTGAGAGATATGATATATATGTAAACATTTATTTACTACACAGGGCTTAATGGATAGATCAGATGGAAATAGGTTATACATATAAGTAAAATATGTATAAGATATATGTTTCCTGCTGTTGATAAAAATCTTACCCCTTTTCCAGCATGTGCTTTCAGGCTCATTCCACATTATTCCTGAGTTCTGGTTTATTAAGTCTCCAGAGTTCAACGAAAATATTGTGTATTTTTGTAAAAAAGCCATTACTACCTCTGAGTTGGTACTTCTATCATTTTTCTGTCTTTCTCCACAGTATTTTTAGCTACTTGACATAGTTCCTTTGTACATCTCATTTATTTTTAAGTATTGGCAACCTATGATGGGGAGTTCTATTGTTGCTGCACTGTTCCTTTGCCATCATCTCCTCCAGAGTCTGAACAGGCCCTCAGTTCAACAGCACATGTACATTCTTGATTTCCATCATTGTTAGTGACCACTTGCAAGATTTTAATGTAACCTTGTGTCATGAATTGTTTCTGAGTATATTATTATCCTTACTTCTGTGTTGTATCTGCTGGTTATGTGACTTCACCTAGAACAACAGAATCAAGGCTGTGATGAACCTCAAGATGCCTGAAGACATCTCAGTTTACGTATTGTTCTGAAAGACAAACTTCTAGGAATCTGACATTTTAGTTCATAATCTAAATGAACTCTTCAGTGTCTTGTAGATGGCATTTTGCTTGCTCTCTCTTACAGGGACTTTGAATATCCTGGTGGACTTTTCTAATTTATAAACTGTTTGACATGAGCGAAATAATTTCTGCATCTAAGTGACGTAATGACTTGGAGACACAGAGCTTTAAGCCTGGCTTCTGCAAAGGTTTTTGAGCCTCTTTTTGAGTAGCCTAACAGAAACTAATAGACATGTACATGTGTGCATGTATTTACAAGATCAGGCTACAATTTTCTAAAGAATTGTTTGGGACTTTGGTATTCTGTGGGACTGTAACATGGGATGTAAGAAGAGTAATTCATATTTTAATAATGTCTTTTAATTTTTCCATTTTAGGACTTTAGTGTTGCAGATTGAGACAAAATTTGCAATAAAATACATATTTATATTGCAAGGGGCTGTCTTCTACCTAATCTATTAAAATAGTGCTTTGTAAAGAAACAAGCAATAAATTATCCATCTTTCTTGCACAATTCAAAATGGAAAACTCTAATGGGTGGTTACATGATCTTTTTTCTTTATTGGCACATATATACATGCCTCCTATTAAGATTTGGTGGATTTGGAAAGAAGGGATTTAATTATTTATTGGCTGCTGAATATCGTACTTTTACTTCACATGTTGGTGATGATTAATTCTTTTTGTAATTTTCTGATGAATTATTTCTGTTTCTGCCTAATCAGCAGGCATGCTGTGAAATATAATTGCACTTGAAAGAAAATTACGGTCTCATGAGATGAATAAGTTTGATGATTAAATTACGTAGAATAAAGCAATAACATTCACATACCCAACCAAGATGACATACTCATCCTTTGTTGTGCTTTGATGACCTTCATAAAAACAGAGAGTATTTTTAGAAAAAAAATCATATATTTCAAGTCAGACTATATGGTATGAAATTTGAGGAATCCTAAATAAGATATAGTCTTACAGAAAATACAAAAATTTCACCTTTTTAAATTAAAAAAAATATTGGTCCTGGTCTAGGTTCAACATAATGTAAATCACTGAGGTTGGAAAAAGCTCTTAAAATTGATCAAACCCCATACTTACTACTAAAGTTAATTACTGGACTTGATCAGAAATAAATTTACAGGCTGCTGTTCATATCAGCAGGAGGTGGACTTGGTTGGAAGGGACCTTAAGGACCATTTAGTTCTGACTCCCCTCCCTTTCCCCCAATCCCCCCAGGCATGGATGCTGTAATATTTACAAAATCCCCACATTTTTAAGACAAGTAAGACTTTGCTTTATAAGTAATAGATACTCGAGTATAAGTAGGCCAAACATCCGTCAAGGTATATATTATGAAATACCAGTATTAAAAGATGTAAAATTAAGTTTTGCTGGATTTAGTGGAGCTCATTTTGAGAGGTAAACTTCAGCTTTTATGAGAATGGCACCTTAAATAGATTTTGCAGGTTTTCCGATGAATCTGAGCTCTTCAGAGTGCTAATTCTGAGTTACAGCTTCTATTTGACAACTTGCACTATAGATTGAATGCAAGATCATGCAAATTGAGCCACAAATCACGAAAAAAGGAGAAGAAAATTAGTCTTTGGCAAGCATGGCTGACATTTCATGAGAAATTTCTCAAAAAGTGCTTATAGTATAGATTGTCACCAAGACTGACGTGCATGGTAGCAAATCCCTCTGGTCCAAGTAGTCATTTTTACCTCAGTTCAGTGATTGCTAAATCTTGGTAGAAGAATTTCAGAAAGAAAACTATCCTTCCAAAATAAATAATCTATTAGAACAACTCCCTGTGATTTTTAAAATGGAAATTGGAGTTGGAACTTTCTATGACTGGTGTTCTTTGATGCTGAGTCTCAGAAGAGGTCTTGTATGATATTTCTGAGGAATACTGGGGAATGTGAAGGAAAAAAAAAACCCTGAATAAATGGACAGAATTAATATGTTGAGTGCCATGCAGCTTTGCTTAAAAGAATGATTCAGTAGTCATATTTTAATACAGAATCATATGTGGATAGCCAAAGGTTTAGCGAATATAAGTCACTGAAGGCATGTTGTCAGGTTATATGTAATTTATATACATTTGTATATATATGAAATAAATACAGGAACCAGTTATTTTATTTCCTGCTTCATTCAGAGCAATGAATTTCATTAAAAATTAGAATCCTCTTGTCTCTTCTCTTCTCTTCTCTTCTCTTCTCTTCTCTTCTCTTCTCTTTTCTTCTCTTCTTCTCCTCTCTTCTTTCTTTTCTTTTCTTTTCTTTTCTTTTCTTTTCTTTTCTTTTCTTTTCTTTTCTTTTCTTTTCTTTTCTTTTCTTTTCTTTTCTTTTCCTTTTCTTTTCTTTTCTTTTCTTTTCTTTTCTTTTCTTTTCTTTTCTTTTCTTTTCTTTTCTTTTCTTTTCTTTTCTATTCTTTTCTATTCTTTTCTTTTCTTTTCTTTAAAAGGAATATCAGATAAAACTTTCGAGGTCTTTGGTATGCAGGTGAATAGATTAAGAATGTTTTGGACGTTCCTTGAGTTTAAGATCCATAAATCCAGAAGATGATGCCTAAACAACTAGAATATAAATATATCTATGTTTCTATCTTAAAAAAATAAGATTAAAAAACTTATTATTGCATTTATTACCATATTGCAGTAGTGTAGGTCAAGGGAAAGTGACAGCAGTAAATTTCCCAGCTGTCAGTGACTCCAATTTGAAATTAAAAAAAAATAGTGCATGGAGTACTCGCTTGTTCTGGTCCCCTTCACCAAAATTTATGCAGAAGGATCCTGACATACGTCTTCAGGCATGGAGAAGTGTAAATTTTCTATTTCCGTGTTGGGTTGGTTTCATTATGCCTCTAGAAATATCAGGAAGTTTTCATTAAAATAGGAAAGTTCTGTTATATTTCTGAATCTATCAATCTCTTTTATGTGTGAATGAAGTTACATCTAAAACCCATAATGATGCTATAATGTTTTGACTTTGGATGCTCTATAACTCTTGTAACATCTTTGTCAAAAAAAGGTAATAAGAATGGCAACTTTGCACAGGTTCAGGCAAAACCTGCAGACTCATATTTTTGTACAGAGATTGGACTTCTCCTACTGTTTTTAAGTGAATGTCAGTGTGGAGAGGTGGTCTTTTAGGAGTGTGACTTACAGAATAGAATGTTAGAAGAGATTGAATCTCTCTGGAGGAAAGAATGGCAGCTCCTGTAAACTGGAGATGCCACTTGGTACACAGAATATAGATGCCTTGTTATGAATATATACACTGCTTGGGTTATTTCTCCAGAATGAAATACTTAGGCCTGGTGACATAAAGTGCCAAAGAACTGTAAATTGATTTTTCTGATAGGTTTGAATGTTTCAGAAATTATTTAATTTGAAACCCTTTGCTTTGGTGTTTCTCTTTTGGTTCAGTTTGGTTTTTGTTTGTTTGCTTGCTTGTTTGTTTTTCTAAGTCCGTGGGTCTGCTCTTGCTAATCCTTGTAACAAGGAATGTCTTGCTAACTACTTCATGTTTATTGAATGAAAGAAGATTCTGGGAAGAAAACACAGCTGGACAGTGGCGCTGAAGGAAATGGCATGTAGGGTTTGAAAAATATACTTTATACTATAATGAATTCACAAGAAGACCTTTGAAAGAATCTTGACCATAGTGAAAAAACATGAACTGTTGAAAGCAGAATAAATTTTAAAAGAAAAAACAGCAAAGGGCATAAGGAGCTTTCTGTGTGTGTGCAGAACTTGAATACAGCTGAAGTAATATCTCTTCAAAGAGCTTTTGTACAAGAAGAGCCTTACATTTGCAAGAGATTAGTCTGTTTCTCTTCATACCTGTGAATATGCAGGTAAATGAAATCCAAATCTCATGTGTGCTTGGGGTTATCAGTGTTTGAAAGCTTTCTTATGGTGTTCATGGGAATGAAATGGAATCTCCCTCAAGCAGAAATTCTAGTAGTAAATGGGCTTGTTTTTTTAGTGAGAAGGCAGAAATATTTGCAACAGGGATTCTGATTTTGGTAGGCTACTGGAAAGTGAGCACTCTGGTGACAGCTGGGTTGGGATTCCTCTCATCTAGTACTAAACTTCATCTAAGGCAATAAAAATAAAGTTATGGTAGGTTTCCTTTGTAGTCCACTAGGTATACTTCAGCTCACAGTTCTCTAATCCTTTTTTTGTGTTTTGTTTTAGGGTGAAGGTTTCATTCTATGGGAATTCTTTAAGATGAAGTAAGGCACACTCTAGAAGTGTCTGTATCACAAACAAATTAAATGAGGGAAATTTCTTGTGGTGAGGCAAGTAGATTGCTAAAATATTGTAGTTCATGTAAGTTTACTCCTAATTTACTGCAGCTATTGATGAAATAGCTTAAGATCTTTTATTTTTTTTTGAGTGGGGACAAGCAGAGTGTGTGTAGAAAGATTATGTAAAAGAACTCTTCTAGAAGAGAGCCAAACCTGTCAATAAAGCTAAACCACTTGGTCCGTGAGCACCTATCTCTTCATGTAAGTAATTCTGAAGACTGCATGGAGCCAGAACAGCAAAGAGTGATAATATTATTTGTTGATTTACCATCTTACTGGTAGCTGATTAAATTGTCTAACAAGGTATTGTGATTAAGATACTGCTGCTAGGGAAGAAAGTAAGATAGAATCATGCCAGTAAGATAGACAACTGCTAAAGGTATTGTAAGGCAAGGTACTATGTTATTTGTTGAAGCATTTACTTCCATGATTTAAAAAAAAAAAAAAAATTAGTACTCTTTTAATAATTAAAAATCTTCTTGTTTTTATAAATTCTAGCAGTTTCTATGGACAGGATTATCCATCATCTTGGGAGTGGCATTTATATTTCTCCGTTTTTTAGGGTTGCTGATTTTTTTTCTATAGATTCTTAATTAAGAATGGCTCTGGTCTGGCCCTTGTTGCTATGATTGATCAGCTGGCAGGAAGATGAAAGAAGAGTATTTCTAAGAATAGAATTAGACTGAGTTGTCTGTGTGATGTCCTGAATCTTGTTAATCTTGTTAATTATAGGGCATTTTAGATTTTATCTCATTAGACATCACAAATTTGTATTTTTATCCACAGTGTGTCTAAGTCTAACTTTAGCATTAACTTTGAAGTGAATAGGTGCAAATCATTGCTTTATCTGGATTCCTCTTGTAGGATAAGTTTAGTGTTATTAAATTTTCTGGTTTGTTCTTTTCTTTCTCTGCCTGTCATTTGGTTCTTTTACTCAGAGTTTAGATTGAAACACAACAGACGCGGAGTTTTTCTTTGGACTCAGATGTTTATTATTTCTTATCTATAGTACAGCTGCACAGAATGTGCCTCTAAGTTAACAAGGTGAAAATGGCCCCAGAGTTCTACCTTCCAACGTCTTTTAAAGCCCAAATTACCCAATTATGGAATTCCAACTAATTTATTTTTACTTACTTATTTATTTTACTTATAATCATGTTCTGCACTGCGGGTTTTTTGAACCAATGCCAGATCACCCAGGCTTGTGAAGAAGAAGGAAGAAGAAAGAAGAAGAATTAACCTACACCCCAAATCCTCCATCTTGTTACATGTATATTACTATATCCCAGAAACCTAAGTTTTCTGCATCTCTACATATTCCACCCAGTGATACAACAAACTTCTTTTTTAATTACACAGCAACAATCTCAGTGCTACCACACAATTTGGGAAGCCTTTCCCAAGGCCTCAGGTCAAATGCAGGGGCTTTTGAGGATTACTGCCTGTCAGCACTGAAAGACTGAAATTCTCTGAACGCAGGGTTCCAACATAGTTTAAGCCCAGAAATCTCAGCCGTATCATCACAACTTAATTCAAAGATCAAATCAGTAGGTAATTAATTTGCATTTTACTTTGCATTCAGTATCAGAGGAAATTATTCCTTGAGCATCTACTCAAGTAGAGAAAGATAGTGACCTCGACTGTAGTGGGCGTTCTTCATTCACAGAACTACCTGTCTTATGTATTTCAGTGTAGCAACTATGAGGTCTTTCTTTAAATTTATTTAGCAAAAATCCTGGTTTTGTATTTGAGGAATATGAATGCTTCTGGGGGTCCTTACTTCTATGATTTCTTAATGTTTGCAGTTTTTAATCTGAATCTATGGACTGTAATTAAGGCAATGGTTTTTAATGTAGCCTCATCTTTCCCCATTATATTATCTGTATTTGAAATGCTGGCATGTGGTTATCACTGAAGCTAAGGATGGGTTAGAACTGAACCAGAAGTTTCATTTTGAAAGTCCAGTGCATTGTAGAGCCTAGGAATGAAAGAGATGTGTCCAGTTGATTGAAAGCATTAACAGGAAACTATCCGTCCTCAGGGGCTGGAGATATTTTGAAGCAGAAACTTGACAGAAAAGATTAGAGGTAATTGTCTTCTTTATTCTCACAAAATTCAGTGAGAAAGTTTCTCATTTAACAGCTTGCCAATGACACAAAACATATTGGACAGCAATTTCATATGAACTTGGAGACCTATTAACAAAAGGTAGGGATAGAAAGCGGGAACGTTTTTCACATTACAAGTGATAAATGGATGTATTCCTCAGAGCTGTCAAGAAGGTCACATTCTAATAAGATTAAATTAGTGAAGAGAGACAATAAGCATATAAGTCACCAATTGCCTAGTTAAACAGAAGATACTGGTATACAGAAAAAGTAGGGAAACCAGAGATATTTTAATTTATTACACTGAATTCAATAAATGGTCAAATAATCTCAAGAATGGTAAAACCAGTAAAGTGCAACATACAAGAGGTCTTGCTCAGTGATGTGTATTTTGTTTCAACTCAGTTCGAATATGGGGTACTTTGTGACTGATAACCCTGTCAGTTTGAGATTAGGGACAGATTTATCACTGCACACTTATAACAAGATGTCTTGCTCAGTCATAGGCAAAACAAACAGTATACATTAGGGCTGACCATAATGCTGCTGAAGAAAAAAAAACAAAACCACAACAACGACCAAACCTGTCAGAGTCTTGAAGAATTTTTGTGTTATTCTGGAAAATCGTAAAGTGCGAGAGTAACCAATTTACTGCCAATTTTTAGTTGAACATCAGAGAAAAGACTTTTTGCCTGACCTGCACTCCACTGAATGTATGCAGTAGTATCAATCCTTCTGCCTCACTCATATCTGTAAGGGTAAACTCAGACTTCTAGGGTCATCAATCCTAAGTATCTTTCAAAGAACATGAGATATTAGCACTGGAACAGCCTTCTGTCATGGAAAAGGCATTAATAAGAAAGTACTGCTGAGTATAAGAATGTTTAGCTAAATTGCTTTAATACCTGGTCTACCATTCCTCACTAATTTGCACAAACAAAATACCCTTTGCTTAAAGCAGTTTTACATCATTCTCTTAGCAAGAATGCAGAGGAGAATTTTCTGTGCTTGACTTTATTGCTTGCTACTTTGGCTAGATGTAGACACATCTTCATTGAACTTTTTGGGAACCATTATTACTATGAGTAGTTGTATGTCCAGCTTTAGGTTTCACCCCATTTGCTTTTGAAAGATGTTTATGATTTGTGGAAAAGAGAACTCTTTATACTTTATATTAATATCATTTATATTTATAATTTATGTTAATCAACCCTCAAAAGTAATGACCTTTTAAGTAATCTACATGACTGTTTGCTTTCCCTTTAATTATGGGAACTTTTGGGAAATCAATCAGTTCTGAAAACTACGAGCTCTTCCAGCTTAAAAGAAACTTTTTTTCCCCAGCTTTTTTTATTAGACTGCTCTTTACATGTTTAGTTTTATTTTGTGTGGTGAAATGAATGGAGATTGTTAACCAGGCTGCAAAGACAGATTCTGTGTGGTGAACCATGTTACAGAAAAGTAATGTCAGATTATAACTGTCCTGTAATTTTTTAATTTTCTTGCCCTGTAAAGTTTACTATCCTATTAAATCTGTAGGTTACTCTTTGTTAGGAGGCTTTCATAAGATTTCCTAAGTAGATGGCTGGTGGAACAATTCATCATATAAAACAATACATCTCAGAAATTCATGGTTATAATTTATTTTGTAGGGGCAGGGAATTATGAGACATATTTCTTATATCTAAATTCAAATTAATATACATGCCTTCCTAAATTATGTTTTTCAATTTCAAAAGCAAAATCAATACACTTAAAATTATTTGAAATAAATTTTATCCATTGCATAGTGACTCAGGCTTTTACTTTTCCCTTTTAAACATCCTGTCAATAAATCATGCTGGGTAGATAAGAGAGTGATTTACATTAAACAATAATGATGGAAAGATATACACCAGGAAAATGCAATTATCTACACCAAAAACCCCAAACCATTTTCATAACAATTATGATTGTTAGCCTCATTTTCTTGGGAAACAAAATGTATGGGATTGTAGTGTCTCCACATCTGTCCCTTTGCCTCTGCTTCCTTACTCAATGGCTAATTTCAAGCAAATGGGATGGTATGGTTCAGAGACAATAAATTCCTACAAATTTTGATGGTCAGAGAGAAAATCTGTCTGTGAGAGTCTAATACTGACTAAAAGAATGCAGCAGGATCTTGTATTTATTTGACATCAGAGAGAAATATTGCAAATCCTATACTGGGAAAGCTTCCGTTGGACTTGACTCTTTCATTATGTGTCAACACATTCATGCCTCCATTAAATATTGTTTTTGACATAGATTCTTCGTTGTATAATAAGTTCATGCCTCAGATTTTGTGTACTTCCACTGAACAGCCAGCTGATTATGAGACAGAGCTCATTGTAGACTAGGGCTTGGGAGGTTTAGTGTTTGCAGGAAGTGTTTTTCTCTCATGCAATGTTATGGTATTAAGCAGTACAGCCTCAATGTGCTAACTGCTTTGTGGGTAGACTTTCAACCTGCAGTGAGCCTTTGTAGGTTCTTGTTGACACTCACAGTGATTGTCCTCTTTTTGCACTCCCATGAAGGTGATCACAGTGCTGGAAAACCCCTTGTATGAGGAAAAGCTGAGAGTTGTAATTATTCTGCCTGGACAAGAGGAGGCTCTGGGGAGACTTTATAGCACCCTTCCAGTACCTAAAGGAGACCTATAAGAAAAATGGCAACAGAGTTTTTTGCCGGGTCTGTTGTTACAGGACAAGGAGTAATAGTTTAAATTAAAGGATGGTTGATTTAGATTAAATGTCAGGAAGGGGTTTCTTACACGAAGGTGATGAGACACTGGCACAGGTAGCCCAGAGAGGTGGTAGATGCCCCATCCCTGGAAACATTCCAGATGAGGGTGGACAGAGCTCTAAGCCAACAGATTTGTTTGAAGATGTCCTTGCCCATTCCAGGCCCCTTGGACTAGATGGCCTTTAAAGGCTCCTTCCAACCCAAGCTATTCTAGGATTCTATGGTTTGTGCTTTTCCCCTCCTTAGGGTATTTCATACCAAGATATAGGGGCTTCTATCTCTGATCCTGGGCCTGCTGTGCACTGCAGTAGTCTGGCAGGAGCATTAATTGAACCAGAGCTTTTGAACTGTGCTGAACAAGCCTTGGTGGTTTCAGTAGAAGTAGTCACCACAGCTGATAGCAGAGTCACAAACCTTTCAGTTGAATCCTAAGTCTCTGAAGAATACTTGGGCACTAACTACCCTGTATATGCCTTAATTTGTTTACAAATTCAAGGGGCCATCCTAACCTCCTTCCTTTTGTGATATATGCTAATGTTGCATTTATGTCTTTGATATTGTTTAAACGATAAAGACTTCATTTCTACTACCAGAAACACCAAGATCCTGGGCAGTGATCATAAAAAATGTTACATCAAACAAACTGTTGTTATCCTTTGTTAGGTAAAGAATAGAGCTCATTTCAGCTGTATACTCAAAAAGCTAAAGACATTGCCATCATAATTTTAATTGTGATTTTATTTACATTTTGGGACTGCCTGGAAGCCTCCATCAGTGTCAGTGTGCTATTATGCTGTGTGAAAAACAAAGCAAAGGCACAGTCCTTATTCCAGCAAGCTAATGATTTGCGAAACTGCAGAATACCAGGACATTTTTATGTGTGCTTATGTCTGAATTAATATTATCTAACCCCTAATGTTTCTTTTTCCACTTTATGGGTTGTATCATCCATTGTTATTTTAGCAGGGTGTAGAACATTGACATGATACATTTGCCATTATTGAGAAAAAGAATGAAATTATTGGAAGCACTTTTGCAATAAATAATTTTATTTTGTCAAAACTTGACAGGCAATGCTCCTTTTCTTCTTTTTCTCTCTGATGACTGGATGTGATGACTAAAGCTATTATAATCCATAGGTAAACAGAGGTGAGGAAATTATAAAAATAGTATATTTGTGACTGGAGAGCTTAAAAACTGTAGCCATAAACAAAGTCATTAATTCACTTTACGAGAAACGCATGCATATGTCATTCTGTTAGGAAAGATACTTTTATTGCTCTCACTGAAGTAACAAATCATGGCAAAAACTGCTATGAAAATACAGCCCTGCACAGTGGAAAAAAAAAAGATTGCTACATCTGATGACTAGAGAGAAAAATATGTCAGCATCATACAGAATTCTTCTTGGGTGCTGAGGAAGAACTGGAAGAAGTGGGAGCTCAGCCCACATGTAAGATATATCTCTGGGGTTCCTGGATTACCTTGCTCAGCCTATACTCCTTTTCTCATCTCTAGCTCAGCCAGCAGTTCACTCTTGAGCAGCTCCTGTTGAAGATGTTGTTCTGGCAGAGTGTCTCAGCTTCTGCCTCTTCTTGGTTCATTGTTCACTGACAGGAGGTGGAGAGGAAAAAAGGGGTGTAGAAGGGCAGGATATAAAAACCAGAGAACTTTTACAACACTGCAGGGCAATTTCTTGTACATGAGATCTGTGGAGTCTCAGTGATCTGCCTTGCACATTCCAGAAGTGGGCAGGGAATAAGTCAATACTACCACTGCAGAAGGGTGAAAAAAAGAAATATTTCAGGCTGGCCCAGCAGAAGATGGAGTAATTGCAACCACTGATCAAGTGATACATGTGTCCCCCTCTGGCTATATCTGTACCAGTAGCTTCAACAGTGTGAGGGAATGTACTTGAGCAGTTGAGTTTGATCAGCTGGTTGAGAAGTCACTGACCATGGTTTCAGACTATGTCAGCCAGGACCTGTTCCTGCATGTAGTGTGGGAATTGGCACAGAACTGTTCCCATTTGGAAGTTTGCATTGAAGGAGAAATTCAAATTGTAACTGCTCAGTGACGGTAATTTGTGACCAAGGAATTATCTGGCTTTAGAAGCTGTAAATTCAGCTGGGTAATACCATGATTGTCCCAGGCATGATCCCAGATGTGCTTAATTTTCAAGTGTAAATATAATTCATGTGTCCAGCTTTGTAACTCAAGTTCTTATCTGTTTACCTGAAAAAGGAGCAGTTTTATACTTACAGCTCTGGAGGCTCATGACTGCCAGAGACCTCTAGGTGTGCTCTAAATTATTAATCAAACTAAAAGTCTATGAAGACATCAAGTAAGAGATCCTGATATCTGTGATTCAGACTTTTGGGTTGGCAAAGACTTGCTGCCCCATAAGCACACATTTCTTCTACTGAACTTTAAACTAGAAAAGTGTTTCTGTTAGTGCCTCCACTCTAAATTCCCAAGCCATCCTCTGGATGTCATTCATGCTAATGAACAAAGATCATATCTTTCTTTTTCTCTTCTTCACTGACCAGAGGTGGCCACAGTGTCCCTGTGCATATACAAATGCATGCTAAGACTTAGTTTTCTGTGTTTTATCTCTGGTATTCACATAAAAATATTTTCAAAGCCAGTATATTTTCCTTAAGCAAATCTTAATTCTATAGAGCTAAGCAAAGTAAAACTAGCAAAAAGAGAAGAAATATGTGTGAATAAAGAGTTAACAAAAGAATTAGTATTATCTAGTAAATCTATGCTGTATAGTCTCTTTCAGTGAAAAAATAGCTTCATCTCTGGTTTCTGCTCCCTTTCTGTTGTGCCATTCAAATTCCCACAACTTATCAAGTGGCTTGTGTAGCTACATATGAACTAACACAATGTCCATCTGACGCTGAGAATGCCAAAGTTACAGCTACTTAGGATAACCCTGCCCTTAGGCTCTCTGCCTCCTTGTAGGGAGTAATATTGGTGAAAGTGGTCACTTACACGTGTCTTTCAGGTAAAAATTGCTGACAGTTCAAGGTACAAGGTTGGTCATTCCTGACTGATCAATCTGACTGACTTGAACCTGCTGAGGTTGTCTCTCTGACAACAGCGAAAAGAAAACACACTTTTTTCCTGCTGGCAAATGGACCATGAAGAGGGAGATTTTCTGTTTCTGTTCCTTGCTATCTGACCAGTGTAGTTGGCTAGAGGCATGATGGAATTAATTCCCTAATAAGGAGGAAGATGAGAACGTATTCTCTCTGCGGGTGCTTATAGTCTGTACTTGGACAGTTCCCGTTGATGCTGCTCACTCTTGACAGGTAACAGGTGACTCTCCCAAGTGGTTTTCCCCACTTTTAAATAGAAGCTGCTGCTGTTACTGCTGTAGTTGAGGACTAAGCAACAGGTGCCTCCCAGCACTGCAGTCTCCAGATGCCATCCTTTCATTTGTGCTCTGAACTAGCAGTTACAAGCTTTTGTTCATAATCTGTTTCATTTAGCTGTAGAGCTGGATAGTAAGTGAAAGGGTGAGTTTTGACTTCTAACTGAAGTTAAACCCACCAACCACCATAGGCCGGCATCGTCAGTTTGTTCCCTGGCCTCTGCTTGGTGTGAAGCAGTATTCTACTTCCTGTCCATCAGGAAAGATCCCCAAACTTCATTTATTTCTTACTATGATAGAAATTTATAGGAAGCCTGCATCAGAAAATGTTAATTTAGAGAGAAGGAAGCACAAAGTAAAAATTTTACAAAATTTTTACTTTAAACTGACACTTAAAAATGAAATGTCAATTTGCATCCTGTCTTGATAAAACTTAATTTTTTTCAGATCTTTGATTCAAAGAACTTGGGTGATATTAATTGTAAAACTGTGGATTTTCGTGTTCATTTAAATAAAACCCTGCAAATTCTTTAGATTTAAAAAAAAATGCTTCTAAATACTTAAAAGAAGACTTATTAAATACTGGCCTGGAGTACAATTTTTCTCATGGCAGAAAGCTCTATTTCTTCACAAACCGTAGTTGTAGCCAAATCATTTTGTGGTGATCCAAATGACCACTGATGAATTGATCTGGTGTAAATGGAGTATTTTTCCCAACATCAGTGTCATATACAATCATGGTCTGATTTGAAGGCATTTTTACACATATTTAGCAATAGCATACAGTCAAATTATGAAGGTAATTAGGTACCCCTGGTGCTCAGTCACAGTCATTTTGTATAAGCAGCATATCTCAAACTCCCATAACCATGTTTTCTTTCATTTTTTTCAATTAGTAGTTTTCCTTTTTTATCTCAAATCTCCAAAGCTGTGCACTGAGAGGCATTGATAATATGTGGAAAGAAACAATCTATTTTCTGCACATCAATATATACAATATTTATGTTATACAGTGATAATCTCCCTCCCTCTGTGTGTGAAATAACATTTCTCAGTCATGGTGCTAGGGGTGTAAATCAAAACAGAGTGAGTCTAAAAAGTGTGCTTTTCATCCTCAAATACATAAAATATGCATATTAAATTAAAAAGCTTTGGAATTCATGAATTACTGTAGCCTGGGGTTAGTAATAATTTATATCTTATGAAATTACTTTGGTAGTTATTCATGGAAGTAACTCAACAGTAAAGCATACATATCACAGTACCATTGCAATACATCCCAGATTATTTAAAAAGGAAAAACATTTTTTTTACCTGATGCAAATCAATCCAGATGTCTTGATTCCCCTGCAGTAAAGATCAAACCGGGGTTTTCAGTCAGTGTCTAGGATGCATTTGGAATACAAGATCTAATAACAAAAGCTAAATGTGTAGGGGAAGCTTGGTGTGCATGATGGGCTCTTTGATTCTTTACATATATAAGGATTCAAATCAGTCATTTATTTGCACTGGTTTACCACAGTGTTATTTCCTCCTTTCAGCTTCTGTAGACATACTGCCTGTTTTATCCAGGAAGAAAAATTCAGGCAGGAGAGTTAAAGTGAAGGTGCTATGGAAGATTTTATTTTCCCTCCAATAATTTAACTACATAAATCATGAGGAAATTTGCACTGTTGAATGCTGTTGAAACAGGTTTACACAGGGAAGCTTGGCTGGGTTTATAGAGGAGAGGGTAAATATGATTCTGCAGTCACAGTCTGGGATGGTCTAGAGTTGAAGCAATGACAATCACTCTCATGGGGTTACTGTCATGGCACAGGGATAATCTTGGAGGCTGCTGTAGAAGTACTGCACTGAGAGTTGTTCACTAACAGAAAGATACATTAAGTCCTGGTGGACCTGAAATGTCTGGAAAATGAGAAAATATTTGTGAAATTGTGAAGGAAGTATGTACTTTTCTAGAGGATAATTTAAACTAATAAAAATTTTCTTATGCCTTTTGGGGAAATCTGTATGTTAATTCCTGTTAAATTGTCAGCATTAAGAACAAAATATTTTGAGGTTAGTTTGCAGAAATCTGTCTTTCAGCCTGCCTACTTTGCCAGCTGAAGGGTCAATTCTTCTGGATGAGTTTCAAGGTGCAGAAAGTCCCATTGAAGGGAGTGTGTTCTTTGGGTAGACTGGCTTGATTCCACCACTCCCATTCTGCCAATACTCTCTCATGACGTAGAGTTATAGAATTTTTAGGTTCCTTCCCTACTCTTCAGTAGCTGGGATAAAATACAATGGGTTGATTCATTTTACAAAGCTTTGCCATCTTCTTCCATGCCTTTCTGAGAGACAGAAGCCAAATTATTTCTTTGACTGAGGATTGGACCAGAGGGCCTTCCAAACTTCCTTATAACCCAAATAATTGCACAACTTTCTGCTTTGTGAAATGGATTTCAAGAAGTAGTGTGTTTGTAACCTGTGAGTATGGTCATTGCTTGTGGTTATATCAGCATGCTAACTTCATCTCTGCTGTTAATCAGTGCACATGGCTGATACAGTCCCCTCATGGACTGTGCAGCACAGCAGTGTAGGCTGGACTCATTTACACCAGTACTGAAAGATGGAATTGCTAATGTTAATAAGCAGTTATGAATTGCCACAGTCAGAGCATAAGCACAAGAAGACATTACAGGGTCAATACTGTACTCCCAACTGTTCAGCAACCATTTTAAATTTTGATATGGAATGATTCAGTGGCCTAAGAATTTTTCAGTGGTCTAGAAAATGAACTAAAATGCAAATAATCTCACAAGTTAGGCTGTTTTTAAACAGCTTGGAAACTAGTTTGTGGAGTTGTTTATATGACATATGGATAATATATATTATGGTCCTTATGCCATCTTAAAAAACTTACCACATTCTTTTGGAGCACCTTATCTCAGAGGTGATGTCTTGATCTGAATATTGCAATAGGAATTGTGTCTAGCTGACAATCTTTGGTTTTTAAAAAGAGTGCCACAGAGAAAAATGGTTTTTTTTGATACATTCTAAGAGTTTTTACATATAATGATCAAACTTCTTCAAAACTGTTCTTAAAAATTGAATACAGTATTAATTTTGAATTAGTCTTTTAGAATTAACAGATATAATTTTTACTTTTAAAATTATTTTCTTTGATTTCTTAAAATTCAGATTGTTTAGGAATGAAAATGATTGTTACAGAAGTTGCAATGACAATTATTTTTCAAGGATTGATATTATCCCAGCTTTTTTTCTGTGAAAATATTTTGCTTTAAAAACTTCATAAACAAAAGAATTACGTAGCTTAATGAAGGTCAAGAGAGTTTAATTTTTATTTCATTATTATTGATATCAGTTGTTACAGATGTCTTTCATCTATCTGAATCCATTACTCTGCCCCCAAATTTTCTGTATGTCTTTGGGCCTAACCTAAGAAAAATCTCCCTCATGCAGGACTGATGTATGAAAAACACCCAAATACAACAAAAATATCTTTGATGCAGGACATTTCCAAGTCTTTTTAGACTCTGGAAAAAGACCTGAGAGCCCTTTTCCCATTGTGGAAGTCATTTAGCACCTTGCAACACTGAGATTTTAGTCAGGATTTCCACAGTGTTTGGCTTAATATTCCATGCCAGGATATTCTACTAGTTATGCACTTTGAACCTCAAATTAAATAAATAACCAGGGAAGAAAAACAACTGTCACAAATCCATGAAGAAATGCTCAGAAGAAGACAAGGATCAATTATTCCCATTAGCAAATGAAGGTTGAAGAAGAATTGTTTTAAAACTACAGAGGAAATATATAGGATAAATATTACGTAAGACGTTGATAGAAATTAAATCTAACAAGCAATTTAATGAGGATGGGACAGATGGGCAAGGTTAGGAATCTTCTTTTTGGAATGGTTAAATGCTTAGTTTAATTATCACTGATAGTATGGAAGAAATAAACATATTAATGACCCAACAAGGGTTTACTCTATTCCAAATTATTCTAGAAATTCTCTTGTGGTTATATCAAGTGTGTATAAACCTCTCTCTCTCTAGATCAAAATAAAGTCAGTGATGAGTAATCTTTTCATTTCTCAAGAAGCTTTTAGGGGCGGGAAAGGTATGAGCCAGAGGTTGTGTACATTTTTTCACCAAGACTTAACCTGGATGAACAGCATGCATCTCTGAAGAGCAGCAGTCTGCCTGCTAGTCCTCAAAACTAATATAAATAATGTATGAATAGCATTCCATTTGATCTTTTCCATGCTCTGTGACTATACATTATCACTAACAAATTTCACATACTGTCATAGATCCAGAGCTGCATTTTGTGTGGCTTTTGATAGATAGCCACTCATATTTTCTTCCACAGAGTGTGCTGAATGTGCTTCCTAACTCCCATCACAGACTTCTTTGTTGTACATGCAAGTGCCCCTGTTTAACCAGGGAACTGACTAATGGTGTCTAAAAATAACTGGACTACTGTTCCCATTAATTTACAATGCATACCTTAGAAAGCATCCTGTCTGTTAGAAAGCAGAAGCCAAACAAAAGCCTAAGCAGAACTTTATGCATACTTGTTTAATGAGAAAATACCAGTCCTTGCTGGAGCTAAGGCTTAGATTATGCAATGGAAAGATAGAAAGGCCATTCTGCCTTTTTTTTTTGCATAGCCACACAGTTTGAAGAATATGAAGAAAAATATATGGGACAATATCTGCCTGAATCAGAGCCTCAAAACTGCATTTCTCATGTAGATTATGTTCAAGATTCTACTGTGTCCCACTGTGTGAATTTATTCATGTCTCACTGCCATTGATTGCACTAGAGTTTCCTACCTTTCCTTTTGCTGAGCAAGGAAACAAGGAAAGGATTAGCTGAAGGAGTGTAGGCAAAAGTATTCTGATGATTCTTATCCAAAGCCTCAGTTTTCACTCTTGGAAATGTTGGTTCCTAGCTTCCACAATTATGAAGCAAGTCTTCAAAGTGATAGCTGAGCATCAATTATGAAATCACACATTCTGCTTTTGCAGAGAGGCCAATACCTTACCTCCAATTTGCAAACGATTGCATTTGTACACATGTACCAATACTGGGAATGAGCAGGTCACCTCATCTGCTAGGGTGCTTAACTAGGTTTCTTTATGTGCTTAGTTTTTTCTCTGGAAAGAAAGATCATCCCTGTCCCAGCAGGGGTGTCAGGTGGTCAGTGGTTGGCATCTATGATACTTTAACAAAATACGATTAGCCTAGTCAAACTTAAGTTTAAATTGGTGGAAAACAGGAAGATTACTTTTTTTTTTTTTTTTAAATATATTTTAAGGCTTGTGAGGCTATCAACAGTCTTCATGTATGCATCTAAGGACTTATTTTGGATAATGAAGATGGCTGTAAATCAGTCCATATTATTCATGAAAACCTAAGGCAAGTCATTTAGCCTTTGAGGAGAGAGGTATTGTCTGAAGCATTGGAAATCTGGTTTTTGTCAGTATGAAGAAAAATCTGGTTTTTGTATGAAACCTGTGAGATCTGAGCACATATTGTACTAGATGTTGCAAGGAAAATTTTGGGAATAAACTCCTGATTTAGTTATTAAAGACAAGTGACTAATCAAAGTGAGTTCTGCAGCTTATTTTCCATGGAAATCATGAAAAAACATGAAAATTATGTTTGCCCACACATGCATATATATGGCTAGAGAAGATAATTGGCATAAAAACCTATCCTAACAATGTCTTGTGAATTACGTGGCAAATTTCTTTTTCTTCACTGATCCTATATCCAAACCCAGCTATATTACCAGTGCTGACCCATTATGACATCTTACAGAAACAGATTTAGATGTATATAGAGGTGGATACTTTTATTGGGATTATCTCTCAGAAATAGGCCACTTAATGTATTTTTCAGTGGGAGGTCTTGTAAACTATCTTTTAGTCACTTGCTAATTTTCTTACAATGTTATAGTAATAAAAATAATAATTATTTAGTACACAGCACATTTCATTTCCAAAGTGCTTTTGCAGTACTAATTAATCCTCACTGTGAGGTTTAATGGTGCATACCAGAGAATTATATCCTGGATTAATGCCAATTGCCAATCAACTGACAAGATTCTAATTTCAGAAGATCTCCTAAGAGGAAAAAGGCATAATTTAAATTAGCCTGGACAGCAGTGGCAGTTTTTATGGAGAGAATTCATAGGTCTTTGGAGTGCTGTGAATGTCTAGATGCTTGGTTTGAGGGTGAAATTACAAAATTCCAAAGAGATAACAACTTCAATTTCAAAAACAATTATACTAAGAACAGCTAAAGCTACTTAAAAAAAAAATATTTTAAAAATATGTGTTCAGAAGTGTTTCTTGATTATTTAGGGATCTTTAATACCCAGATCCATCATTACCTGAAAATCATAGAATCATAGAATACTAGGTTAGAAGGGACCTCAAGGATCTTCTGGTCCAACTTTTCCTGGTAAAAGCACAGTCTAGATAAGATGGCCCAGCACCCTGTCCAGCTGAATTTTGAGAATGTCCTGTGTTGGGGAATCCACCACTTTCCTGGGAAGAGTATTCCAATGGATGAGTTTTCTCATTGTGAGAAATTTTCTTGTGTTCAAATGGAATCTTGTCGCAGTTTCAGAGACAGACAAGCGACAAGACACTGGGTTCATGCACAACAGCCAACTTTTATTTAGTCTTCTTCCCCTTATACAGATCTGATGGTCTGCATGGTCAATCCCTGTTGGTGAACCAGTTGCCACCCGGCCAATCAGCCAATGGCTGCTTGCTTCCTCAATGGTGTAGGCCTTCTCTCCAACAGTCCACCCTGGTCAAGTTATATAATCAAGGTACTTATAAAATTAGTTACCTTTCAGTTATAACACGGGTATTAATTATAATTGTGAGGCCTTCAGGCCAGCTGTTGGCCACCACAATAGAATCTCCCCAGGATTAACTTGTACCTGTTACCCCTTATCTTTTCCATGGGATCCCTTGTAAAAAAGGAAGTCTCTGACTTCTTTGTAGCTACTATTTTAATATTGAATTATTCACTCTATGTCACTTGTAGGAAAACATAGGTACAAGGATTAAGTTATATGGTCCAAACCATGGTTGTAGTAGGGCAATTTGTTCCACATAATACTTTCTTTTCTTGCAAAGCTAGCAAAAATATTTTCTACCCTCCGCTAGTGCCTGCACAGCACAATGGTTCATTGTAACAACCTGGGTCTGTAAAAATACCACCACAAATTATCTTTCCTTCCCCTCCCTGGCATCTAAAACTGTGAAAAAAATTAAAAATTTTTAGTTTTGTCTGCTGTCCTACTAAACTAGCAGCAGATGAGAGTGAATCATGAGGATGGTGGAGATGTTGTGAATAACTCTCCTTCTTGAGAAAAGAATATGGATGCATATCCTAAATGTGAGGTTATAGACCAAAGATATGAGAATTTCTGATTTCTGGGCCTGTGTTGAATACTCTGTTTTCAAGAGATATAGTGTATTGGGCTTGCTCAGGTATTCCTTGTTGGTGCAGATTGCTGGTATGTTGTCATATGAAAAGGGGAGACTGACTCAAACCCTCAGTGTTTGATTTGTCTGTCAGTGCCCCAGGAAAGCTGAGACCCTTGTGTCTGACCCATCTGACCCATTGGTGTCCCTTTGAGGCACTTTGTGGGACCCTTCACTAAGCAGTCTTGCTGGAACAGAGGGTGGTTTCACTGACTTATTCAGGGTCACATGCCAAAAAGAGAAAACCCCTCCTGAGTCTCACACATTTACCTACTGCCAGGGACTGCTAGCCCCTTTGAAGGACTCACATTAACAGTTTACAGAATAATACTCTTCATTAATAAAATCGTGACAGGTGAATGTTTGAGGATTGCCAGTGATAGTATCTGTCTGCAAAAATATATTCAAAGCAGTATACTAATTCAAAGCACTATACAGACGAGCTCTATTCCCCAATGAAAACTAGTTTGAGGTAATCATCCAGCATGCAGAGAACATAGTTCTTACCAAATAGGTGTTCCTATGGGGGAGATATGTTCAGCTGTTCCCTGAAGCTCTGATGGAGTCTTCTTCCAACTTCTCCCCATTCTTAACTAACTTTTGTTACCATTTTTCAATGTTTTAGGTGGAGCTTGAGTGGCTTTACTCCTACATCTTACTCAGTGAGGGGTGCTCATACCCTGGGGGCAGATATCTCAATATAGTACCTGAGATAACCTTGGGACTGGGGACGTGCGTCAGTCCAAGGAGTGATTTTGTCATCATTGCTGGTTCAAAAGAAGGACATCTTCCTTCATGTCCCATGGTTTTCAGCTGCTGTGTGGCTTATCAGCTGGAAAGTACCACTGAGTTCCCTCTTCTGCAAGGGTTTTGACAGAGCCTGGCCTTGGTGTCTCCACTCTGCTCCATCCTTCATTTAGGTGCTTTAAATTGTATCATGTAGGGGAGGTTGGATATCCCAACAGTGTTCCATCCAGGGAGTAGCAACTGTATTTTTCCTTCTAAGTTCCATACCATTATCTTTTTGCTCCCAGTCATGTTCCAGCTTATGTCAAAGCCTTTAATTTGTGTCACATTCTGACAAAGGAGGATTTCTGGTATAGAGTGTTTGGCTCTTGTAGAGAGCATAAGAATGATGTAGGGAGAGAGCTGAGCAGATACCTGCCCCCTAAGTGATTTTTTCACTACACGATTTCATTTTATTCAGCTCATTTCAGTGCAGAAAGGAATCAGACTTTGCAAATTGTGAGCGTGGTGGTTCTCTAGGCAGCCCTAATACTTTATATTGAGAAATACTGGCAGAAATCTTCCTCAAGATGTTGAAAAAACTTGTTTAATTTCCAATGACATTTTTACAAGTGTTTACATAATGTACAGTAGTTTCATTTGTTTAATGCAGCCAAGAAGCTGTAGAGGCAATTTTTCTAGCATGATGTAATCAGGACTGCCACTGCTTTTTTCCTTGGGGAAAAAGAAATCCTACCAAATGTATGTACCATATTAGAGACTTCAGAAACATGAATTACTTGACAGATTGTTAGTCTCTAGCCTGTAAACACATTTAGAGTATTTTTAAAAGACATATGAGCTACCTGATAGAATGTAATAACTCCAAAGGGTTTTACTTCAGTATGCCGTATAGATACAGCTAGGGTCCTTAAATACAACAGAAAATAATATATCCTTTAGCTGAAGGGAAAACAACAGTTGCCTCAGATGTGTTGCAGTTTGTTTTATTCATCCTTGTAAATCAACATTTGTCCTCTTCAGAGCTGCAACCAGGAATGTGTCAACAGCAAAATTTTCACTGTAGCAGTTTAAAACATCTTTTGGTAGCAGAGGTAAGATTTATTTGAGTAAATGGTGTAATGGTATTTTTCCCTGTGAGAGTGGTGAGGCTCTGGAACAGGTTTTCTGAAGAAGTTGTGGACACCCCAATCCTGGAAGTGTTCAAGGCCAGGTTGAATGGGGTCCTGGGCAACCTGGTCTAGTGGAAGGTTGCCTATCCATGGCAGATGTGTTGGAACTAGATGATCTTTAAGCTCCCTTCCAACACAAAGCTGTTGGGGAGGATGAAAGTTTGGTAAGGTATGTAGGCTTGGCAGAAAGGTCTGTGAATGTAGAAGCTGGGGATGACGTAGAAATGAAAGCAAGTTTTGATATAGAATAAAAGATGTTTTGCTGAAACAGTGATCGCTGAGTAACTGAGAAGGCAAAGGTTGGAGATGAGTTGGAAGGAGATTTTTAGGAGCAGGACAAAGGTATGTGATTACAAACAAAGACATGTTTTTCACCAAGTAAATAAGTCTCAAGAAGAGCATAAGTAAATAGAAAACATGTCTTTACCAAAAAGAGAGATATGGCAGGCAAACAAGAAATGTTGATGTAGCAAGAAGAAGAAAGGTCTGAGAATTTTCCACTGTAAGCTTAAATTGTAACTTACTTACTCTTGTGATTGGATAATAATGACTATAATATGGTGACGGTAGTAGCTATGATAGGCTATAGGCAAATGTAAAGGTATTGTGTATGGTGCTTATTGGTTGCTATGTGTTAAGATACTCTGCAAAGAAAAGTATATAATGCTTTGTAACTTGAACAGAAAGGGGCTTCAGGTATGCCTACAGCTGGAGCTGGCAGCTGTAGGGCTGGCTCTGGATACCCCCTCCCTGAAATGCTGTAACTTCGCCTATGCAATAAACAGCTTTCAAGAGAGCCGCCTGAAGTCCAGACATCCTTCGTGAAACTTTCTCCTAAACAAAGCATTCTATGATTCTATAATCTGTAACTCAGTTTTCTTTATTAGAGCTAGTCTACTGAAGAAAAGATGTGATTCTTCTAATCTTATGTCTGTGATAGATTAGATGTGCCACGTCCTAGAATGTTTCTCTCTGCTGATGGGAACCAGGATTACTATTACAAATTGCTCCAAAACTATACGTAAGTGTTTCATTATGGTGAAATGCACACCAGGTAACCTCATGTCTCACGCATCTTTTCCAGTACCCGCAGGATGTAACTGGAATAGTAAGCATGTAAGGCTACAAGAATGGGAGGCAGACTGGCTAATTGCGTGGAGACAAAAGCTTGCCTTTAAAGAATTAATGTTTGTTAAATTATACTTTAATTTGAGTTGGATTGCTTTTAGCTTCACAGAATATGCTGAGTTAGAAGGGACCCACGAGGATCACTGAAGTCCAAATCATAGCCCTTCACAACACCATCCCCAAGAGTCACACCATGGGCCCAAGAGCATTGTCCAAAGACTTCTTGAGCTCTGTCAGGCTTGGTGCTGTGACCACTTCCCTGGGGAGCCTGTTCCAGTGCCCAACCACCCTCTGTGTGAAGAACCTTTTCCTAATATCCAACCATCCTTACTCTTATGGACAGTTACCTTGAATGCAAGAGTGAAGAGGTGCTGTTGCTTACTGCTTAAAGCTGGAAATTTGCTGATGAGAGTCTTCAATTATAGGCTTAAAAATCAACAGAGGTGGTTTAACTGAAAATTTTTGACTAATTGGGGATGGAATGGAACTCACACATTTATCAGGAAATAATTTTAGACTCCTAATTAGACTTTCAAACTTGATGCAGTATCATCTTTAATTATAACCCTCTTTATAATGGCTTGTTATTCATTTATGTACATAGAATTGCTTCCTTATTGCCTGATTGAGAAACTTCAGTTGGTAATTATTCTCAATTATTTGATGTGTGACTTACGCTTTGAATCAAGTGACCAAATATAGATAAATAGTGACATTTAATATGCATGGTCTCAAGCTTCCAAAATGCTGTCCTATCTGGCCTCCAACTGTTGTCCCAGGAAGGTGTGTGTCAAATCTGCTAGATCCATGTGGATATCTTAAAAATAATAAGCTGTTTCAAATAGCAGTAAATGCCTATTTTTGGCACTCGAAGGGAGTCCTTACAATATACAGGGATACTTTCAGATAAAAGCAATTACAACTACAAATATTTTAATTAGGGGTTATTTTTCTGCTTGCATATTGCACTTTGTAATAAAAGAGCCATACAAAACAAAAAGCTGCATGATGCAATAGATATTTTTTCCTGAACATGATCTTCCTAATACTATTTACCTTTATATTCAAAGTAAATTTCCAACATATTTCCTCTCCATATCTTCTTCACATTTTCTCCGTATTTTCTACACTGTAATAGTCTGATTCTTTTATTAACACCAAGCTATGACAAGTTAATAGTGTTTATTTAAAAAAATGTTACTCTGTGATGCCTCCTTTGATAATATCCTTTCAACTGATTATATTCAATTCTATTTGAAAAAAGGAAAGGAAAAATTAAATTCAGAAATAGTGGAGTGTAATGGTGCTCACTACCTTGCAGTTAGCAAGTGCTGGTTTAAATAATTTGAGAATTCAGACCATGCTTCATGAAGTCAGAGCCTGCTTCAATCAGAATCCTCAATTCCTCAGCACTCTGAGTTGTTAAGGTCACTGCACAAAGCACTTGGAAGGACTGCAACTTGCTGATAGTAGGAATGCGATTCTCCGCTAAATTCTCTGAGAGCGGACACCTGAAGGCTTTTGATGAAATATGGAAAAGCTATATCTAAGCTTGGAATTGAAATTTAAAAGGATTTTAGAAGACATTTTCATACCATTTTATTTTCCTTCCAGTGCTTTAATGTCTTGGGGTTTAAAATTGGTCTTTTAACTAGGAAAAAAAGACTGTTGTTCAGGGAACATGGAAAAAATTACCTGCAAAAGTTGATAAAAGAGCATTAGGAAAATGGAAACATGGCACCAGTCTGTTCTCCTGGTTATGAGCACATGCAAAATAATCTGTTTTGGAAATCACATGGTACCTGTAATGGAGCTGTTGTGCATACGTATTTATAAAATCTTTTGACATATTTGTTGATTGTTTGGAGAAATTATTTCAGAGTTTAATTGGCATATTTATGTAAAGCTTTAACTCTCAGGCTTCAGTTTCTATAAGTAAATTCTAAGATATCTGAGAATCATGTAGCTATCCATCTCTTTGCTATTTCTCTCTCTCTGCATTTACCATCTGCTTTTTTTTAGTGGAAAATCTTGTACCTTCACATTAAATCTTCATTTAAAAAAATGAAGAAAACAACAAATGCTTAATTTTAGCCCACACTGATGTTTGCTTAATCTTATCAAAATGCTTCAGAAAGAATAATATGAGTCAAAGATGGGTTTACCAGTTTTGATAAAGTTTTCCCACTTTACAGGTAAGGAAAACTGATACAAATGGAAAAGAAAAGTATGTCTCAGGCAGTTCAAAACTGTACTGCAGACTTCTCTTTTACATTTATTAAATGTATAAAAATGTTTATTGTTTTGATAGTTACAAAACATGATGCTTTGTTTTTTGTTTCTTCTTTTTATGTATGACCTAAAGATGCTTTGGAGATACATAATGAAGTTAACCCTAATAATGTTTTTATTTTAAATTTCAGTCTTCAGCAGTAAAAACTTTGGGTCAGAAGCTGCCTTGCAATTTTTAAGTTGTACAATACCTGGTATAATGACCAACAGTAAGATTTGTAGGTACATCACAGTACAAATAAAAAGGAAGAATCTCTTAATCCAATATTGAAATAATAACTATTAACAGAGGGAGAATTTCCTGCCCACACTATATTTATATTCATACTAAAAAATATTATTATATGAGCCAGATTTTCTACAAGGAGGGAATGGCGAACAGATCCATTATATTATTTACTTGCCAGCTGAATAACTAACAAAAGTCAAAAAATTGTATGGATGTAGTACTAACCTGGATGACTCTTTCCTTGAATCATGGTGTGAACTGTAACACAGACAGTCTCGTTCTGTCTGATTCAGACACAGCCTGTATACCATAAGATTTCATTCACATTTGAACTAATTTAAGTTTGACAAAAAATGGAGTTTTGTACTCCATATAAGTTTTTGGGGTTTGTCTTTCAAGTATCTCTTCATTCTCTGAGGACCCAGATAGTAGATACAGGTATTGACATGACAGGTCTCAATCTTCTTTGTATAATCCATTATCATTTATTGATTCATGGTTTTAATTTCTAGTGGCTTGAAGTTATGGGCTAGATTGTTAAGGCAACTTTTAAACTCTGTATGCATCAAGAAATGTATAGATAGTACAAATAGTTACTGAATTCCATTTTTAACACTACATGGAATTTTATAGAGTAAATGGTATGAACTTCTTTTTTCTAAATTTGGGGCTGCATTGATAAACAATTTCACAGAATTCTGTAGCTGTGCCTACACTGACCATTGGAGCTGTATGTGGTCTTCCAAGACAGTAGCAGCACCACTGTCTTGCAGAATTTTTCTTTGAGCTTACACATAGCTCGGCTTTAAATACAGCAGCCAAACTGTGTTGCCTAATTTAGACTTTATCCTTATTTTTGTAAGCCCAGCAGGAGAATTCGGTTAGATCCAGCTTGCACAGACTAAACAGGAATTTTAGGAATGTAGGAACGGCTATACTGTGTCAAACCTGAGATTTGGTGTCCTGTTTCAGCAGTGTCTGGTGCCAGAGAGTTCAGTTGAAAATGCCAGTACTCTCTAAAGATTTGTTCATGGGGAAATGTCTTCCTCCCAGTCTGAGTAAGGTGCCTATGCACTGTGTTCAAGGTTTTAGCACTCAGAGTAATATTATTTCAGCTGAAACAATCCCTTTACCTTTGTTTTGCATTTTGATGTCACCAATTTCCCTTTGATGTTGTATAATGAGAAGTGAGCCCCAGAGAAGGGGCCATTATATGGTGGTCCTCTACATTCCTTAACCTATATAAGATCCTTTCTAAAAACTTACGTTTGTAGTTTGTGTTGTATGAGTTCCAACTGTGCCAAACAGGTTTTAGAATACTGTTACCTGTTGTGATGGAATTTAACCTTTAGTTTTAGCATGGATCTGTGAAATAATTTGCTGTTTTATAAGTCTGATTTCTTGGAATATCCCAATTTCTATAAAGACTTCTATTAAATTATGCTGTATCTAATGGAATTAGATGACCTGAACTGAGAGCATTTTCCCAGATGATGAAGGATAATCACTTCATATAGCAGCATTAAAATATTTAATTTCCTTCTCTGTTTATGAGGGATTGTAAAAAGCTCCTTCAGTGAACTCTGCTCTGTGTGTGATTGCTAAGCATGTGAAACATTGTAAAGGACTTTTTCTATGTTATATAAAGCATTGTTTTATAGGAATCCAGACATTTTCTGTGTGACTTTCCGATTATGATGCAGAATCCATCAGAAGATAAAACTGAATTGCAACCAAATCTATTTAGTTTCCAGTCTGGGGTGGATTTAAAATTGTGAAGACTGTTCTCAGGCAAGAAAGCTTGCACTGTTGTAATTTCATGAGAATTTTTATATCATAATGATATGCCTCAATATAATGTTATTTCTTGAGATAATTTGTCTATAATTCCTTAACATTTTGAAAAATCCCTCACTCCAGCTGTCTCAGTCTGACAGCCTGGCAAGCTTCGTTCTGTCAAAAAATGCAATTTGTCAATGAGGACTTCAGCTTCCATGAGCAAGTTCTGAGACCTCACTCAACAGAACAGTTGGGTAACAGAAAAACTGAGCAGGGGTAAAGAAGTAGTTTTTCTAAGAAAAACTAGCAAGAGGTGCAGAATACTTTCCCTTAGCTGTGGGAGTGGTGCACTGTAGTGAGCCATGTAACAAAGCCCTATGAAAACAAAGATATTAAAATGACCGGGTAAGCAGTGCTATTTCCAGATCTTTTGTATGTGCACACATAATTAATTTCCTTTGCCTTCTGCTGGATTCAGGTTTAAATTTCCAGGCTTCCACGTGTTTTCCCAAACTAGGTACCAAATGCACATCTGCACTTTTGAGCCTAACGTGGAACTTTCTCAGAGGTCTGAATAGAGAATCAGAATGAGGTGTTTCTATAAAGTGGTGGTTTGAAGGTAAAGATTTTTTTTGTTTTGTTTTTGTTTTTGGCGACCGACTGAGAACTGTTAAATGACGTCAGCAGGTGGTTTTGGGGATCCCCGCAGGACGCGGTTGCCTTGTGTGGCCGCTCGGGGCCGCTGTTTCTCCGCAGAGATGCTCTGGCAGACGGGAGGCGTGTCCGGCTCCCGTCAGCAAACCGCTTCCAGCTCGTGGCAAAAACACTAAACGTGCTTGTACCTTCAGAAACAGCTACACTGATTATTTCTGACTTTTTTCTTTCTTTTTTTCTTTTTTTTCTTTTTTAATTTATTTAACGCTGAGGCCTAGGTTTTGGTCTCGGGCTGAGCAGCGCTATCACAATTTAAGTCTGAAAACAGGAAAAATTTACTTTATTTCCTTGAACTGTAAAGCATCTCAGAACGAATGGACACTGTTGTTGTTTTGTTTGCGATAATGCAAAGTCAAATTTGGTATCCTTTTTACAAATGTTTGTTTAGTTTAAATATTTTTAATCTGAAAAAGAAAATAAGATGCCTTTTATGGCAAAACATGTGAAATATCTTGATTTTAAAAAATTGTATCAAATTTGAGGTGCCAGTCAAAGGTAAGCTTATATTGCTCATAATACTCCAGTGCAGCACTGGTTATAAACTCACTGAAGAAATTTATTCTGACAAGACAAACATCTTAAAAACTTCTCCCAGTTGGTTCTGAACTTTCTGTGGTAAATGAGAAAAAACATTATTACAGTGGAAAGTTCAAGATGAGAAAAAGTGCTCCTTCTTGCATGATTTCCCAGAAGGTTAAGTTTGTGTCTTCCCAATGTTCAGTTAATGCCACAAATGTGAATCACCTGGCAAAACAAACACATCAACCCTAACAGGAGCCACTCCATAGCTCTCAGTATGTATTTTATATTGGCATCATAGGATTGTGCAGCTGCCTGCAAAGTCCCACCAGTCACTGTGCTGCAGAACAGGACAGTGAGGACAGAGGCAGGGGAGCTTCACCAACAGAAAGCAGAGTCCACCTGCATCAGCCCCACAACCTGTGTGTTCTGAACTGAGAAGACAGGAGGGTCATTTTCAGCCCAGTCCAACAAATGAGCACTGGAAAACACTGTTCACAAATCAGCATAATGGAGCCTAGAAATACCAGCAAGGAATGGCATAAGGAAACATGGACAAGATTACCAAATCTAAGAATACCAGTGTGGAGGTGGACAGAATGGATGTCAGCTACCTGAGTACAATAAAGGCAGTTGGAAGTGGGTCTCTGAAGTATCACACTTTTACATTAGAGTCAAGGTTTTATATTAATTATATATATATGTGATATATTGTTCCCAGAATATTCAGCAAAGTGCATTACTGATCAGTTTGTAAATGCTTTAAAATAAATATTTGGAGATGAAAGCCCCAAAATTTTAAAATCAGACAAAGTTATAAATAAGTGTAAAAACCTCACAGAAGCATTGCAGTCAACATTAATCACAGGAAGAAGAAAATGCTTCAAAACAAAGGATTCTAAATCTCTTGATAAGTTATTAAAGTACAACAAAAGCATTTACCCCTTCCATTTGTTTATGGCTTTGGAAGGGATACCTCTCACTGCCCTTCACTCCATCCTTACTTTCATTTGGGAGATTTCTCTTCCATAAATTTTAAAAATATCATTTTATTTTGTTAGCGCTATTTTATATTTAAGGAACAACAGCTGTATGTATTTTTTTCACTTTAAAAATTGACATTGCACTGTTTTTTTTGTTGTTGTTTTCTTCAGGTAATACTGATCCTCTGTCATTTATATTCCTTTAAAATTCATAAAGGCAAGTGCATATATGTGTTAGTTCTCTGCTCAATTTCAGATTATCTATTGCATAAACTCAATCATATATTTTTAAACTAACAGGTGTTAAGGAATTTCATTCCCTGAATTTTGTAAGCTCATTCAGCTCTGCATTTTTCTAGAAAACTGTTTTCTCTCCAAATACTTCCTCCAGTATACTTGCAAGACCCTGCCTTTCATTATATCACTATTCAGCATATAAACAAACCACAGAATTATAGAACCACAGAATGGCTGAGATGGAAATGGACCTCTGGAGGTCAGTTTATACAGCTTCCCCAGCTCAGTCAGGGCCAAGGATTGCCAAGGATGGAGACTTCACAACTTCTCTGGTCAATCTGTGCCAGTGTTAGGCCACCCCCACAGTGACAAAGTGTTCCCTGTTGTTCAGACAGAGGCTCCTGCATTACATTTTGTGCCCATTGCTTCTGATCCTGGCACTGCGTACCACTCAAAAGAGCCTTGCCGTGCCCTCTTTGCACCTTCCCTTTAGATGTATGTATATATGTGTGTGTGTGTGTGTGTGTAATATTTATATACAAACACAATATATATATGTAATATATTATATATGATATGTATTATATATATGAGGGTTCTGCATGCAATCAAGCTTGGTGAAAGGTAGTGTGGGTGTGGGAGGACTTTGCTAGCTAGGTGATTAGAGGATTTACAGGGTTACTACTTCCAGGATAACTGGCTTTTTAAGAGACTTGTGTGAGATTTTAGTTGGCATGTTTTGTGTTAGTCAAAAATATTGTGAGTCAAATTTATTCCCAAGTTATTTGGGCAGAGGAGGGAATTACTAAATCTGGGGTTATTGTGTGGTTTACAAGAAGAAGTGCACCTCCTGGTCTTTTAGTCTAAGAGTTGTTGTCCGGCCCAAGGTCACAGACAGAGGCCCGAATTCAGAGGTGAAATGGATGATGGTATAAGACATATACAGATGATTCAAAAGGCGTGTGAATGTGGCACTTGGGACTATGGTTTAGTGGTGAACACGGTGCTGCTTCATTAATGGTTGGACTCAATGATCTTAGATGTCTTTTCCAACCTTAATGATTCTATGATTCTTTGTGAGACAGCACAGAACAGTTTGATGTCTTGCTTTGCTGCTCTGCTTTTCACTCATTGGTCTGTGTGGTATAACCTCTGCTTTAGTCTGGAAACTATGCCGGCCTGTACCTCCCCGTCAGGCTGTAAGCATTTTTTCCTGGTGCACATGGGTATTTGATGCTCATGGCATCATTTGTCTCATCCTTGTGCACTGACTTGCCATCCTTTCTTTCCCTCTGTGCTTTTCCAGGGGTGTAAACACATACCAAAAATGTCCAAGTGGCTGCATGTCCACAGTCAGAAGGCTCACTGTTCCAATGAACACACCAGAGATTCACATGTAGTCCTTCTATTTTGTAGTATATTCATAACTCATACTTTCCGTGTGCTGTACCAAGTGTTTACCCTAGAGTATTTGCATGCCTATTTGGTAAGCCAGTATTTGCAAAGGAAACCTTATTTGCCTTCAAGTTATCAAAATAAGTATTAAATTTATGTCCAATGCCTCTGGTCCTAGCTGCTGTTTTCTTTTAGAAAAGAGGCCTCCAGTCCTTCAGTACTCTCTTACTCCCTGATAATGTATTGAATTATTTAGTTACATTGCAACAACATCTTTGGAAAGACTGATTAATAAAGAAATCAAGTTATTTCCTTTTTGGCAGAAAAAAAATACGCCTGCATGCCTATAAATCAATCTGTGCTTAAAAGCTGTGCTTGAAATCTAAGATGTATTGTACAGGTAGTGATATGTCAAAATAGTTCAGAAGTAGCTGTGCTCTTTGCTGGATGTTGCAGCAAGAGTTAGAGAGGGATGACGGCTGCATAAGTGATGTCCTGATATGTGTGCCTTGGGAATCCAGCATGTTCTGTGCCTTCAGGGCCTCTCTTTTTAAGTCAGGCAACCACTGGAAGGAAAGGATGGGGAATAATTTGAGCAAAGCAACTGCTGCTTCATTAGTTCTCATATTACTAGTGCCATATAGCAGCCTGCATGATTATGAGTGCAAATCAACGAAACCTGTCGCCAGCAGAATTAGTGATGGAGGCTGGTCAGTAGTTTGTAACTTATCAGTTTGTGACCTTCCTGGGGTTAGGGACACTGGTCTGACTGCTGCTGAAGGAAGAGAAAAGCTTGTGATGTCTTTCAAGTGCTCCTTAGCTTGTCAGATGCAAAGTACTGCTTATTTCTTACTGCTTCTGCCCAGTTCTGAGACATGTAACAGCCGCAGTGTCTGCTACCCCTTGTGTGCAGTACTGCTACCTGAGACAGGGTTGATCTTAAGGTCTGTCTCTCTTATATCATCTTAGTGGAAGTAAAAAATGAAAATGTGCACTTTGAGATAGAGCTTATTAATTTCTTAGTCGGTTTTTAATGGGCCAAATCCTGGGAAATCAGTAGATTGTGTTGTGAAAGGACACTGGCATTTGGGGCTCCCAATGAGAATTGCTGCATCATATTTTAAGTGATCCTGAGCAGAATTCACACCACAAATTGTCACTGACATTAGTACAAATGTTATGGTGAGTTATGAGGTTGTCTGTAAAACTTAGCTTCTCTCTGGATTGGTCTCAGGAATAGTTTTTCCCAATCAAGTACTGAACAAAAGCTGAATTACAAGTTCTGAATCAAAAACTCATGAGTATATCTGCTTCTCTTCACTACAGTGATTCAAGTTTAAAGAGTACTCAGTGGTTTCAGAGTATGGTCTTACAATGTCTAACTCAGGGCAGTCAGTACTTTCTAGCACGTCCCTTCTTGCCCTTTTTTTTTGAATCACAAATGAAGTTCAAAAGTACCTTATGGTATGATCACCATAATAGGAGGGAATTTTTTCATGAAACATGATCTTAATTACTGAAATACCACACACAGGATCTTGATAGTTCATAAAAGAGCAAATTAACAGAAGTGTTAGAGCTTATGCAAAGATGTGATAGCAATGTGCACACTTTCTGTTCCTGTCCACAGTGATTTAATATTTCACTACTGTAACACGAGTCTGAGCTAGTATTAAAACTAAGCTTTAAATACAAATACTTGTCCATTAGTTCAAGTCTGATTGTCAGCATACACTGTTTTCTATTATTCAGTCTGTCAAAACTATTCTTGTCAGAAGATCCTCATAGAAGAGCAGGAAATATAAATCTGGAAGACTGCCAAGAAAAGCAAAACTATCAAGGATAAAGAGAATAAAGAGATTTTGCCTTTTAAAAATAGCTTTTAATTTTTTTTTAATATTAATTTTTATTACTGATTGATTTGGTATAAGTGCAAAATGTTGAAAAAAAATCAATTTTTGGTCCTCAGGAAAAAAGATATTTCTCTCTTAGAACCAACATGATGGTCCTGATTTGTCTGGCCTGTACTTACTCAAGCACATGGGGAAATTATTATGTCCTAATAAAAAGTATCAAAGGTGGGACTCAGCTTTAAATTCATTACGATGTGATTCTATAGAGGAGTCCAAACTCTTGTATCCTGTCTTTTCCTATTTTAATATAATTTTAGTTTCTGTTTTAGTTGGACCTTTTTTGGAAGCATTGCAGCTGATACTGTAAGAAACAATGGTGTTCCTCCTCAGTGTTGATTGAATCATCATGACAAACACCTGAAGCTACAAATATGAGAAACCCAGTGTCTGTACAGCGGATGCCTAGAGGGCGAGGTGCTCAGGCCAGTTTTGGGCATGAGGCTCAAACCTCACTGCAATAATACAGTGCACTGTCATGGTTGGGTATTCTTAAATGTGGGCTGTTGAATCCAGGACCCGTTCTTCATTACTTTGTCTGCCTTGTTGAAGTACAGCCTGAGGAAGGTCTTTACTGCAACATCTGTACTACACTGTGGGTGAAGACTACTCTCAGAGAAAAGAAAGTTATTGGAAAAAATCTGGAAAAATAGCTCCCTGTCAGTTAGTGTAACAGGCTAACTGGAGTCAGCTGAAAAAGGCACCCTGTGCTGCAGCTCCTTGTATCAGCTGAGGAGTGGCATAGTAAAGCAGAGGAGTGCATAAAAGAGAGATATCCTGAAATAAATGTAGAGAAAGTGAGTGACATAGTCTTCTATATAAGCATTTTATGGTTTAAGTGAAGCTGAATCACTGATGCTTTCTTCTGGAGAAGAAAAGAATAACCTGGACACAGATAAGACCTTTGACTGCAATCACAATACGTACTTGTGTTTTCTGCCCCTGGGGCTACAACAACCACATCTGGTGTCTGAGGACGACACTGTGAGAGCACTTATGCCGTTGCCCTCCATGCAATGCTCAACCTAATGGCCACTCACATAGGGGAACATTACAAGTGCCCGTACGCCTCCACATTTAAAAAATAGGCAGAAAACATTCATTTTATGTTTGCTGTTAAGCTTAATGATTTGTGAAATCAACAGACACAAAAATCACCCCCTTTTGCCAGGTATCAAATTGAGATTATTTCTTTTTATATCCATTGCTTGCCCTTTTATCTGCTCCATTTGAGACTTTTCAGAAATGCACTTGGGTGTAATACCCTAAAACTCTTAAAGGAAATTGCTTTATCCAGTGCTTAAGGCGGGGCTGGAGAGCTGTTTTTGATCTACAAATACTATAAAGTGACAAAATGAAGACTTAGCAGGGAATGCAGTGAAGCTTTACAGAGCTCATGTTGGCAGCCGTTTAGCTTTAGGTTAATGCATATTAGAGGAGGGCTGCAATTGGTCAGCTGAGTCCTTTTTTAAATGTAAATACAGACCAGCAAAGCTCAGATCTGGTCAAACTGGTCCATGCTTTTCCTCAAGGTTTTGGAGTATTGAAAGCTTTGGTGTTGATTTGTTGTAAAGTAAGCATAATAACAGAAACTCATTGCATGAGTATTCTGACCTATCCCTAAGTTAACAAGCAAAAGGGGTTTTTCATTGCATGTTTTGCTATAGTAATATTTTCTATATTATAACACATATTTGCTATATAATTGCACATATATATACATAGCTTTCAGGTAGTTAAGGACTGAAATCCACTTTCAGCAATGGACCAATGAAGCAAGATTAAATGTTTTGTCTAGGGTTAACTACGCAGTCAGTGGCAGGGCTAGAGGAAACCGCCATTCCTACTGTTAAGCTGGGATATTCACAGGGTCCTGTGGACCACTTTGTGAGCTATGCCAATATGTGACTGGCTCAAAGTGCTGTTGTGTCAGTGAAGTTACTCAGGTAGTTTTATGTGTAAATCTAGTGACAAATTTTGTGTCCGGCTAGTCTGAAAATGACTCATTACAATCTGCTTTTACAGTACATATAAATCACCAGGTCTTCCTTGCCTGCATCTCTCCTGAAGCTCCTGGTATTATGGCAGTATTTCCTATACAAAGTTAACTGAATATAACTGTTAAAATCCCCTTCTTCCACTAAATTAATGTCCTCACTAAAGCACAGGCTGAATAAAATTCTGTCTTCTCAGAAAGCATTGCACAGAATTAAACATCAGCATAAGTGAACAAAAAATCAGGCAAGTGATTCCTGAGGGATGTGCCACACATTCTTAGTAAATTTTAAGCTTTTTATTAAAAAAAAAAGCAGTGCTCTTTTTTCTTTGCTTTTGAGTGTTTTTTCATGTCATTGCTCCTTAGCAAAATAGAAAAGCCTCATGAATTTCAAACCATTTGCAATGGATTTCAATAGAAGGGCACAGATTTTCTTCTGTGCCTTACTGCTCTGAAACTTCATCACTAAATGCATCCTGGTAAATAAAACGGAATAGGAGCAACATTTTGGCCCTCTGGGTAACTAGCAGGCACAGCTTGTATCCTGATACCTAAACTTTCTTCCCACCCAAAGTAGGATGTCTCTTTGAAGCTCTCTTTGTGTTATTCTTTGTTCAAAGCTATGCCTAGGTGTTTGGGAGCATGAAAGCTGATTAAGTGCTCCTATAAGTGGGAACCAGCTGCAGCTGAGCTTGTGCTCAGGCCCTGTTTAGTGGGCTGCTACAGCTATAGCACATGTGTACTTAAACACCACAGGTGTTATGTTCACACTTCTTCAGCCTGTCAGAAGATTTGTTGAACTACATTCACTTGGAGGAGTTAGGAATATCATACTGGCCTTTCATTGAAGAGAGTTATTATCTCTTAGCAGATGCTAAGGCTTCTCAGAACATCTTGATCCTTCTGTTGTTAGCTCAGGACTGTTGTACAAAGTGAAGTATCAAATGTTTTGATTATTCCTGTTCCAGCCGAGTCTTGGGACAGAATTTTTCCAATTCCTTTTATCATCTGATTGGACTCAATATTTTATATTTGATTTGACCCCAGATACGTATTTTCTTTTCTCTAACTGTATGCTTTTAGTCCTCATCATATTTTCTTTGTCCTGTTGTGGTGGGTTGGCCTTGGATGGATTCCAGGTGCTCACCAAAGCCACTCTATAACTCCCCTCCTCAGCTGGGCAAGGGAAAGAAAATGTAATGAAAGGCTTGAAATAGGAGCAGGGAGAGATCACTCCACAATTACTGTCATGGGTGAAACAGTCTCCCCTTGGGGAAATTAACTTGATTTATTGCCAATCAAATCAGAGTAAGATAATGAGAAATAAAACTTAATCTTAAAAACACCTTCCCCTCACCCTTCCCTTCTTCCCCATCTCAACTTTACTCCTGATTTTCCCTACCTCTTCCCCCTCAGCACTGCAGGGGAATGGAGGCTGCTGTCAATTCATCACATGTTCTCTGTGCCCCATGGGGTCACAAGTTCTGGCAGCAAACTGCTCCAGCGTGGGCTTGTCTCTCTACAGGAACACAGGTCCTGCTGGGAGTGGGCTTCCCATAGGATTGCAGCCTCCTTTGGGCATCCACCTGTTCTGACATGGGGGTCCTACTTGGGCTGCAGGTGGATCTCTGCTCCACCATGGACCTCCATGGGCTGCACGGCAGACTGCAGGGGAATCTCTGCTTGGGTGTCTGAAGCACCTCCTGCTTCATCTTCTTCCCTGACCTTGGTGTCTGCAGAGCTGATTCTCTCACCCATTGTCACTTTTGTCTCTGGATGCTGCTGCACAGTTTTTTTTTTTCCTTGTTCTTAACTATATTATCCCAGAGGTGTTACCCACTGCTGATGGACTCAGCCTTGTCCAGTGGCAGGTCCACCTTGGAGCTGGCTGCTATTGGCTCTGTTGGACATGGGGGAAGTTTCTGGGATCTTCTCACAGAAGCCAGCCCTGTAACCATCTTGCTACCAAAGCCTGGACACCAATACACCTATCTTAAATTTGACAATTTTGTCCTGTTTATCCTTCAAATGCTTGAATGCAATGAACTTGCATATAGAAATGAATCTAGTATTTCACTGTGGTATTAACTGTTAAAATAAAGGCTTCATTAAAAATAATTATCAGAAGTTTTGGCTTCTAGAAACATAGCCTAAGGTATAGTAACTTATTTTCCTTTATTCTTGTGCCTGACTATATACTTTCCGTTCATTATAGTATCATAAATCTAATGTTAAAACTACTAAGTTCATGTTCATGCTTTATACAAAGTTAATTTAAACATACATGTTATTAGTAAATGTCTCTTAAAAGTAGCTCAGGTGCAGAACACCATTCGGGCATATTTATTTCAGAAAGAATACAGCAATCTCTCCTCACAGTATGTAATGTGACCTTGTCCAAATTAATTTTTGAGAGATTTAAAGTAAACAGAGATCTCTTTCAAATTTTTTGCCATGTTTTTATGCTAGTCAAATAATTAGAGCAAAGAAATGAAAAATTTCTTTCAAATGGTGAAAAATGCTTTTTTTCAGTGATGAAAAAGACAAACTCCTTTTTCACTCTGAAAAAGGAATCTTTCATTTTGCAGTAGGGTTACAATCCAGGATTAAAGAAAAATATTACATATATCTAAACTAATCAAGAACTAGAATAGGTGTGGGCCATAAGTGGGACAGTCAATGTTCGAGACCTATCTTTTCAGGAGTTCACAGTGTTTTTTACTGTAACCATGGTAACTGAGAGATGGAAATTGTCACTGGTCCTGCAGTGTCAGCCTCAAAAATTCCCCCGACAAAGCCAGGCAGTATATTTATTTGGGCTTAATAACCAAAGCACTAATGTGATTTCAGCAGATACTTTAGTAGGATGAGCTGTTTAGCTGTCATTTCTTACATGTCTTTTTGATGTAATAAATACTTTGGTATGCAACACATAAATTCAGAGCAGACTAAGGTAGTGAATTGTTTCATAGAATCATAGTAACATTAAGGTTGGAAAAGACCTCTGAGGTCATTGAATATAACCACGAACCTAACACTGCCAGGTCCAGCACCAAGCCATGTCCCTAAGCACCACATCTACTTCAATGATAATAGGAAGTTAGATCCTGTTGCAGCAGATCCTGTTCACCATCACTGGCAGCTCAGAATTTAATTTCAAACCATACCAGCAAATCCCAAAATTTTCTTGCACATCTCCAGTCCTCCATGATTCCGACTCTTCATTTTTGTATGGTTAACAATCACAAAATTCCTGAAAAAAATGTACTGCCTTTTTCTTCAAATGGTGGAAATAGGTAAACCAGTCTTTGGGAACACAGGCCAGAGCATTTCGTCATGTTAATAGTCTTGTTGACTTCAATGAAACTTCCAATGCTACTGAACATTCTTGGAATGTGAAATATTTAGAAGATATAACAAGTGGAACTGGTAATGAAATTGTTTAATTTCACAGCACTGTTCATGGAGCAGCAGCAACAGGGTTTGGCAGCACAGTGCCCTGTTGGGAGGAGGCCATGCTGGGAGGGGACACAGGAAGAAAAACGTGAATAGACCTACAAGGAGAAAAGGGAGGCAAAGTGGGGGAGCAGTGTGGAAGGGAACAGTGCTGGAATCACAGCTGGAGACCCTCACACTGGGGAAGAACTTCCCTGAAGGGATGGAGAGTCCTGCACCAGGGCAGAGGAGCAGTAAGAGCCAAGGAGCAGTGGAAGAAAAACAGCAAGAAGCAAAGGGCAGAAGAAATTGATGCTGACCTGGAGCTCCTGTGCCCACCCACACCGCACTGAAGGGTTTGGCAAAACAGAGGAAGGTGAGACTGGGAAGGTGGGAAGAGAGATGTATTTAAATTGAGTCTGAGGAAGGGGGAGGCAAAGTGTTGACTTAATTGTTTGCTTTTTTTTTTTTTCCCAATACCAGCATCAGTAATTAGAATTTAATGTTAAAAATTCTCAGTTACTAAAATTAAGTGAAGTTCCCTGAGTCAGGAGTCTTCTGCCTGCAACACACAGTTGTATGTGCTATTTCATACTGTGTAGTAACTGATTATGCTTTCTAATGGGATATATGTATTTATTTATATGGAGGAAGCAGAGTGAACTGGGGCAGTTTTATTCTATGAGAGATAGTGCCATAATATGAATGAGTGCACATTGCTAGAACAGGTGGAAAAAAATGGCTGGAAGTGGTGGCTCCAAGAGCTGATAACAATTTTTTAAGTCCAGAGAGCTGGTGCCAGTTGCTGATTTTGTTTCTGCTTGTATTATGTTCAACTTCTCTCCAATATCAACACTTATTTTATGTCATCTGCTGTTGTATTTTATTCTAGACCTCTCTTGAACATTAGATCACTATCCTGTGGAAGAACTGTATTGTTGGGCTGCAGCATGGACTTTTGTTCCATATGGAATATTAGCTGCAAGTATTGCAGAGGCTGTTGCAGGAGGTTTGAACCTTAGTGGCAACGACTGTTCTGGACATTACATTGTCCAGCTGAGCTCCTTGTATTTGGTTTCTTGCTCAAGAAAATGTTCTTGGCTGTAGAGCAGTGTCATAGTCCTGTCCTTATTCTGCAACCTCACCTCACCCTGGATACATCCGGACAGTGGGTCACATTGCCCTGCTAAATCCATTGCCTGTGAGAGATGGCTGTGGAGCAGAAAAAAGAATTGTTTTCACATTTGTATGGGAGAGAGACACTGGTGTCACATGCATATGGAAACCACTTTCAGCTAAGCTGGAGTGTAGGAGACATTATTGGTTTTATTATCATGTTCACTGCATGAGGCTTGGCAGTATGAATCCACATGAATGTCAGATAGACAAATGAGAGAATAAAGTATGTGAGAACTGAGTTTACAGGAATGTGACCACACAGATCTGTCTTGTTGAAAGATAGCATTTTTAATGATGAATGTGATGATATTTGGAAAAACAGATCCCAGTAAACTGCCAATAATTTTTCCTGTACTTTATTTATTTCCTCCATCCTCCTCTTCTTTTTCCCACTAATTTGAAGGCAACTGGTATGTAAAAGAGGGTAAATACTGTTATATAAGATTTTATTAATAAAAATCTTTTTTATAGAATCATTTTTACTCAGAGTTATTATATGTTCATTTATCACAGACGGAATGGTTGGAACTTTATTTATTTGCGTACAGTTACTAAGGTTTTAGGAAATAAGGGAAAATCCCCAAAAAGTCTCCAATTTATCCTGACTAAAGCAATTTTAGTTGACTGTTGGGGCTGTTTCTTGTGAAAGCTGCACCTGTACCATATTTTCAGGATACAGTTTTCTCAGCAAAGGAGGAAGGGGAACTCTGTGTGCTGGCAGATTTCCCAGTGTACTTGTGGAGGTAGTCTGGGAGGGAGAATGGCAATCTGCTCAGCAGGGATGTAGGAGGTGTTTATAATCAAAAGCAACACTTTCAGACTCCAGCGGCAGAGAAACATATTTAGGGAGGAAAAATTTGAAAGGCAGCTGTTCCATGGATTGCCTCAGTTTTGTGGCTGTATAGTGCATGACCAAAGGTGTTACTGCCTAGGGGAGAATGGGGAAAGAAAGGTGGCCTGTGCAAATAGGTTTAAGTATTAGAACTCTGCAGAGTTGATCCCTGTGTTTGGGTGTCCTACAGACTTGAGATTGGGATAGTTCATTGACTTATTAGTTTACCTAGGTCTTGTAAGGCAGGCTTTGAAATCCCCTGCTACTTTTCATCCAGTGACTTCCCAAGTCATTTATGTTAAGCCTTCAAAGGAAATAGATAAATTAGAGAGATAGAGAGATATCTAACCCTAATTCCCCAAGAATCTGTCCATTAACCTCTGGGGACAGACACAATATCTGTGGGAGCTAGACTCTGACTCTCTTTTAACTTGCTCAGACCCTAAGCAGCTGCAGGATGTTTGTGGCTTAATCATCCAATTATTTAAGAGAGCAACCACAAATCAACTTTTCTATGAGAACTCATGCCCTTTAGACAGGTGGCACTAGGAACCTTGTAAAAATTATCTGAGGATGACACAGTATTACTGCTAAGGTAGGTGGAATATATGTTAGTAGCAGCCTGTTTCCAAGTGCATCATGTCAGAATGAGACCAAAGACTAGAAAAACTGGCTTGAGAGCTCTACTCAGCATATACTATAGATCTATTTGGTTTCCCATCTGTACAGTGGAGATGGTGGTCCTTCCCTGGGGCACAGGGAGATGAGGAGAAATGCATTAAATTCAGAGCTGCTCAGATAGAACAGTAATAGGGCAATAAATGAAGGAGAAATGGCATTCTGGAACTACACAGTTATTATTGCATTATGCTGTTCAGGGCAAGGGTTGTCTCCAAAAATGCCTAGCATATTTTGAACAGCATAGATAATAAGTAATAAAGAGAATTACAACTGAAGGATGCATAAGAGGGGTGTAGAACAGAACAAGGAGGTGGTGGAGAATGAAGGGAGCCTGCTTACTGTCAGCTTTGATATATTGAAATTTAAGTGTGGTACATTTCCCTGGGCTTTCCCTTGCTTTAAAATATAGGTTGCTCTCCAACTGCTTTATACAGAAATTGAAATCCACTCAGCAAATGAATACCTCCCCCTACTCTCCCAAACCAAGAAAAAAAGCTTCAAGCGCCTGCATTGATACAGAGAAAAATGGAAATGGCAGTGTTTAACTCACAAGGATATTACAGAGATAAATTCATTCATTTATTTGAGTGAGAAAGTATCACAGAAAAACACAAATAAATGCACCAAGCATGAGGTTTTCTGCTTGTTACCATTTCTTATATAGTTTGTAAAAAGTAACATCTTAAAACTTTAAGAACGCTGAATATAGAAATTGAACATCTCTGTGAAAATTTTTCCTAAAGAACATGGGTATATCATGTCTGAAGGACAAATTGACATTTACTATCTTAATCAGGTTAGCACACAAGTGGTAAAGCAAGCAGCAGCATAAAATTGTAATACTGATCTTTCTGGTCTCCAGTCTCCTATAAAAGTACAGGAAATATGTTGCTGTGTTAATGGTTTTGGAGTGCCAGCAGATATTCACGTGGAGACAGAAAGGGAAAACTCTACTAACTGTCATTTTTATTGTGGGAGGAAACAATAACTCCATACAGGAAAAAATCAGGATCCAAATATGTAATTAATGTTACAGATACAACAGAGAGATTTCCTGATTTTAATAGCCTCAGCAGGATTCGCTATTTAGTACCCATATGAAATTAAATCCAGCTTGCAAGAAAAAAGTGTTCACACAGAAATAGTTAAATTTTTCTATTGTTTTTGCTAGTTATAACTTACCTGTTCAATACCTGTGCAGCATACACAGAAGGCATATATTTCAGTTTATATACACATTACTAGAGTTTTAGCTTGGCTCAGTGCAAGCAAGTGTGAGTTTTAGTGTGCAAGTAAGGACTAAGTGCTTGTGTTGTTCAGTATTCCTGAGACCTGTTAAAATATATCCTCTCCTGTTACAGAGAGCATGGATCAGGGAGTGCTCTAAGTACTGTGTTAAGGCTGTACAGGGAACACTTGGGGCAATAAATAAAAGTACCACCCATTTAATGTGGTAGTCATGGTTAACTTAGGGTGTGTGCTCAGGGCACCTTTTTATTTTGATACTGCCCATGCTCTGTTTTCTGCAACTGGAAGAATGCTTAGGTCCCAGCTGACAAAATACAAAGTTATGTAAACTTATCTTTGACGTAAATCAGATATTTTGATTCAAGCAGATGTTTTGAGATGGAAATATCTTCTTGTGACAGAGATTGAAGTGTGCTCTTAACAGAACATAATTTCAAAACAAATACTCTTGCCTGGGGATATTTCCTGATCAAATAGCTTAAAAGTGACTTAATATTTTTTATGTTGCATACTTTTTCACTGTTAAGATTGAAAGAAAAGCATCAGATCATGGAAATGGCAGTATTTTAATGAAAAATGTTTCAGTCTGAAAGTAGCAGAAGAGTTTGTCATCATTACTATCAATGAAGCAGAAACATTAATGTGCTTTCTTTTGGAAATAAATGTCACATACAGCATTACCGTTTAGAATATACACTTCTTAAAAGTCTGTACTTATAAATTTCCCTAGAAATTTTGCAGTTTTCCAAAAAGCACTCTGGGTATTTCAAAAATCACTATTGATAACATATTATCTTCCATCTGGCTACTGCATCTTATTGCAAAAGCCTGGGTTTAGATAATTTCTTCCTTCGGATGATGGCAACTTATTTCTTAAGTTGTTATCCAGAACTCTCATGCTGTTTTATAACACATGGGTCTCACTGGTTACTGATTAAGTACTCATCTGATGGGTGCTAATAGACACATTTAGTTGTTTCAGTTGTGAATGCCAGTGAAGGGAGCAATTGACTGGATGAAACTGAGGTTGGTGTGTAGCTATATCACAGGTCTGCCACAGCAGGGTCTAAGAACTGTTGTCACTGCCCTTTCATACATCTTAAGAGGTGACCAAGGGGTTAGAACAATAAACTCTTACCACCAGAGACAAGCTGAAGGAGTTACTCAAAGCACAAGTTCTTTCTCTGTCTCTCTCTCACTGCCTCCCCTCCCATTGCTCCATTCCCTGTGGCCATGTCACATTACATACAAGCATTGCAATTAGCAAGCTATCTTCAGAGTGAGAAGAAACAACAGAAGTGAGAGGGGAATGGACAGGTGGTGTGTGAAAGCATGTGTGCTCAATCCATTCATTATCTTGAGCGCAGTATTAATTTGTAAATGTTAAATAACAGCCCAATTCTGCAGTATTTCCACAGACTGCTGGTACTGTAAAATGCTGATCAGCATTTAGAAGAACTCCCTGCTGTCAGAGGCTCCAAATGTTGCACATGTGTCTTTAGCCCTTACAGTCTCTTCACCTTACTCTTCTGTCTCACAAGTGTCTTAAAATGAAAGCATTGGTCCTGTATTCCCAGCCTCCTTGTGTTGGCTCTACCATTATCTGACTAAAGGGGATGGAAAGAACTTCTTGTGCTGGGTTTCATTTTGACTGGATCAGCTCCTCCAAGCAGCTGATTTGATTAATTTTAATAAGATGAAGCGTTTGATAAGGTGTGCTTATGAACAAGGACGAAAGCAGTGCTGCAGCATTTTTGATCTAGGGGGATTTAAGATGGACTGTATCTGTGAATGTGCAACCTCAGAGCTGAAGGTTTTACCTCAGCTCAGCCCCATGCAGCCACTTGCTCACTTCTTGTCTGCTCTCATTGGGGAAGAGAATCAGAAGGGTAGAAGTGAGACAGCTTGTGGGCTGAGATAAGGAAAATTTAATAGGGAAAGCGAAAGCTGCTCACATAAGCAGTGCAAAACAAGGAGTTAATTCACCACTTTCCATGGGCAGCCAAGTGTTCAGCCATTCCCAGTAAAGCAGGGCCCCATCACACATACTGGTGACTCAGAAAGACAAAACACCACAACTTGGAATGTGTCCACCCTTCCTTTTTCTCCCCCCTGCCTTTATATCCTGGCATGACAACATATAGAATGGGATCTCTTTGATCTCTTGAGGTCAGTTGTCCTGGCTGTGTTCACATCACAGGAGGCTGACATTCAAGAGGCAAATTTTGTTTGTTATGTTATGTCTCTTCAAAAACAAGCAAGACTATAAATTTTCATCTTTCCCCTTGTTTTGTGAACAGTGAATTCTCCTTATGAGTGTTTCAGGTCTTGTTTAAAAGCTCAAGTGGGACACTTATGTAGTAACTCCAACTCACCAAACCATCTCTAGGAACAGATTTTTAGCTCAGTTTTCAGATTTTCCTTCAAAGGTGCTCAACAGGAAGCATGTAAAACAGAATGACGTGCTAGGTTTTGACAGTTGGCTCAGCTCAGGGGTGAAAACGAGGCCAGAGCAGCCCCAAGAACTCAGGCTATATGAACTCACTGTATGAACATGACCAGCTAAATCCTCTCTTTGGGAGCAGTGTGATTGCTTTCCAGGGCGGAGTCCATGTGGTCCCAAGCATCCATATAATAGCTTAACTGGATGAAAGATGTATTCTTTTCCACCACAGTATTCAGAGCATGATTGGCTTTGTTGTAAACCAACTACAGGGTAAAATACACAGTGCAGTTAACTTTTACATACCCTGCCAGGTTTCATGAACAGTGTTTTACTGCTGATATATTTTTTGTAATTCCACGAGCCTCATATCAGGTGAAAGACTGTACAACAGAAAGGTTGTAATAAAGACCAGTGATAGATTTTAGAGGATTACAATGCAGGATTTATGAGCAGGTGATTTATATGGCTTTATCACATTTGAGGTAGTAATTATGTTTGCCCACACATTTCTCAGGCAAAAACTATTTTTCATTTTAATTTTCATTTTATAACAAATGTTATCATAAATGGCAAAAAAATAAAAAGAGAAAGACTTATCAGGATAATGTAATCTGATGTAAAATGCAAACCTACCCTATGAGAAAATTTCTGATCAGCTGACACAAAAAGTAGCTTTATCATTTGACAACGTTGGCAAATATAAAAAGTTAGTCTTTTTTAAATGTCAAGAGACAAAATGTCTTTGTTTCTGTTAGTACTTCTAGGATTTTCAAGGAAATTATTAAAACAAGATAAATATTTCTTCCTCATGTCCTTTTTTAATAAAGGATTTTTCTGTCAGGAAATGGAAAAAAATGGAGAGAAAATTTGGCAACCATACATTTCCTGTCAGGATCCCATTTTTATAGCTATTCTGCCAGCATAATCTCAATCAAGAAAAGTGTTTAAATTTAAAACGTTGAGGGAGTGTTACATTTATATGTGTCTGATATTAAGATGTGCAGCCATACAAGGAATGGAGAAGTATCAGACAAGCCAAGTTTGAACTAGCACAATAGATAATCTTTTAATCTGAAGTACACACTTTACTTGTTACAGAAGTATCTTCAGGTTTCAGACAGGCCTTCAGGTCTGACACTGGAGGTTGAAATATTCAGAAAGGAAGAAGAACATTTTGAGAAGCCTAACTATAGTGTGCTATTATCTGAGAACTCTTTAATAAGGGAAAATTATGTTACTTTATAACTTGTTTTGAAATAGAATTACCTTTTTTAAAGAAAGGTACATTATGGAAGATTTGTAAAAGCTGCATCTGAAGTTGTTTTTCTCAGAACAAAATTTTAAAGCCTACAAACCTCAAGCTTCAAGGCATGTGGTCAGCTGGGATTTCACTGCCGTGTAGGTGTTGCATATACTGGTATGTCATGAGAAGCTTTGTTGCCTCAGGAGCAACTGCAACTGACAGATGCTGCGAGGTTCAAATCACCAGCCTAATTACCTGTGCAACATCTCCTCCACAGAGACCACCCACCTGGGAGGGAGTGAAATGCACCTCCGTAGCTCTGGCAGTATGGTATGGACTCCCCATGTCTTGGGGCTGGAGGTCTAGAAATTAGCACTGCAAGTAAAGTATCCCCTGTCCTCCTACTTCCATTGATCCTTTTATCCTTTCTTGGCCACCCACTTCAGCTGTTTGGGATTCCTCTTTGTATTCCTTATGGAGAAATAATATCTACCTTTCTATCACTTCAAATTCTCTTCAGATATTATACTTCAGATACTGGTGGTAGGAATTCACATACAGCATTCAGTCAGTTTTAACATCAGTATTTTGGCCATGACAACTTTACCAAACTTTTATTTATGCTGTTCTTTTCCCTCCCCTTCCTTCTTCTAGTGAAATTAAAGGTTAACATAAAGGTACCTGAAAATAAAACTTCCCAGAGAAGAAATTGAAAAGACATCAGTACTGATATATTATAATGAAAGGCTTTTTAAATAAACAGGAAGTAACATTCTGAACTGACAGGTGAAAATAACTTTTTGTTTTGAATTTTCAGAGTGGGAATATAGCCAAAATAAGTGTTTGGGAAGTTTAAATTTACCTAGAAAAAAATCTTCTGTCAAGATATATTTTCTCTAAAGAAAAGAAAAATTCTAATCACTATTGATTATTTTGACTGTAAAATTCTTACTGCTCTACTTGCTGGCTCCATTAGGAGCTCAGGGTTGGTCTGGGATGCTTGTATGTTACCAACAGCAATGAAGTTGCCCCAGATACCATGGAATCCATCTCACCCTTCTGTATCTCTGGGGTTTAAAATGCTCACAGGAATTAAATCTAATTTTAATAAGTAAACAGGTTTCAAGTGAGACATCTCACCTTTTGTGATACACCATTGAGAATGCAGTAGGAGGTCTTCCTGGGGACCTATAGGAAACCTCAGGGGGCAGCTATGGGATCTCTCAGGGGCAGGGTAGGAGGAGGCAGTGGGGAGGTCCCAAACCTTGGGAAGATCAAACAGGTACTTTAGGAGGTTCCTGAGGGCATGATATTTTTCTGGTTTTGTATTTTTGTGAGAAGTTGATACCAGGGTTCAGAGCAAGGCTGGAATTAGTTATTTCATTTATTACCTTGTTAGTTAATTGGCTCCATGTTGTACAGCCACACTAAGTTCTAAAGTTGATATGTGGTTTGTATACAACAGTTAAATTCGCAGTTTTTCTCCAGATTATAAAAAAAGACACACGGAAATTGGACCCTGATGTTCTAAAATACAGCAAATAAAGATAACCTCAGTTATCCCAGTACATATATATTTTTTCCATGCAGTTCCCTACCCTTTTTAATTGTATGAAACATAAATTTTCCTGCTAAAAATGGTCAGTGCTTTAAGTGGGGACCTAAAAATAAGAAGAACATTCTTAAGCCTTGAGGAATGATTTCATAGTTTGGTTTGCTTTGTTTAAAACCGATGCAGTACCTAAAAAAAATTCTTCTATTTCAACAGTATATTTTTCCCATAACATTTTGGGATATTTATGCCTAATGTCATTACACATTGTAATTATGTAATTGCACATCTTAATTGCACATTCTCATTATTTCATCATGCATGCTACAACAATTAAGTAATTAGGTCTAATAGTATAAATTAGATCTAATTGTATAAATACATGACAATGGCATAAAAATGGTCTTAAAGAACGGAGAAGACTTTAATCAAAATACAAGGAATACCTTATGTGTGGAATCAGAGGAATGTGGAACACTGGACTAATCCTGTGCAATAATTACTGGGGATTCCTACACTCCACGGTTCCCATTCCCCATCCCCATCCCTTCCACTGGGAAGGAGAAGATAGAGAAAATCATGAGTAAATTTAAGCCCAGGAAGAAGGGAGGGGTGGGGGCAAAGTACATTTAAGATTTAGATTTGTTTCTCTTTAATTTTCCAAAGTTGAGTCTGTTCTTCCCGCTACAGTTGGTGGTGAGCAATCTCTCTCTGTCCTTACCTTGAATAATTTTTTCATTTTGTTTCCTCTCCCCTGCCCAGCTGAGGAGGGCAGTGATGGAGCAGATTTTTTGGGCACCTTTTTTCCAGCCAGGGTCAACCCACCACGTTAGTTTTTTATCATAGTTGTAGCCATGGAGTCTGTCTCATGGGCTTGTCCCAGTCTTTTAGCTAAGAACATGCTTTAAGATCCAGTACTCTTGAGTCAGGTCCCATTTAGTGATGAGAGTGTTCATGGCCATCACATCATACTTCTGTTAATGCAGCCTGGTAGTGAGGCCTCAACACTCTGTCCAGACTGTTGGGTTTTGCCACACAGAACCTGGCAAATTCAAACATATTTTGAAATTTAGAACTTTTCAGACATTTTCCTTTCTTTTATTGACCCTTCTTGACAGAGAGTAAAGGTTTCTCTGCTACATCTACATCTGAGCTCTTGACAGAGAAAGCCTCACCTCACAAAACCCTCTAGTTTCCCCAAGTAGCAGAGGCTGTACTCTGATTGTGCTCTTGCTCAAGAGAGGGAGGGGCATATGGGCAAGCAACAGGTGTGTAAACAATAAGACATCATGTTAACACTGAGCCATTGCAAATTTTTTGCCAATATTTTCATGTTTTCAGAAGACTCAGCTGAACTAAACTGATACTCTCCTAAAATATGAAACAATTTTGCAACAAAAATTATCTAGTTGAAAAAACCCCATAGTTTGAACAGAAAATATTTGTCCTATTCTACTCAAATCACTTTATTTCATATAAGAAGATTTGAAAAAAACTATTAATTGATGTATTGTGACCATACTGAGAATTCCCTTTTAAAGGGATTATATTCCCTTCTTGACCTTCAAAACTTCCTTTCATAAGACAGCCAACTAAAGGAGTTGTTGCATGGGCTTTAAAAAACCTCCATCTCTATTGGAGAGTCACCAAAATGATCTCTTAAATTTCTCAAGGGAATGTATACCTGTTCTTTGTAGCACAACAGAGAAGGTGTCCTACCTGACACAGCTTAAATTTATTTTGCTTTCTTTGTTTTCAACAGAAAAGTTACACTGGATAGGAAATTAAGAGATAAGGTTTCTTTCCCACAGTAAATGCTTTCATTTTTCCTCCTAGGGATTCCTAGAAAATCACAAATAACCTAGTATTTTGCTTTTTTTACCTAACCATGTATTTAATATTTTTTAAAAATAAAGTGGAAAAGAAATACAATATTTTTAATCTGTCATAATCATACCTGTTATAACATTTGTTCCAATTCTTCCTTTTGTGCACTTGCAAGAACGAAAATGATTAGTTCTGTACTCCCCATTCCTCTGTCTGGAATAAAAAATATGCCAAATATATCTCTGTTTTAAGTCTTTTGGGGACAATGAAGTTGCAAAGGGTTTGAATGTTACTCA
>NW_008240221.1:1856989-1937870 GCF_000691975.1 Corvus brachyrhynchos
CTTTCATTAAATTTCATTACTTCTCCCTGTGGCTGTAAGTAGAAGGTGTACCTTATGAAATTTAATTCCTTTTTCTAGTAGCTTGTGTGATAAAGGTGTGGCTTCTAAATGAAGGTTTATCCTACATGAAAGGAGATTGAATTGAGGATATATAGAAGAGGATTTCAGTTTTATGCTGAAACTGATCAACCTTACTGAAATAAAAATTAAAATGGTTATATATTTCACCAGAATTCCTTCATTAAAAAAGGAATTATCTTCCAGAAATAGCCTGCAAATGCAGGAAAGCCAAGCATATGAAAATAAACTAGAGGTGCACAATGCATAAAATTAATTATTGTGATTAAGAATGTTAAATTAGGTCTGGTTTGAGTCCCTGGTTTTCCAATAGGTACAAAAGTGCCTGATTAAATTACCTCAGGATAAATCTGTAAATGCCTTAGGATTTGCTCTCTTGAGCTATTGCCATTGCACTATGCACTGTGAAGAATGGAGTAAGTTTTCTATATTGACAATGGCCTTTTTTTTTTTCTTTATTATCCTTATTTTCTTTGTTCCACTATTGTATTTCTCATATGTCCTGTGTGAAATTGACCTCTTTGCTAGCTAACATAACTCTTACTTCAGAGGTGTGAAGGCTTCAGTAATGTTTCCATTAGTCTTTTGGGAAAAAACCCAAACCATAATATCCTTGGAGCTGTGCTATGCTCACCTTTGTCACTCATAATCCTTCTGTTCTTCCACTGCACTTTTTTATAATTTTATTTTCTGCACGGCTACAAATATCCATATTTATGAAGTACTCATCACCATGGTATCCAAGTACACTTCAGTTTATTAAAAGGATTATGTGACGTGACTGCTTGTAATAGCAGAGGATTAGACACGATGACGCAGGTTCCTTCTAGACTCCTGTTTCTATAAATTAATACCATAAAGCATTTCCCTAAAAATAGGTACCATTTAGAAGGTCACTATATAACATTTAAAACAGCACCAGTTTCAAAAAGTACATCAAGAGATGTCCAAGGACTCTGCCTTCCCTCTTCCGGGTGGGCTGTTAGCAGCAGGTAGGAAAACCCTGCAGGCTCCTGTTACACTTGAATGCCAGCTGTCTTGTCCTGGCTCAGGCAGCCAGAATGGGGGAAATGTGACAGGATGAGATAATGTGTTTGAATTGAAAGAGGGTACATTTACATTATATATTAGGGAGAAATTCTTTATTTAGAGGATGTTGAGGGCCTGGAACAGGCTGCCCAGAGAAGCTGTGGATACCCCATTCCTGAAAGTGTTCAAGGCCAGGTTGGATGGGGCTTTGAGCAACCTGATGTAGTGAAAGGTGTCCCTGCCCAGGATCTTTGAGGTCCAACCCAAGTAACTATGATTCTGTAATTTAGACTATGCTGTGTATGACCAGCTTTATTGTAGTATGTACTGTAGTATACACCTGGCTTAGCTGAAGGCATCTGAAATGACTCTCACAAAAGAGGGTTAATAGGCTATATATATATATCTATGAATTAATCTTTCTGAATTTGTTACATTTTTCAGTGTTGTTTCAAAAGTCAAAGGTTATGTTATTAGCAATTCATTCTGGATTGGTATTGTAAATTTTTTGTTTTCCAGAATGGTCATTCACATTCTTGGGCCAGGCAAAGAAGACATTTTAATTTATATGGGATTGTGTTTACCAAGCAGACAGTGACAGTAGAATTATAGTTCTGTAGATCCTAGCAGATTGTTATTGCACCAAATTTAAACTAGTAAATCATTAGAACCATTCCAAGAGGAAGATTCTCTGTGTGTGTAATACAAGGCTTATACTATTATATGCTTCATACATTTTTTAAAAACATTGATGAATGGAGAGTCGAACAAAAATATACCAAGTAAGTAATTTTGCTGCTTGCACTCTACTGAAAGTTGCTTCATTTCTAGCCTTGTGAAATTCAGGCTCATAATATGAAGGAGTAGGAGCAGGTTCTCATGGTGACATTTCAGCCGAACAGCTCTACACGTGTTGCATTCATCTCCTTGTATGGTGTATCAGTGCTGGGCCAGTGCTGGATGAAGTACAGCAAGTGTAAACACCCCTTTATCTGCGACTTCAGCTTTGTTCATTTGCAAACACAGCTCTGGTTGAACCAGCAGGAGATGCTGAAACCTCAGTAAAAACTGAAGTACCATCAGTCTCTGGTCCCATTTCTTTAATGGTGTAAAGTTTTTTGAAGTGACATGAGACATAAGGCCTTGAAGGGCTTGTATATACTAGGAACATGATTTCAGCTTGGATACTGTGTCCAAATTAGCTTTAGATCTAGCTGGCTTAGATGTGGTAAGTACTGAAGTGGCCTTGGCATGTGTTTGCTAATCAGGCAATCTTCAATCTGCTGAAATTAGTAGTGCAGCTATTAAATTTGTGTTCCAATAAGTTAGTCAAGAATGCCGTTTCTAGCCAAGTACACCTCTATGGAAGACTCCACAAGCTCTTGCATTGAATATTAAATCCTATTATCAGGATTCAGATCAAGATTCTCCTACCAAGGTGAAAGAATTGGTTTGCTGTGTTCCCACTAGAACCTGTAAGGAGAGGGAACATTTTTCAGTAACATACTTTTGTAAGACTTAGAAAGTTTAAAGACATATTAAAATGGGAAAACTTTCATTTAATCACTTAAAATGGTCTTGGTCTAGACAAAAAAAAAAAAAAAACAGCCCTAAATATTTATTGAGCTGTGGGTGTGGACAATAAATTTTTTGGCTGTTAGTTTGCTAGACCATTGTGGGTATGGTATGATCACTAGTTTACTAACAGATGGACATCCTTTTAAAGCCAAGCTGTTTTATATTTTTACCATTTCAGTTTGGACGGAAACCAGCTTTTTTACCTTATGTTGTGCTTTTTATTTCTTATGTCAGAGGACAAAATCACTTCCAAAATGTGCTTCTGAAAAAGAGAAACACTGCTGTAATCCATATGCACTTCTTCACCAGACCAATACTTGCCCTGGGTATTCCCCTGCTAGAACAGTAGTTATGCCTGACCTGAGGGTCTCCTGTCCCATCCTCTCCCTCTATCACTGGAATGCTGTTCAGTTGATTGAAGGCCAGGTACAACAGACTTAGGAGATGTCATGGCAGATGCCAGGCCTAGGGGTATTTTATCAGTCTTTTCTGTTTGTTCAAGTATTCTACCATTTGTTGGTTTTGCCATCTGTCACGCTTTGCCTGGTGACTCTCTTTGTTCTTACTGACTGTGTGGTAGGTTCTGCTGCCTATATTTAAATTGCAGATCCTGGACCAAAATCAGAGCTGACATCCAACACCATCGTTATTCACTCCTGTACATGTAAATTTAAAATTTATGTAATATAGATTGTACCTTAGACAGAAATTACCATATATATATAGATAGAGGTTTTCACTGGTTTCTTAGTAAAGAACTGCACGTCTGAGTATGATACAAGATACTTCCCAGCGTGTTCTAAAATTAAGTATATTGTGGGTCTATATGCCACTTCTTTATTGATTCCAACGGCTAATGTCAAAGACTCCTTATTGCATGAAATTTCTTGAATTATTTCAAACAGAAGAGTATCACTGGAGGCATAATAACTGATAAACAATGAGTTAACATCCCCTTCATTTTCCTTAGCCCAAAAAGCAAACTCTACAGTTTTTACTCAAAAGGAAGAGATTGATTGAAGGAGAAAAGCAGTGTGGCTAAAGAAAGGTATGCTTAATTTTGGAATCCTTACAAAGGTAAAAAAAAACCAAACTAAAACCAGTCTGAAGTAATTAAATTGAGCGAATTGGGTGAGATCTTACAAGCAAATGTTACATAAAAAAGTGAGGAAAAGCCCTTAATTTTCAGAAGTACAGTACTAGTTATGGAGAAAGTAAGAAGAGTAAATAGAGACTGACTTGGCAAAATCACAAACTCCTTACTGACATCAAAGGATAAGAAGTAGGTGAAAAATATAAACTAAGTCAAATTGTTAAGGATATGTATAAGGAAATTATAAGAGGATATATATAGGACAACTAGCAGTAGACATCAAGTGTAAAGGAAATAGTTATTTAACTCTATTACCAGGAAAAGAGATTTTTGAGGAAGATCTGCTCCTTCTCACTGATGATTGATGATGCTGAAAAGTATCAGTATTAATTCTACTTTAAAAAAAAAAAGTAGCAGTATTAATAAAATAGCAGTATTTAATGGTTGCTTTTTCTATTGGTTTTCACAAAAAGAAATTAATAGTTACATGGTGAAAAGCTCTTTAGTACAAATATTACCACAAATTGTTGAAAGAGCAAAACCACAGTACAGTGTGGATCGATGAAGCAGATATGTTCTTATCAACTCTTTGACAAGCTTCCTCATAGGCTAGTTACAAAAAGAATAATGACTCTTACTGGTTATTTTGTGAAAGATACCTGACAGAAAAGTGAAGGGATGCATCATATTCTACTTTGAGAATGAAAAAGGTGAGTCAAGGAAGCATAGGTCAGGCAGGTTTTTTCTAGGAAAAAACCTTTGGGACAAATAACAAAACATGCTTTCGTAAGTATTAGGAACATAAGAAAATGAATTGAATATATAATTTTCAAAAATTAATTGAACCAACCTATCTTAGCTTCCTCTTGTAGTAGAATATTAGACCTTGTGAGCTGCTACTCCTACAACTGTCACATGGGACTGAATAGGGATTTGTGCAACAAGGCAAGTCACACTAAGTCATGGCTGTCACCCTGCCTGGTTTCCCAGTCTTTAGAAATTCCTGTTGTCATTACAGTGACTCTTTCCATGGTATCCCATTGATGTGGGTTTCTTTCCAAGGTTACAGAAAATGGAGTTTCAACCCCAAATTTATGTTTTAGCAGGCATTCTGGCCAAGCACCAGGTGAAGGGTATAAATTAAATAACTTTTCAAAACTGTTTGAAGAAAATTGCAAGAGAATATAAAATGATTTTGAAAATCCTTTCCTCCACTGTAAAGGGCAACTGAGACATTCTGACAGGTCTTTAAAAATGCTTGCTATTATATGGAATCTAAATGTGGAATAATAGGTACAAAGAAATGTAGATTATTTCTGTTTTATTCACTCGAGTGTAATTTGATTGAGTCAGCTGAGAGGAGTAGCAAAGACCAGTTGAGACAGAGATGGTTTCTTGTCATGCAAGTGGCTCCAACCACACTGTCTCCCAAGGAAAATGCAAACAATCAGGTGTGGTGGTCAGCAACCCAAGTTCAGCATTTAACTTGCAGTTACGGTGAGAACCCATGATTCCTTTGTCCTGTTATCTGCATGTTTTCCCCTGATAGGTTAATGTTTTCCCCTCCCAGTTTTATGTATGATGTTATGTATATTCGTTGCCCTTGTTTAATATGTATCAGTTTCCAGAAAGTTCTTTGTTCCTCAACGCCCCATTGGATCCTTCCCTAAGTCCCTCCTATGTGTTACTCCCATTGGTTCCCTTACTGTCAACCCCACCTACTTGCTCCTATCTAATTGGCTGAGATCCCTTCCCCGCCTTTCCCCATCCCCACTATAAAATCCCTGGTAACCCTCAGTTCCTTGGCTCTTTGTCCCTGTCAGTTTACCTGAGTAGACTTCTGTGTGGAGCACAAACGGAGAGTCCCTTCTCTTTACTTCTTTGCCTCTGCTTGCATGCCTTCTCAACCAGCTCAGGGAGAAGCTCCCTTGGGTGAGGGGCTGCCTGTTTTGTGTGAGCATTTCAGGATTGCTGTAGAAGTGGATGGGACTGTGCTAGACCTCTGGGCTCTCTTTTTGCTAGCACGCTGCATACGCCGTTAGTTTCTCAGAGCGTAACAGAGCCAGCAGCATGGGGACCTGGCCAGCAGGGACCCAGGTGCACATGAGCAAGGTAGCAGAGTAGATGCAGAGACCACATGTTGGACCGAGAGTGCAGAGCAGCAGCAGGTTCTTGGTGATGAGGCATGTCAGGCTGGGAGATCAGATCACAGGTCTGGATCCGGCCTGGTGAGGATAACCAGGATCAGAGACAGACACATCATTGGTGGGGCCAATAAGATTTATTAGCGCCCTCAAGGCACTTCAGCTAGACCTTGCTGTTCCTGTATGATGTATGCAAGCAAAGATGTGCAAAGGCTGCTGGCAGAAATGCCTGTTGTCCATGTCCACTTTTATATAAAACTTAAAGCCATTTTCTATACAGTTTTGTGATTTCTTTCTTTCTCACCTTACCTGTCATACTGTTAAAACTTTTCTGTGCTGCAATTAGAGTTATAGCCAAGAGTGCCTGGGAAACCTGAAAATGTTAAAAAATTGAGAATTAATTTTCATAATTTTCCAAGGCTCAGCAGTTTGTCAGAAGCTGTTACGGATGGTTTACTACTGCTCTCCAGCTGCTGTAGTTGGTTCATCAGTATTTGGTATCCCTTAAATTGACTTTGCACTGGTATAAGCCAGAAGTGTTTGCAGCTTCAGCACTGATGGAGCAAGAAGGATTAAGCTCCTCTACTAAATATATGCCTACTGTAACACGCATCTGACATTTGGGATAAGAGCAAGTAATATATTTTGAGCCTGCAAATCTTATCAAATAGCTGGGACACCTGCTCCCAGGCACTAAGAGTCTTTGTTTATTTTAACATTTACAGTTTTTCTCTGCCCAAAAATTCTTTGATCAAAGACTCAGAAAATGTGTACACCATATATCAAAATAGTAAAAATGATGGTAAGGATTTACTGGATTAAAACTAAAAATCCAGGCCAAAGTTTCTGATCTAAGTTTTCAAATGAACTCTGGTGCATTTGGCAAAATGTGAAAGTCAGTTTGTGTTAGAACATGTGAGTTATTTTTGTAAAAAAACTCCTCCTTAGTGGCCTCAGGGCCTCTAAAATGGGCAAAGAACTTTAAAATGGAGGGAATAAATTAATTACTTAAAGAAGTCTTTGTTATTCTAAGCTGTATTTGCTTTGTTATTTGTAACAGGTACTTTTATTGCTGTGGGAACCTCCTCCGCTGGATGATGTTAGAAAAGTACTTTCTAGGCATCTTCCTGATCAGCAAAATAAATGGTGAGTTTTGCCTATAAATCCTTGAAAACATTTTCCTTGCTGTTGCCAATTAATTGCTTTTCTTCCACACAGAAGTCCTTTCATAAATGCTACATAGAATTTATCCCTTGGTAGCCCTCTTGCAGGCAAATAGAGTCAAACAGACCAGTCTGCAAGTCAGTAATTTTCTAGACTAAAGATTGTCATCTTCCAGGAGAGAACATATGACTTAGAAACATTTTAAGAAACTGTTCTGTTTTTTCTTTTTCAGTTGGCAAAAACGTGTCAGTGTTCTGGCATCTATATTTCACGCTTGGATTACCAGTTCTGTCTTTACATTTATCGAGTTCCACTGCTAAAAGGACTGAAAAGCTGTCACTGGTCATCACAGGCTGCGTAGTCTCTTAAGCAGATTGAGCGCTACTGCTATCACATTATATTGGAAAATGCATTATTTTTAATTATTTCTTTGAGTTCTAGTTTACTATGCTACATTATGTACATCATCTACTGGTTTGAAACTAGAGAAGCTTTAACGTCCCTACCCAAACAATTTTATGATTCTATACTTAATATATCTTTTATACAAGATGTATGTGCAAAGTAAATAATCTGCAGGAATTCACTTACGAATTTGTTAGAAACTTCTCAGTAAAACATTTTTCAGCATTTTGGAATTTAGAATTAACATTCATAATTATCTTGACCTAAGTGAACTATATGAATTTGAAGGAAAATTGCTGCTTAATCAGAACGAATGTCAAGTACTATTTATGGCAAAGGTTTATCAAGTGGACAAATACAGACTAGAAAAAGTGGAAATGATTCTAGGGAAGGTTAGTTATCCACAAGACTGAATCCAAGCTGATAGCTGTTGCAAACATTGTCCCCTGCAATACTGCTAGGTATAAATAGAGGCATAGTTGTACGCTCCTTCAGATAACATTCAGTGGGCTTGTAATGTTCCTGGTGTCTTGCCTTATAATTGAGAAGACATCTTAAGCACCCTTTTTTCAGTCTCTACAGATATTGGAATGTTTTTGTGGTGTTTCATTGATGTATTTTTGAGCATGGGATATGAAAAACACATGAAAAACTGAATGGGGGATTCAGCAGTTTTTTATTATATTTTTACTTTCTAGAAGAAAAATTACAAGAGTTGATACTGCTTTAGGAAAAAAGAAGCAATGAACCTCCTTGTTCTGATTAATCCTTTCATTGGAACTTGTGGGAGGTCTGTATGCTAGAATATAAGTGTTTCCTCCACCAGGTTCTCAGGGCAGACTCCCTGTGGTTTTAGTGACTAAAACCAAGTGAAGGACAGCAGCTGACTTTGTCCTTGTATTACTCTCCAAAGCCTTAATCAGGTATTGCTTGGATCAATTTCCCTAAGGTCATAACAAACACAGCCAGGTAACACTGTGTGCATGACCACCTTTCAGAGACCCAGTTTTGGCAGTAACTGACTTGTTCCCTATGCTAAATGTTTCAGTGCTAGAATACTTAAGGAAACAACCCTCTTCTGTTAGTCAATATTTGCTCCTTTTGAATAGTATGCAACACTAGAAATAAAAAATATGCAGGCAAAGGCAACTCACTGAATAAAACAGTTTACATTCTGGCATAGGCATATTCAGAGATCATAATCTTACAGAAAATTCATGAATTGTACAGAGAGATTCTCTAAATAACCAGCTATCTGTTAATAAGCAAGAATTAAGGTCTTTGAACTGTGGACAGATGCATGCAATTAGAAACAAGATCACATTATTTTTAATAATGGAATGCAAATTCACAGCAAGGGAACAGGTGCATAAATGTTACGGACCATTAAAACTTATCACAGGTGCATTATGAAGCATGTGGAGAAGCAAGTCAATTCATTCTCCAAAGACTGCAATAGGCTTGTTATTATATAGTAAGGAATACGGCAATATTTCAGTTTGCTGAGCATTTTTTTACTCAGACTGGGTTCTATATTAACATGTGCTATCTATGTATCTTCAGAATATGAGATATCAGTTCATATCTAACCAGCAGCTCTTACTTACCTTTAGAGGTGTATCTCTGGACCTAGCCTTGGCTTCCTGTATGGTAACTCACTGTTAGACGTAATTCTTCCAGCTCTTTTGGATGTTCGTGGATGGTTTATCAGTAGGTCATTTGGTTCATAGGGTAGGCTGGGAAATGTCATCCCCTTCTTTGGCAGTGACTGAGAAGACAGAGGAAAGGACACATATCTCCTGTGTGCCCTAACCAAGAGCAAGCAGATACAGCTGGAATTTCATCAGCTGTAATAGCAGATGTGTTTTTGCTGCTCTTTGAGTATCCATACAGAAATAAAGTGTTACAGTAGAAGCACTTGGTAAAGTGCAATTTGAAGGTTTTTTAAATGTGACACTAGGAGTCCTAGCCATTAGCATTTTGAGTGCTTCCTCTGCAGAATAGCTTGGCCTGATTCCGTCTTGCTTCAAGTTGGCCTAATTCCATAGGCAACAAAGAGCTGGATTAACATTAGCAGCAATGAATATCAGTTGCAGACTTGCAGCAGTACAATGCATAGTGAATCTGGAGAGGAAATACCCCATACACATCCTTAACGTAATTAGACAATCTGCATTTTTTTTTAAACTATTGCTGGCTCACTAAAAGTTCACTTGTGTACTAACAGTTACTTCATAGTAGCTATCATTACTGTACTTTTTGCCATAAGATAGATACTGGTGATTGATATAAGCAGCCAACGAGTAGGAATCTGCTCTGGGAAATCTGCGTCTCCTCTAGAGGCTTATTTTTTAAAGATACACTTGTAGAAAAAGGAAATAGTTGCTTTCAAGAAAAGCAGAGCAAATTATGAAGAAAAGCAAGCTGAAAGTTTAAAATTTTTTTGGATCTCTAAAAGCTTAATTTTGAAATGCGGTCTTGCTTAAGGAGCTTTAAACTAGATTTGAAGTGGTACAGGAATATAGCTAGGCTTGACAGATATAAGCTGTGCAATGGGGACAACTGAAGGAACCACCCAAGTAGCAAAATGAGACTTGAGGGGATACCTCCGATGAGTACAAACACCCAAAGGTGTAACCATGAGACAGGACTATTGGGGTCTCCCTTTGCACCTCTACTGGGATATTGACATACTTAAACACTTCTATAAAGTGCCTGTACACAAATGCACACAGTTTGGGGAACAAACTGGAGGAACTAGAGATCTGTGTGCAGTCACAGGGCTTTGATCTCATTGCAGTTACAGAGATGTGGTGGGACAGTTCACATGACTGGAATGTTGTCATGAAGGGCTACATGATGTTTAGGAGAGAAAGACCAGGAAGGCATGGTGTTGGAGTTGCCCTCTGTGTGATTCAACACCTGGAATGTATCGAGCTCTATCCTGGGGTGGATGATGAGTGAGTTGAGAGCTTATGGCTTAGGACAAAAGGGCAGAGTACCAAGGGTGACACTCTTGTGGGTGTTTGCTACAGGCTGCCTCATCAGGAGGAGGGAGTGGACAAGGTCCTGTACAGGCAGCTTGGAGCAGCCTCATGGCCATAGGCCCTGGTTTTTGTGGGGGGCATAACTACCCTGGCTTGGTCTAACCTGTCCAAGGATGTCAAGGACAAAAAGAACAGCTTCTTAAAAGACATTAAAACCAAAAGGAAAACAAAGGATAATTTGTTTTCAAAAACAAATTCAAAACCAAAACCTGTTACTAAATGGAGGTAACAGAGGACACAGAGAAGGCAGAGCTCCTGAACGCCTTCTTTGCATTGGTCTTCACTGACAAGACCAGCTCTCAGGATTCTCTGATGCAGCGGACCAGGGTAAGGGAATGTTGAAAGTGCATTAGGAAGAGCATTGCCAGCAGGTTGGGAGAGCTCAGTTCTGGGCTCCTCAGGACAAGAGAGACAGGGAGTTCCTGGAGTGGGTCCAGTGAAGGCCTACAAACATGATTAAAGGACTGGAGCATCACTCTGATGAGAAAAGGTTGAGGGAGCTGGGCCTGTTCACCCTCAAGAAGAGGTGAGTGAGAGGGGACCTCATCAATGTCTGTCAGTATCTGAAGGGAGGGTGTCAAGATGATGGACCAGGCTCTTCTTGGTGGTGCCAAGCAATAGGACAGGAGGCAATGAGCAGAAACTGATGCACAGGAAGTTCCACCTGAACATGAGGAAGAACTTTACTGTGTGGGTGACCAAGCACTGGAACAGATTTCCCAGACAGGCTGTGGAGTCTTCCTCACTGGAGATAAGCAGGAACTGTCTGGACACAATTCTGTGCCATGTGCTCTGGGATGGTCCTGCTTGAGCAGGGAGGTTGGACCAGGTGACCCTCCATGATCCCTTCCAACCTGACCCTTTCTGTGAGAAACACAGTAGATTTTGTGGAATTTCTTTCTGTATTAGTTGATACATGAAATTAACAGTATTTTAGTTTGTTGTTTTTTTTTTTTCCCACAATGTCTAGCCATAGAGGTTGTGTAGCCCTAAAGTTGAAAAGTGAGCATGTAAACATACTCTGTTCCACTCAAAAGAAAAACATATTTTTATTCTGACAGAAAAAATCAATTTAATGACAATGTAAAATGAGAACATTTTTAGTCAGAAATGTTCATCTGAAAACATTCTTTAACAAGAGGTATTTGTCCTGTCAAGTATATTAGCTCCCTTCTTGGCTCTTGATGCAAGTTCCTCCTGTGGGATGCTCTGCACTGTGGCTAGGGCGATTCACTCTTGAGATGTCTGGTCTTCAGCAGTTTTTCTCCAGGAAGGGTGCTTCGGGGGATTGTCCATTCCAGGGATCACTCCCACTACACAGCAGGAAAAAGCCTGAGCTGGGCTTGGGTCCCTTCCCAGGACCATGGACATATTTTCGTGAGCTTTGTGCTGTGAAACACCCACAAGCACATTCATTGCCAGTCAGGTTAGGCAGATTGTGCCTTCAGTGTGGCATTACAAAAAAATCATTCAGTAGGTGTTGGCACAGACTTAGGTAGAAATTTAAGGCCACTGAGCAAGTACCAGGGAGGTGGAGGAACAGGATGTTTTAAGGAACATCGTAATCAGACAGTTGGAAATTATTGCACCCTGGTTGAAACTTACTTGATTTTTTTTTGCTATTATTCTATATTATATATTGATGTTTTTGGTTTTTTTTTTGACGGAAGCAGATAATTTTATTGATGTTTTCTGGAAAAAGAACTGTCCTGGCTTATAAGTGTTTATAAGCTATACGTGTTTAATTGATAATTCAAGAAAATGACATTTTCTGAGGAAATTTTCATGTTAACAGTGATTATGGTTCCATGAACATGTTCCATGTTCCTGAGAGCTTTTTTTCTGACACACTTAAATTTGCCATTCTGTTGTTCCAATTAAATTTAACTGTTAAAAGTCATGATCATGGAGTGTGGTGCCCATTAATTACATTAACACAGCATTCCAGACCACTCAAAATCATAGTCATATTGGTTGTTTTAGAGAAGTTTGCAAACTTTAAATCTCTTAATCTAGGCCATACACACCATGAGCAAAATAGAGCCCAAAACTACAATGATGCATTCTTTTGCCTCTGTTGAGAAGCGGGACTGCTGTTCTGGACTGCTGGTGGTGTTTTCTTTTAAATATACATATTATTTATTTATTTAAAGGGCAGTAGCTTCATACTTTAAATGCTGGGAGTTGTAGATCTAAAGCCATTCTCATAAGTGTATGTCAGTGATATTTATTTCCAAAAAAAGGGAGCACTAAACATTTATTCTTCATGATCATGGCTAACCAGTTATTCAGAAACCTGGGGCTGTGAGCTGTGGACACAAAGGCTGCAGTCTGTCTTAATGACTGGAGAATAGACACCCTCACTATAGTGATGTGAAATTCCTCGAAGTGCTGCTCTCTCCTCAGCAGCATCACTTCAGATGTAGCGGGAGAAGTCTGTCCCAGTCAGCTACTCCTCATCCATATTCAGGCACTCAGAGCCCTGTATTGTCCTGTGCTGAAAAATCAATACTGTGAATACTGTGTGGGCTGAGCCTATTTGATCTCTGTGGTTGTCATGGCTACACGTCAAGGTATTGATTCATCCACAGGGATCTCAGGGTTGGATGGTCCCTGTATTGAGGCAGAAATCTTTTGTCCTGTGAAATCTAAGCACATTCTACAATGAACTCTGTTTCACACATGCCTAGACCACCAAAACTGGTTTGCCTTTTTTTTTCTTCTTTCTCTTCTAGGGGTATTGGTGGAAGGAACAATTTCTCAAATATTTCCTACAAATTCCAGCAGATTCTATTACCAATGATATTGCAGACATGATAAAACGGACAGTGAAAATTATATGGATAAAAAGAAAGACACTCAAAATACTGCTGTTTTGCTTCATTGAAAACAGTGAATCATGTAGACTGGGTGTATTCTCAGTGGCTGTTCCTTGGATCCTTTGTTCATGTATTGGATCTATTATGGTCAACTTAAAGTAAATAAATTGAAAAGATTCTGATTGGAGAGGACTGTAATTTGCATTAGAACTCTATATTAGAGACTGCCATTTCATACAGTTTCATACCATTTATTCAGTATTTTATACCATTTATTCAGTTTACTTTTTTGTAGATGTATATACGTGTACATAAGTGTATTCATAAAACAACAGGTCCAAAATTGCCTGTGAGATATATATGCTCTAATTTTATCCAGAAATCATGGCACTCTCTTTTGATACCTTTTTGTTTGTATTCATCAAAGTAACTGATCCATCTGTGCTTGCCATTGGCTTTGATTCCCTGGAAAAGTGTAACAATTTATGTAGTAATGTCGTAGCCAGTTTTGCTGGCAGGGAACTGATTAAAGTAATGGTAAGGTAACACAACGAGACCAAAACACAAGTATTTGAGGTCCAAACCTCCATCAAGTAATCTAATCTCCCATGGTCTTAGATAAATTATATTTTGTATATTAGCATTTCTGAAATGAAATTGTTACTGGATAAAAAGGTGAATCTAGTGGAAATTATCAAAGAATGTGGAAGGAAGATAGTCGAACTGTATCTTATATTCATAATAAATTGTTAGTTTCTATGAATATGCAGTGTTGCCTTATGCTACAGTGTAGATCTTTTTGTAAAAACACAGGTAGATAAATAATGCTCTGCCTATTAATAGAAGAGGTGTGTTCCTAGTGTGTTGTGTGTTGAGAACACTGGGCTTCCTGACAAGCATGCAGATACATGTTTTGAAAATGTCGGCTTGGATTTGGGTGAAAGGGTGTCCTGGTAAAGGGATAGATGCTGTTTGTATTTGCACCATAAAATTTATCAAACATGAAGCCCCTGCCTTGTGCAGAAATGGCTTTCTCAGTAAAATTTGTCTATTCATTCTACCCACTGACTGTGTAGAAATCAATTAAAAATCCTGAGGAATAAAGGGAGAAGAAGGCTGTCTCAGCCTTCTGTTTCCTCTCTGATCGCTGCTGAGCTTCTCTGAGGGACTGTTGTTTTATTTGACTCTGGCCTCCAGCTGAATCTCTCTCCAAGGTTTGTCTTTCCTTCACTAAGGCTTGTGATGCTGAAATTTATGGAATTTTTTTTTTTCTTCAGAGTGAGGTACTGAGGCCCCCTTGTAATTTCTGTCTGTATTTCTGGTGTTAATAGCAGTAATCTTACCCCGTTTGTGTCATCTCTGCTAAGAAGCCAGAAAAATGCCTTAATGGGAAACTTACCAGGTTTCCTAAAATTTAAGCAGTTCCAAAGAATTTTGAATTGCATTTCTGTGAGCCTATATTCCCTCCCGTTCCCTATTATGTATGTTAGCTTTCCATCTCTGCTTTCATTCTTTGAAATCATTGATGGTGTATAAATATTGGAGATTGTTCTGCACATGGAGGAAGTACTCTTAAAGATTTTTCTTTGGTTATCTTTGGATATACATGTTTGGTTAACGAGTACTGAACTTAATTTCTTTGTTACATCTTAAAAAGGTGTTTCTGGAGAAAAAACCTGATCTGTTTCTGATATCTGGAACAAGTTAACCTCTCCTTCTATACACAACTGACTTTCTCCTTCCCTCCCTAGAGTTTTCTGTACTTTTTAGTATTGTTTTCTAATAGGGTGGATACTATTTAATGTCTTCAGTTTTGAGCTCCCCTCTCATCTGGGTTTTTCAGATTTCATTCATTTTCCATGAGACATTTTCAGTAAGAAGATGAAAACTCAGTACTTGTTATTGCCAAAGCTGTGTTCCTGAAAGAAGACAGGCAGCTTCCTACAATTAATTTCATCCTGAGTTGTGCTGTATTCTAAAACTGCATGTTAAGAACTTGGTTAACTCAGAAGAAAGGGTCAATGGGCATTTCAAGCTGAGGGCCAGAGCACAGACTCTGGTGAAGTACGGTATTCACGTATTCCTGAATATCTCATTTTAAACAGTTGTAGAATCAGAATCTGGAGAGATGTGCAGCCCTGGAGTTACCAGTGACATGTTAGTCTCTGGTCTTTTGTGAGCATCTTGCCCAGCCTATGACCATAACCAGTCAGAAGCCTCTTCTGACTCTCAGTAAACTGGAATACTTTGTCTCTTGATGTTGTGTATTGGCCTGGAGGCAATGCTGTGCCAGTGATTGCAAATGTGGCTTGTACTGAATGATCTAGAAAATGGAAAGCAGGATTTCAATATACTTCTTGGCCATGGGTATACAACTTAAATATACTGATACAAGGTAATACATCTGTGAAATCTGACTCCTGGATAATGACTAATGTCTGTGGAGTCAAGAATCCTTAATTTTGTAAAGAAAGATCAGGCTCAAGTAATAAACTATTGTTTGGGAATAATCTTTTACTATTAACAATGCCTTCCTTTAGCTATGGACACATATTTCCATCGATTGTTTTAAGCAATGTAAAAATACAATAAATAAACAATTTCTTATTTTTATCTCTTTTTAAAAGGATATATTTGACTAGTACTTTCCTACAATAACAGTAAACAGCCCTAAAACATTGCTTTGTCCTCTTTCATAAAAAGAGGTGGAAAGCAGCACCAGAAAATGGCTTTCAACTAGTGAAAGTAGAAAAAATATATGATATGTGGATTTGGTGGCTCTACTCTGGTTACTACAATCAGTGTATGAGAACAAAATGAGAGTTTCCATTTTAATGTATCTAAAGTTATGGAATTCTGTCAATAAAGATATTCTATATGATAAAAAACACCTATGGAAAAACAAACTTGAAGAGAAAAATGCGGACAGCAGACTCCAGCTATTAGCTCCAGTCTGTTTTATTTTTTTTGATTTGATTTTTTGTGAGAGGGGAACTTGGTCATGACTTACTGTCTTGTAGCAATGACTAACTGAATTAATATTTTGATTGATATGAGGTTAAAATTTGTATAAATTCCATTAAATCCAGAGCATAAATTGTTAGGCTTTGTATTAATGCACTCAGAGTCAGTCCTAAAATATTTCTTTTCAAAGTGGGCAGTTGGAATGGGGTGTTGTGGTGATAAACTTGGAGAATAATACACAGATGATGCTGCATGACAAAAGAAGCAGGAAACCTGGGACTGAGGGGAAAGGAGGTAGCACTGGTGGCTGTGCCTCTCATAACTTCACCCCAAGCTCTGGATCTCCATATATCTACTGCAAACTGGAACAGTGATAGTTGAGATCTACTTAAAATCATGGCGAAGTTACTGCATCTACTTTTCAAGAACAAACTTAGACAGGAAAAGTCTACTCCATCTTGTGTTGGTTGGTTTGTTTTTTTTTTTTTTTTTTTTTTTAATTTGAAGTATATACTATCAAGAGAAAGCAAAAATAGTTGTGTTTCAGAGACTCATAATGCTCCATCTCTGGTTACTGCAGATACTCTAGAAAGCTTTCTAGGTGTTCAGAAAAACCTGTAGTTCTTTTTTTTTGTAGGAGCCCGGGATAATTCATTCATTTATGGACTGTTTAGGGTCTGAATTTCAGCAGTAATCTGCTTAGTAACCTGTAGCTGATGTATTTTTAAACCCTGCGAAAAGAAGCTATTGCAACCAGCTAGTGGCCATTTCTACACAACTGCTACAGACTGAAATCTATCTGGAGAATAGTTTAACTGCATGTTCTTTCTTGATTTATGCTTATTTCACAGGAACTAGTACCTCTAAACATGTGTGTGCACACATATGCAGACTCTGCACAGTACATGGTGTTTTTAAAAGTCAGAAAAGATATATCTTAGAAGTGAGGTAATTCAGCTTTTGTGAGGTTAGGAGAATAATCTACACCACTGAGAGGAAAATATAATCCAGAACTTGTTATTGAAGGACTAGATACATATTTTTAGCCTTTTTCTTCTCAAGGATAATTCATTATACACTGAATACTCACAGTGCCTGAGCCTATTTAGTGGAAGTCCAACCAAATGTACAATGAATGTCATTGGCAAATGTCATACCTAAGTGTAAAGACTATAAGGAACAAAGACTTCCCATGGGAAGTCTTACCAATGGGATAAAAGGTGTAATTTTTTATTGAATTCCGCCACGTTGTGAATTCTAAAGCAATTGTGTTTGAACCAATTTAAAGCAGAGCAACATAATTTAGATGTGTGATGACAAAATGTGCCTTTGCCTCACCAAACCCACCAAAATGTGTATTTTTGATAATCTAAAGTTAAAATTGTTGCTAACATCATCAGCATCTAAAGAGGATAGAAATGGCTGTGAGGAACAGCTGTGGCTTACTTCAGTTTTCTTAACTGCAAAGAGAGATCTTAGAGTACAGCTCAAATAATTTACTACTCGAATAGTTCTTTTGCAATAAACATTTGATTATGAGGAACTAAGAGAGCGTCTGTTAGATTGTTTTAAATAACTATGTCACTTAATCGAAATAGCTTCTAGAGTTAAGGTTTCCTTTAGAAAGGTTTCAGCATTTGCATCTGTTGAATGATTTATATCCCTGACATTAGCTTAATATTATGGGGGAAAACACAGTTCAACCTCCAGCGGGCTGGTATGAGATGTGAAACTGTTCCAGGTTGAATTTTCCTTTTTAAATTTTTCATGAAATTCTCTCAGCAGGCCACTGTTCAGCTCTGAAAGGATTTTGAACCTAATAACCATAACTGCTTCAGTCCAACCATCAGGAAAAAAAAAACAAAGGGGAAAAACCCGCTCCACTGGAAAACAAGCATTTCATCAAAACTCTTTTCCTGCTTTTACAACAGCATAATAACACTGAATAGATTTGGGGCCATCAATTGTAAAATTATCATTTTTCACCAAAGCAGCATTATATTAAATGCTTAATTATTCATTACTAATGCTTGTCATGGTGAAAGATTGGTCTCAGCAATTTTTAAAGCAGTGGGCCTGGCTTTTCTTCCTTGAAGGTTAATGGCTGAGCCCTTGGTTTCATTACCTTCCTTAAACGTATCACACCTCATATGTCACAGCTTCGCTTTTTGCTTGCTCTCCTCTCTCTGCCCTAGTGACTAAATAGTGGCAATGCTGAAGATTTGGTAGGGTCTGTTGCATGAACTTTGTTTTGGTGTTTGCATGGGGATAAATTGTTCACCCTGGCAGTAAGGACGGGTGACAGCAGAAGTGAGGTTGGGGACTTTGTAAGATATAATCATTCTTGGCTAGGCTGAATCATTCCTGCGGGGGCATTTTTAAAATGGTAGCACTTAGCTTTAAATGGAACAAGATGCACTGAGATTATGAGCAAATTATGCAACTTGCAGAAAGCTATTTACTCATTTGAAATTACATGCATGAAATATTGATGGTGCATTAGTTACATGATGGCAATAAAAGTGGACTGCATTCAGTCTTGCTAGGTGCAAGGCCACAGGATTATAGCCTTAAGCTTTTACTCTGTAAACTTCTGAATGTTTAAGGTTTGTATTTATCAGGCCAATTTCAATATAACCTGTAAATATAGGGTGAAGGTTGTTTGGAGTTTTTCAAAACTTCAACATCATCTAAAATCCCATGTAACAGAGAGGTCATTAATTTCACAGACATGGAGAATGGTTGTATTTTTGCTATGGCTAGAAGAAATTGCTCCTTATGGGTTTTTTTTTTTTTTTTTTTGTTTGGTTTTTTTTTTTTTTTTTCCGTACTGCTATCCTTATGTACCTTTACATGTAAGGAGTTCTGACAACAGGGCTGGGCTGGCTGTAATTTGAGCTCTTATCCACCTCTTTCAAAGGAACAAGGTAAGCCCAGGTAACTGTACTGATTAAGAAATGTGAAGAGTAAGGAACTGAAACAGTCACTGAAAATTCAGGAGTGACAAAGCACACCTAATGGCATTATTTCCATTAATATTACCATCACTACTGGAGATTTTGTACTTGATGCTAATTATTGAACTTGATTCCTATAAATAAAGGCATCACTGTATAAATAATGAATTTTGAACCTATCCATACATGTACTAGTCTTCTATAAATATAAATGTGGTAATTTTCAGCAAAGCTATTCAGTGCACTTTAAAGGAGATAAATAATTAATATGAATTCCATTTAGTTATTAAAGAGTCACTGTCAAGATAAAAATCATTGGAGTTTTTAACAAAATTCCCTGATTGCTAGTAGTCAGATTGATAAATGAAACCAGAATTATTTGAAATATCTTGTTCAGGCCTCACCTTTGCTGCCTCTATTAATATCCACCCTTTATATACAATGATGGAAAAAGAATATTTGGCCAGATAGAAGATGAAGGCTAAGAATTTCAATTTTTTTGCTGTCTCTGTGCTTTTCATTCAATCTAGAAATAAAAGTAACTGTTTGTTTTCCTAGTTTTTAAGTTTCATTTGTGGTTAGGGGCAGTATTATCTTTCCCTTGTTTACCCCATTCTCTTATCTTAAAAAAAAGTCAGAAATTTAAGATGCTGTAAAAGATTGTAATTATACTTTCAAATAAGGACATATATATGTTACAGTTATATGTTTATGTTAATAAAAATATTTGATAAATTAAGAAAAGGCAAGAGGAAAAAATAATTATTGCTGCATATCACAGAGATAACTACTGATTTAACCACTATTGATGATAAAATGATTATTTCCTATCTGATCTTAAATCCTTTGCTGTTTATTCTATAAAGAAATGGCAGAAGGGGCAGAGGAGAAAAAATGATTATTAACAGCATTATTCTGCTGCAGAACTCAGAGTGTGTTGTTGGCCCGGTCGTTATTTCCTGATGAAGGTTGCCCAGACTGTTTCCTTTTGCTTATCCTTATTTGGGAAGATTTTTACTTGTGTATTTCTTATTCATATTGTGACGGTTAAGCAGAATCAAAATACACAGGAAACCTTTAGTCTCTTATACATGTAAATTTGGGTAAAACCCCAAATCTCCTTCCTCATCGTATGCAAATATATTTACTTCTAAACACATGGAAAAAGAAATATGGAAAAAATACTTAGGGTCTTTTTTAGAGCTTTTAAATTAAGCATAAACTATGCCCTTTCAGTGTGACATGTTTTCTCTGTCTGTAAAGGTTAGGTCACATCACAAGAAAGTCAATAATCTGCCAGCAGCATTGCCTACTGGCCTTTTTAGTTGTTTAGCACAAACTTACATGAAGTACCAGTGGATTCCAAGGTTAGTCTGAACTCTGGGAGCCCTGTGAAGGGTTTAGGAGTTATCTAAGAATAACTTAAGATTGTTGGAAATAGGAGATAGGGACAACATAATAAGACCACTGTTCAGCTTGTATTCAGAAATGCTTCTGATGCTCCTAATAATGTTAAATAATAATAATAATAATAAATGTTGGCTGCTGTACAGACTGTGAGTTTGCTCCTGCTGTACTCTCTGGGGAAATTTGAGCGTAGGTTGAAAGAGCAAGTTCCAGTCCCACAAGAGTATTGTTGTATTAGCAGAGATGCTCAGCTCAGCTGGAGTAATGTGGTGCACCAATGCTGCTGTCACTGTGCACCACAGCTACCTGGGGTATTCCTATGTTGCTCTGCTTTATGTAGCGTCAGTGTGCCCTAAAGGAGATGAGGGAGGATCTTCTTGGTCCAGCATAATTTCTCTTTGCTCAGAAGAGGTGGGCCAGAGTCAAACAATGCCATATGACTGTGAAGATTGGGAATTCAGAATATGAAATGAATATTCATCTGCTTCTTTACCATCCTTGATAAGTAACTGGTAGGTAGTATATGTGTGGAAATATAACTGAGTACCATGAATCTCTGGTACTATCCCAGGAATAATACTTTTGTTAGTAAATTCTTTCCTCATCAGTCCTTCCTGCCTTCCTTCCTTCCTGCCTTCCTTCCTTCTCCTTTTAGATAAAATTGAACATCATATTTAGTATAATATACATCTTTGCTAAATATAATGCTCTGAATGTTTAATTATTTTACATGTAGAACATAATTAGCCATTTGTTTTCTGAACTGTTTTGATCAGAGGTTCCAAATGAGTAAGTAAACAGCATCAACACCACCCTGACAATTTTTCTCTTACAGGAACATTGTATCGTCTAAACTAGTTTAATATTGGTGTTGGAAAAAACACCTCATGCTATTGTGCGGAACTCACATTTGTTTTTAAGGGTCTAGCCTCTTGAGTGCTTGGAGAGTAAGTGAGTTACATGGATTCTGTTCCTAGTGAACACGTCCACCTCCATCTGGCTGTTTGCTTTCATCTTGCCTGAATGAGTAGGCTAAGATTACAAGAAAAATTGGAGCAATGAAAATAAGTCAGTGTTTTCATAGAGTTTTCTTGCAAGCATGATGGGGAAATTAGTAAGTGGGAAGTGTCTGTCAGTCTGGTGACTTGTTGTTAACAAAGACCATCCTTCCCAGTGCACTTCTCTTAAAACCCTACATTAAGACATCAGAAATGCTCAGTTTCCTTCAGAGAAGGAAGTCACAGGGAAGATTAAGTGAGCTGTCGACAAACTTTTGGAGGGATTTTTGAGAGAATGTTTCTTCCAATTTGTAAAAGAAGAAATTTTTTTTCAGAGAGGTCCTCATTTTGAGAAAATTATTTGGGAACTGGCTTTGAGATAATGTTTACAATTTTCTATCAGAGCAGAATGGATTACATCCATTTGATAGTGAAGTTGTGAAGACTGTGTACCTAAAAGGAACAGCTGTGTTCAGGCTCCTGATTGTGCATGATCTTTTCAGCTTCTAAAAAGATGAGTGGTGGGGGTAGCACATGAAAATATTTGTGCTAGAAATACCCATGCATATCATCTCATCACCCCAGTGACATTTGGAAAGAGGGGAAGGTAATATCCAAATGTTCAGGAAATGAATATGAATCTTGGGTAAAATTCTGCTTCTTTTCTGCACTCTGAGAGAGAAATGAAAGCTGAGCAAATCAAAACCTCCACTTCTGAAATTCTGTTGACTTTGGGAATTTTTTGGTATAGTGTGAAATGTTTCTATTGGAAAAGACTTACCTCACAGTGATCTCAGGCTTATTTAAAGATCCTTCAAGTTAATGGAGACTAAGTGGCCCCAATTTCTGAGCCTTTGAATTTGAAACCTTAGGGATAGAGAGATATTTGAAGAGAGGTTACAAAATTATGCTGTAATATACATGGCACTTCAAGCTGCGGAGTTTTTATAGTAAAGTTTCCTCTGGTTTTGGAAGGGAGCTTGCTTTTGATATTGTTCTGATGCTTATGAAACAACTGAGGTGAAATTCTATGATACTATGAAACACCTAAAAATGGATGTTGGCTGCCTTCTTTTTTAAACTCTTTCAAAGATTGTTGCATCACTGTGGTGGGAAAATAAGACTCTTAGCAAATTGGCACCAATATCTTTCTTATTCCAGCTGTTTTCCAGAAATTCTAATGATGTAGCTGACAATTAATGGTATCACTTTTACTACTGAGATGTAATGAGTTTAGAGCATTACAGGCTCTCTAATGCCAAATCATTTGCTGATGTAAGTTGAAAAGGCAGCACTAAAACTAAAGGTTTTAGTGATCTACACAACACATGAGACTAGTCAATATATTCTTATTTCATTCCACTTTTTAATATTGAAGACCTTGAGGAAAAAAATCTGCTCTGTTCATTTCTTCTGGTGGTTCACAAGTGTTATCTCTTATGCTTCCTTACAGGAGCTATGGAAAAAATATAAGATGTGACACAGAACTGTCAAACATCATGGGAATGAAACTTCCAGGTATTTGTCAGTTTGCCCATGTTGATCCATCCTTAGCCTGTCTGATACAATCTTCTTCACTACAGGCAAACCAGGGTAGTACAGAAGAGTCAAAAGGGTCTGTAAATGGAAGTTGCACTTCCTGTATTTTTAATTTTCCGTGGATGTGCAGGATAAATCGAAGCAATTCAAAATAATTAAGGCAAGCTAAATCATCACACAGTGTAAGTTGCCATATCAGTTGATGTAAATCATTTTAACTTTGTGGCATTTATTTCCTTCAGGACTTAACCTAGAGTGTATGACAAAATAGGACGCATAGATGGATGCTTACACGAGAGCTGTGTTGTTATCCAAGATCTGTATTTTCTACAAACAACATGGAACAAAAGCCAACCCACTAGGGGATGTAAATTGCATTTGAGAGAACTCTTAATAAATTTTTAAAATTAAAATTAAATGTCTCCTTATAATTCTTTTCCAAAACACAAAGAATTAATCATTCTTCGGGTTTTTATTCCTTTTGAAACTAACATTTTTTAATGCCAAGTGAAGCAAATAATTTATTTATAATACATATGATAATATAAGAAAATGTTGCTATAATAGAAATAAAAACCATTTAAATGACCTGCCACAAAGAAAGATTTTATTATTTGTGGTACCTGTACCTGAACACTGAGGGTTTAAAGCATCTTTCTGTTCTTAAGCTACTTGTTCTAAATGCTATCACTGTTCGAAGAATTCTCTGTAACTCAGGTGGGACAGACACTGATGTGCAGGCAGGTGCTCTGTAGTTTGAATACCAGACAGAGCAAGACACTTTTTGTCTTTTAACATAGTCCAGAGCACCTGTGTTTGCAGCTATGGCTCTACCTTGTCTTGTTCAATTCTATGAACTTTCACATGAGGTCTGCACTCTGGGCAGGACATTTGGCTGGAGGCCCGATTCATTCATTACTTCTGCTTTCCTGTGAAGCATCCCAGATGGCTTTTTTGAGTACTCATGGTGTGAACCTCAGGTATTCAGGTACTGAATTAAGTACCCAGGTACTGAAACACTCCCTGTACGCTAATGTATCCTCTTACCTGCCATGGGCATTTTTAAGCAATTCCAACAGCCTCCATTTATCTTTTGTCCCTGCAATATGATCACAGAGCATGGTTAGAAACCTAGGCATGTTTTTTGCTAACCACAGGAGAAGATAGGATTTGTAGCGATTTTGGACTCAGGACAAGTATCAATTGCCTGCAAGGGAAAAGTGGTCATGAGGCACCTGAGTTTTCATGTTGCTTATGGGATCTCATTCCCAGATGCACAACAGAAGTAGCCTTCAATTCAAGCACAGGAAAAATTCAAAGGCAGCAACCCTAACAAGGGAAATAGTTCTGCAAGTCATCTATTTCTTGTCTACGTCAGATAATGCTGATTTTTTGTTGCTACTATGAGAGAATACCAGAAACGTAATTTCCTTTCTGTTCAGACCATCCACAATAAAGAACTAAATGGTAGATATTTCTGTCAAGGGTGTGATAGGAGAAGAGTTCATATGACGGCTTTGAATCACTAAATCATGCAGACTTGTGTAATAAGGAAGTGTCAGAGAGGTTTTAGCCTGAGGTCCTACAATTTTGAATAAAGAAGGACAGGCATGCAAGATGCTCAGAAAGAACATGTCTTTTGTTAATTCCTAGAATTTTTAACAAAAATAAAACAATTTTTAATGTTTTTCTTAGAAGCTCAATTATTGTATAGAGCACCCCAGAGATCTTGAGTTTTTGTAGAAATGACTTTAACTCCTCCTCCCAGTTTCGGAGGAAAGCTCAAAAAAATCAAGAGGATGCTGTCAGATTCACAAAAATACAACTATGTAGTAAGTTTTATTGCGTTTAAATGTCAGAAAATTTACATATTGTCTTTCAAGTCCATGTCATTCTCTTCTTGTATTCAAAATCGTTGAAACTTCAGGATAACAAATCTGGGCTTATCAGGCAGTGATTATGTGATCAGGCTCCACGCTGAAGTTCTGGCTGGACACTGCCAACCCTAAGATTCCTGGTTGTTGGTTTTAACTTTTCATGTCCCACACACTGCTGACCTCATGTCAATCATGCATGCTCTCCTGTTGTTTTCCTTGTCCTGTATTCATTAGTCCCTCACTTCTGTTTCCTTTCCTTTCTTTTCCTGTTAGCCCTGTACTTACCAAACAAGCATCCAATAATGTTGTAAAAAGGCCGAGTCCCTCTAGTAATCCCTTTTTCTACAAAGATAAAAATCTCAGGTTGTATTGCAAGATGCTGATGCAAGCCATGTTTTGTTCATGCTCTTGAATTCTTTCTCTTTTCTATTTAAACTCTAAGGCTTGAATTCATCTCACCAAATGCAGATGTCTCGAGTGTAAATATTCAGCTCTGAACTACTCATCAGAGTTTTCCTTTAGAGAGAATGCAGAAACAGGCAATTGTAGACTGTGATTCAAATAGTTCTAACACAGAGACCAAAATAGACTAGAAATCATACTTTAAATAATCCTGTTACTTTCAAGTGACCATGGAGAGAGACAAGGATGTCTCTTGTCTTGAGACAAGTGTCTCAGAAAATCGATAGAAGTAGCCTACCTTTATTGGGCATGCTTATGGATACCCAACTGCGTGCCAGGAGGAGTGAGGTTCTCCACATCAGCCCAGGTATTTTTGTTTATGTGATAATAATCACATGTGAGTTCTTTGTGCATCATTGCTCCTCTTTGGTGTATTGATGCTTTGGCCAGATTGCTTGCTCTTTCCAGGTTTGCCAGTTACTGAAGTCTTTATTCTGAAATTAGTTTCTTTCCTTCCCTACTTGGCTTCAGCTTTTCTGAATGCTTGTCTTGACCTACAGCCTTGATGCTTCTGCTGTCTTACTGTGTGGTGTCAAACTGCTCATCATGAAGCAATAAATTCAAATTCACTTGGAACAGAAATGGTTTTAAGGAGTAAGGCTGTGATCTCCTAAGCTTTCCCTGTTGTCATGGGTTAGCAAGCATAGCCCCGGAAGTGAGTCTTTTGCAAAGAGGTGCTTACCGCTTCCTCTATGACCTGATTGAACCTATCAACAGGCTAGTTTGAATATTGACAAATTTTTAAGCCACTTAGAATTTTGACTGCCTCTGTGGTCCACATTTAAGAATGGACAAACCCTGGGAAGCTCTGTCTCTTGCTTCTGGCCAGGGGACAGGTAACTGGGCTGGGCCTGTGCAGGGTCCAGCGGGGCCTGCCGGGCCCAGGCAGGGACACAGCCATCCTGGAGCCAATGGGCCCTGTTCCACCTCTGGCTCCCCCCAGCCCTGCTACGTGCAGACGGCACAGCCCCCCCCAACTCCAGTGTGGCCGAAGATTCAGCTGAAGCTGCCCTGCTGTCCGGCAAAGATCATGTGACCAACAGCGATAAGCAAAAATCCTGCTGTGGGACTGGGTGAGATTAACCCTTTTAGTGCTGTAAGTGCTGCAGACATTAAGTAAAGAAAGAAGAGCTGAAATCCTGAGGGAGGAGAAAGAAGAGATGCTTAGAAGCTAAATTCTGTTGTAAAGTTTTGGTGGTGATGGACTATGATATATCAGAGTACCCGTTGTAATTTCATGAAAGCAGGGGGGGTGGAGCATTCAACTTCTACTTGTGAGCAAAAGCACCTATGCTGGAATAAGCAAAAGCTGAAGAAGCTGTAATTTGATGAGAAGTTTGAACAGGGAGAGATGGAAGTGATAAGGACTCTTGCTCCAATCGGAAGGAGAAGACCTCAGTTCCTAGAGATGCTCCCAGAGATAGTCCTAGAGTTGAAGATGATGAGGACCCTTGTCTCCCAGGAAAAGGGGATGGCTTCTATTCTTAGAGATGAAGATGCTCCCAGAGAAGGGTGAAGAGAACTTTCGTTTTTTGAACAGCTCAACCTTAAAATGGTAGCTCAGTAGCTACCAGTAGCTCAGTACTCCAGTAGCTCAAGATTGGACTCTCGAAAGCAGTTGTGGGAAAAGCTGCAAGTCGGGGGAAGGGACTCGCATGCGAGCAGAGAACCAACCTGGGCGGCTGTCTTGTGATACTGAAGCCGTGAGAGAACTTCTTGTGGAGATGTCTCCATAGCATGAGCAAGAGAGACTCCTCTCCCTAAATGAACTGAACAAGGTTATTATGGAAGTGGTAAACAGGCTGAACGTCTCAAGGGTTGTCTTTTTACAGTGGGAGAAGGGAGAAAGGCGTAGGGAGGAGAAGAGTTCGGAAGGTGTGGTATGATTTTTTTTTTTCCTTTCCTTTTTTTAGGTCTGTTAATAAACTTCTTTATATTCTTTTAAGTTTTGTGCCTGTTTTGCTTTCTCCTAATTCTTATCTCACAGAGGGTAAATAGTAATGAGTATTTTGGACCAAACCACTACACCTGTACCTCTGTTCAGACAATCATTTAAGAGTTGTACTGTTACCTCTGGAGGCAGTGCCGTGTCCCTGTAAGGAATGCTTACTTGTCTGTATACATGGCAAGGAAGTTTTCAGGGAATTTCAGGGGACAGAGCAGAGAGTTTAACTGAGGAGAATTTACTGAAGATGGAACTAGGAGATACCTGATGACTGGGCAGGCAGTTGTCTAAGCCCATCCATCTCCTGTGAGTCACCTGTTTCTTCTTGGATATATTCCATATGGTGCCTTTCACCAAGAAACAGTTCTCATGGCATGGTACAAGGGCAAAGCATGTAAGCTGCGGGCACAGAAGAAGAACATTTGATAACTGTTTAATCTACACAAGGATCACATATCATATACTTGGCATATCTATTCTGTATGAAGCCACTGCAGCCTTCCTGTGGGTGAATACTGAGACATGCATGTCTTAGCAGAATTTGGGTCTGCACTTTTAATATTTCAATATGTAATTATAAAAGGGTAATCTGGCAACTGATAGTACTAAAAAGTATGTTTCAATGCATAGGCTAATGATTATGAAAGATAATAGGCTTTGCATGCTAAACAGCTGCTCTGGATTGGAATGTATGAACAATCTTTAATGCTAGAAGACTTCAGCTCCTATTTAACAGCTTTAAAAATTTATTTTCCAAAAAAAAAAAAAAAAAATCACAATTGTTTGTAATGGTTTTTTGCATGTGTGATTTATCTGACTTTTCTACCAACATATTTTGCCTTGGGATAGCCTTGGAAATGAACTTAGTCATCTTGGTGAGTTTTTCCTGATGAAATACTTTAAAATAAATTATCTTTCTAACAGGTTTATGGCTTGCCATCTGTACGAAATACATCTCTATGAAAAAACACTTCAGGCTAAACGTAAAGGAGGCTTGGGAGGTAGAATCCTTAGCAATCTAACAGCCTGAGAGCCAGCCTGAGAGCTGGGTAGAATTCATGGTGCTGTTAGGCATTTAAATTCCTTGTACTGTGCATTGGGAGGAGCAGGATGCTTCAGACAGCTGGCAGAGAATTCAGGAGAGAGGGTCTGTCTGATACTGAGGTTACAGTTCAGGACTGCTGGGCATGTCTGACATATGGGATTTAGGATGTGTAAATTACTCACTGAAGTCATCCATTTAGGTGTATAAAGATAGATCAGGTTTTGTTTAAAAATAAGACAGGTTATGGAAATTAGACATTCTTGAAATGGGGTCCAACTTTTTTCTCGGTGTCACTCAGACCAAGGAGTTCATGGACCTCTTGTGCAATGTAACATAACAATGTTATGTTAAATGCAATGTAACATATGCTCGTGCATAACAACTCCTAACACACAAAAATAATACAACAAAACCAAATGTTTGAAATGATTTATTTAATAAATCCAAAAATGCAAAGATCAAATTAAAGAGAAAATTGATTTCAGGGTATGAAAAAAATGTAGTGTGGTAAAGAAACTGGTAGTTATTAAAACAAAATAGAATGGCTGGAAGCTTTAACAGTGGGGGAGGTACTTCATGTCAGGAAATTTAAAAATTGGGATTGTAAATTTTCTCATGAGATATGATCTTTTAACTCTTATAACCTTAATCTGTAGCATCTGAACACAAAACACTGTGTATTAGAGAAGTGATGGTGCTTGGACAATCACAGAGAAGAAGATAATTCTAAGCACCTAGGAGAGAGAAACAAGGATGAAGGCTGAGAGTAAGAAAGAAAGAAAGAAAGAAAAATTGGAAAGGGGACACCTGTATATACTGATAAAAGGAAAGGGAAGTGTGAACTTGGAAGGCAGAACAAAACCAGCACAGGAAAGAGCACAGTGAGAGTAAATGTCAATGCCTGCCAGCAAGGTGGAGCATAAGGGGTTTTCCTGTTTGATTTGTTTTTGAAGGGGGCTCAGGGGCTCAGTGGCTACAATGGGCGGACAGTGGCCTCCATGCCCCAAGAAAGCTTTTCCATTTGAAGTCCCTACATTGTGTTAACAGATAAATGAACATAAAGGACTTATAACACAGCTATAAAATTGATGAATAAATTACTATTTCTTACCAGCAGAGAGAGAAAAAAAAAGAACATAAATTATATAATAGCACCTGGAGGCTCTGAACACAATAAAGGCTACACTGTGCTTGATATTGCACACACAACAAGAAGTAGCTCTCATCCAAAGGGCATTACTGTCCTGTATGTACACTCAATGTGAATTCATTCAGGACTGCAAATTATACTAACCCATAGAGGGGATGTTGGCTGTAAAGCCTAATGTTGTGATTCCCACCACAGTGATTGTCTGAGTTGTGTGTGCAGTATTGACACTCAGGTCTACAAATGCAAAATTTTAAATCAAAATTTCATCTTCACAGAATGCAATATAAGTACAATGAAATTGTAAAGCAATAAACCCAGAAAAGATTAAACTCTATATCTTGCAAGCTGATTTATATACAATGTGCTAAATAACTGACATAAGAACAAAACGACTAGCATGCATTTTTCATGTGCTAAAGCTATCTGTTTAATAGCCTCTTAGAATATCCAGGACTTCTAGCCAAGCAGAAATGAAATGTTGTATTCATTTTGTTATTGATACTTGGGAGAGGAGTAAGGAGTTTTAAACAATTTCCTGAATATTTTTCTCACTGATGTCTGGGAAACGGCATCTTTCCAAGACTTTGAATTTTATTGCATCTATCAGGGTTAAATATCTGTTAAATGTAGAACTCAAAAGGAAAATGGAGAGACCATTTTTTAAAAAATAAAATTTCTAATAATTTTGGATGGTAAAAGAACTTTGGCTGTCTGTTATTTTTTAGGCCAATACACTGTGGCCTTACTGCTTTCTCTTAAGGACTCTGTTGTTTGCACACAACATCAATCGTAAGAGTTTATGAAGCATAAGCATTTACAAATTTTAAGGAGAAGGAAATTACTAGTGTCTCATACCTTTAAGATCACTTTCTGTTCCTTGTAGTCATCATAACACTTTTTAAATCTTTCTTAGAACAGTTTGTGGCAGAAAAATCATAAACTATTCTGCATGTTAGAACTTTCAGAAATACCAGCTCCCCTGCTGTCTTACTTCAGCTTCTCCACCTTCCCATAGGACCTACCAGCCTGTCTAATAATTAGTTGCTTCTAGCCCCAATTAAGATGTCTTTAAGGGCACTTTGCCATCCCATTTAAGAAATACCACAACATTAGATGTGAATATATAGGCTTAAATACTTGAAAATCTAAGGACTTTAGATTCTTCTGAGAAGCTTCTAAAGAAACTTCAGTGATAGAATATTGACAAAATATTTTTAGAAGCAGAAAGTGCCTGGTGGCTCACTGCTTCTTAGTTTGTAATCACAGGAAAGATTCTGCTGTGCACTCCAGATTACTTTTAGTCTAGTGGTCTGCCAAGCCTATTTTGCTTTTTTCTCTTCCAGAGCTGTTATAAAGAAATTGAATAAGCTGTATACTTTTGAATCACTGGACCTAAAGGACTTCTTACTAGGGCATTTGAGAGTAACTGAGGAAGTCTCATAAAAATTAGGAGTTATACTGGATTTGTATAAGACAGCTAATGTACTAGAAAGCTAGGAAATGGCAGATGTGCCCCCTGTCAGCAAAAGGAAAGAAGGAAGCGAGGAGTGGAAAAATTAATAGATCAATTACTATTACTTCAACCATCACACATAATCAAAGTTTCTGTAAAAACCTAGAAAGAAATGCAGAAAATTAGGGGCAGTAAAAATTTGTGTAAGGCAAATTAAGCCTTAATTTGTGTATTAAGACAATAACCTTTCCTTTCACAGCAGAGTAGCACTTACTGCATTAAAAGAGCAGGGAGCAGATTTCATAAATCAACATCTGCAAGACTTCTAATACTAATTAACATGGCTGCTATATGAATTTTAAAAACTAAATAATCTAATTAAAATATTTGTACATATATTCCTAGTTTGGGAATAGATGTGAATGTGTACATACGTGCTCAAGATTCTTCATGGCAGAAGAGCACAAATTTACAAATGTACTATTGTGAAAGACACACTTCACACTCTAAACACATTCAACAAAGTTACATACAAGGCTGTTTTACATTTACCAGGATTGACAGAACAAAGGTCATCTTCTGCCTCAGAGATAAACCATTCCTGCCTCCACTTCCTGTAATTGGTCTGGTTCTAAATCAGCATCTCCTCCTGGGCCCAGTTCCCTCCAAGCTGTGTTACCAGTATTGTCAGTCAAGAGCTGTCCATTGATTAAACAGAGGTGGAAGAGATGAGGAGTAAAGGGCTTAAACTGAAGCAAGAAAGATTTAAATCAGACATCAGGAATAACCTTTTAACAACAGGGTTAGGTAAGTAAGTGCTGCAATATATTGCTTGGAAGGAACTCTGAAGTCTTAACCTTGGTGGTCTTTAAGAAAAGGCTAAACAAAAGTCTCCCAGATATGAGACAGATACAGCTGATTTCGCCTTGGGACAGGTCATTAAAATATCTGTTAGGATCTTTTTAGATATTATTTCAGATGTTTTGATTTTTGACAGTTTTTCCTGGTTACAGTATTTGAATGCAGCCAAACATATATTATGTACATCAATTTGAGGTGACTGTGACAGCCTCTAAATGTATTATGTAAACTGGAATCTGCATTTGCAGGAAAGCTTCCTGTAATCACTAAGACAGTGTAGCTGTCTGCAGCTACACTAAATTAGCAAAATTCTGCCAATCATAACAGTGCAATTCCATCCAAAGGCAGTAGGGATGCATGGCCATAACTGATGGCTGAGATTTGCTTATTTGTCCTTAAAATCTAATTTCTGCTGGTGGATGGCATGGAGGGAAAAAATTTAGTACTATTACAATGCCATATCCCATATGACAAAATTAATTTATTGAAAACTAAATGTTCTGTGTGGTGTGTTTCTGAAAACACATTGTTTTCCTGTCCTAAGTTTTAGACCTTCGAAATTGGAGCATATTGTTTTAAATAGTCAGATAAATTAAAAGCTATTTATGTTAAAGTTTCAGAGAAAAAAATTGTGTGGATTTGGAACCTGGCTAGAATTCCCCCAGCTTTGCACAGACAGAAAAATACAGGTTTCAACATTAGTCTACTGGAACTGAGGCTCTTAAAGCTTTCTAAGACAAATTTGTTTGAAACAGAATTGTTTCTTTTGTTATACAATCACATATTTTGATTAGAAGAATCAAAGAAACATTTAGCTTCCAGGAAAAAGTGGTGAATTTGGATGATACCAAATCCTAAGTTTAGACAGGGTTACTTCAGAATTCAAAGGAGGCACAGGAAAGATGAAAATCACTGGTGAAAGAATAATGTGTCTGTAAAAGGTCAAATTAAAATGCATATCAAAATCCACAACCCTGTAACAGTCAGCAGAGTAAAGTAGCTTAGGACATTGCTATCTAAAGTCACTTTGAATTTCTCACAAGCATTGATCATATATTTGATACCATTGGCATGAAAGATGCTGCTGCTGTCAATTTATAACCCAAGATATGAAAAAAATTAAGTCTTTATGCTGATGAATTTGTTTAGCTGTATATTAAAGTATTAATCTCTGATCAACTGCTTTTCAGCTGAAAATTCAGATAGCATACAATCTACTTTATGTAATGCTGATTATATAGATATTTGTAATAGCTATACAATATTGAAATGCTGACAAAAATAGCTTTCAATTTACCTGACTCTCCTTGTCAGGCTGTGAAGGTGAATGCTTTTTTACCCAAACTAGTTCTGATCAAAACCAGACTGAGGTCAGCTGTGGGACAGGAGATTGAATGGGTTATCACTAATGTCGATTGAGAGTGATTTGGTTCAGCTGCTGCTGCATTTCAAAGGAGCAGTTGGTGATTCTACAACATCAAAGAGCTGGAAGAAGTTTTAAATTAAGCTTATAACCTTTGCTAATGTGACCATACTCCATGTTTTATAAACAGAAGATGAGTACATGTTAAAACACCATATATTAATGGTATTTTTGTTAAAAGTTAATTTCAGTATGACATGACTTGATGTCAGTAGTGTTTGCCTAAGGAACCACTGAATATGGGCAAAATTTTAATATTTGACCCCTGATAATGCTGGTGACATGCTTACAATTTAAATGATGCATGATGTAGAAACCCTCAGGTACCATTTCATTGTGGGGTAGGTGGATCAACATGCACTCTGAAGTGATGACTTTTCCATATTGTGTATAGAAATAAGATACTTTAGTTTGTATTTAGTTATAAGAAACATATATTGAAAATAATGAGCTTAGAATAACATGAAATAATGAGAAATATATTTTCACTTCATTATATTCAGTTTCTTATCTCACTGTATAGGTATAGTAGTTAGTGATTTATAGGCTTGAAATTGTATTCAGAGGAAGTTTTGGTATCTCCTATTTTATAACGCAGGAAAGAATATGTTGAGAGAAAAATAATTTGGAGCTGAGCCTGACTTCCAATAAAACTGTAAGTGAAAATTTAGTTTATTATTAATATTAGTCACATTTTAATTAGGCAGAATAGAATTTTTTAAGTACCTATAAAAATTTTTGAATCTAGTGCCAGGAGTTTCAATTATGATGCATGTATTTTCCATTTTGCTTGAATTTTTTTTCACAAATATTACGTTGAAGTCAAGATAGGTACAGGTCATATTAATAAACAGTGTGCCTTTGAACTTAGGGGCAATGCTTTTGATCTAAAACTTCTTTCCCTTCCAGTCACCAGCGATTCTACTACTACCAGTTAATTCTGTGCTTTGCATTAATATCTGAAATAAACTAGACTTAAATTTTGATCTATACTTACCAGTCTTATTTGTTAAAACATCAGTCAGAAAAAATCAGTCTGTGCTGCACTGCATGTGAAAAGCTATGTTTAGGCTGTAGTCCTCTCCTTTTGTTTTGATGATAGCATTTTTCATACTTCCTTCTACTGCTTCTCCCAGTCCAGTCTTCCTGAAACTGATGGCATCTTCTAAGTGAAATAAGATTCTCCTCATCTACTGGCTTTACTCTCCAAATGAAGCATGTGGAAGTAAAAGTAAACTACTATCCAAATAACACTGGTGCTCAACTCATTGCTTCTTTCTGCACATTTGACAGTTGATGGCAGTACATTGAGTCTGCCAGATTCTATCGGTTCTGAAACCATCTATTAAAATGGAAGAATAAAGAAGTCTTCTCTCTGTAGCTTTCTAGTAGGTGAAGCAGAGCCCTTCCCACAGTACTGTGAGGCTCACTTCCATGAGCCTGAGTGGATTCAGGAAGGAAGACATTCTTCATGCATCCTTGTTTAGCTTCTTGCTTGATAGCAAGAGAAGGACTTGCAGTCTCAATTTCTTTCTCTGAACCACATACTTTGTCCCTGAATTAGAAATGTCATGGTGTTTTGCTTTTTTTTCTTCTCAGAAGTAAACCCTCCAATCATGGAGAGCTGAAGTCCTGGACTTCCTGCAGTTTCTCTTTAATATGCTGAGATTAGGTTGCCCCAGAGTGATATAAACCAGTAACTCTCACCTCACTATCCTTGATTACCAACCCTCAATGTATTGTGAAAAAAACCCAAACAAAACCCAAAACAATTAGAGCTTTCAAACTCATGAGTTAATAATGAATACCCATTTCTCAATTCCCTTAACACAGTTTCTTATGCTTTTTGATATAGCTTCTTATTCTCTAAGATGTTTCTTAAGATTATTTCTCTGTATAACTGCTCTTATTTTAACTCACCTTGTTTAGTTTCTTATGTTGTTTCTATAGCTTTTAAAAACAAGGGAATTGGGTTCCTCTTTAATCTCCTTTGAAGCTATTGAACTTTTATAAATATAATTTAAAGGTTCACCAGTTTTCTAGAAAACATCTGATAATGTTTATTGACGCATATTATGTGGTCCTGCAGATTTGTCTACTTTAGGTACACCTCATACAGCCAATTCTCTTCTCTGTATACTTCTGCTCTAACGACCTGAAGGATATTGATTCCCAATAGGTTCACGACCAACTCCTTCTTCTGTAAAGACATGGACAAAGCAGTTGTCCAACAATAGTGTGAAACTCAGCACTGATACAAACTCTACACTGCTTCTTAGTGGCACAAAACTTTTGTTGCCTGTCCTTTGCATAGATGTTTCTGTAAATGAGTTAAAATGAAGAATTATAACCTGGAATCACCTGCCCTCAAACCCCGTTTTTGTATCTGTTTATGGTGCACTATTTGGTGGTCCTGAAAGTTGCCAGTTCTGTCCTGAAGGTTGCAGAGAATGCAAGGCAAATTTGCAAAGACAGCTGACTGTGTCTGAATTATAGATGATGAGCATTTATCTTAGCCTGACCTTTCACTTTTCTTTAACGTTTCCTCCATCTTGGGAAAATCTTTGCAGACTATTTTTCAAGCTTTTCATAAAGTATATAGTCACTTACCATTACTTATATTATGAAGAAAACATGCAGAAGCAACGACTGAAACCAGTTAATCTTCAAAGAATGAGTGGTAAATATATAAGAAACTATTTGAAAGCTGGATGAAATTTTGCGTTATGGAAGTTGATTGAAGGAAGAAAAAACAGACAAAAATGTTTGTTGTTGTCAGGAACGTATTCAGTTGAAAAGATGCTGAAGTGATGCATCAGAGACAGTCAGTGGGGTTTCACTGAGGAGTGCCTTTCACAAGCTATGCTAACAGACTGGGGTAAGGTATTGCTACCAGTGTACTTCCGCTGACAGATATTTTTATTTCTTTCTGTTTCAAAGCTACAAGAAGAATTTGGATTTTAGTTACTTGGCATTAGCTGGGTTAGCTCTGCTCCTGTCGTTATTTTAAAAATATGCTTATCTGTTCCATCTCTCATTTGACTGTTTAACTATGGGCAAAACCTTCAGTTGATGTAAATCAAAGAAGTATATCAAATAAGACTTCAGGGTTTGCCCTGCTGCTGTTATCCATGAGATGTACTTTGAAGGTTTCAACTTTAATGAAATGCTATAAATGCCTCAACATAATGGTTCCATTTTGTGCTGTTTGCTACGTGAATTTAAGGGCTAGCCTCGTTGCAGATGTTCATGAAAGTGTTGGATAGAGATAAGAATATGATTGCATGCTGATGAAATCCCCAGGGCAGGAATAATGGTTAATTATTAAATCCAGAAGATCTTATTGAGCTGGAAACCCCTTGGCATGCTGAAGCCTAGGGAAACAAGTTTTCTCCAACTTTTGTGTTTGTGTTGGAACCTAGACAAACTTCCTGGAGATGGCACAAACTTAAGTGTCTGTATCAGATTTTGGAAATGTACAGGGCAGAAACTGAGGAAAAATTCTCAGATACCAGGGACTTAAGCCAGAGAGAAAGCCATTGTTTCACATGAGGAAGGATAGACGTTTCAGAAGCTCAGGAAAGATAATCATGGCTGTTGAGAAGAGGGAGAAAAATGCAAAGCTTCAGAGCAGAAACTGTGTGCAGCACCTGATTCAGAGGATTCTGAACTTTGTTTTATAGTGTGCTCACAAGAAGGAGGAAGCTGGAACAAAAGGAATTGTGTGTGTGTTTTAATTTTTTTTTAATTCAAATAAAATTAAAAGATAAATAATTGGTGTCATGTGAAAAGGGGAGCTTTCCTTGACCCTTGCTGTGGGAGGATTTACTCAAACCCTAAGCGTTTGATTTTTCTGACAGTGCCCCAGGGAAGCCGAGACCCTTGTGCCCAGCCAGTCTGTCAGTGTCCTGTTATGGGGACCCTTCACTGAGCAGTCCTGCTGGATGGGAGGGCAGGACTGACTTGTTCAGGGAAATGCACCAGCAGCAAAAGGGAGGTGCCTCAACAGGTATTCTCACTTTATGACCCCTCAGGGCATCTTCCTCTTCATTTGAACTGCCAGCTCCTGTGAAGGATTCACACCAAGAGTTTACGGAATAACACTCTTTATTAATATAAAATTGTGGCAGGTTAAGGTTTGAGGATTGTCACTGATAGTATGTGACCACAAAAACGTATTCAAAGCAATACACGGACAAGCTCTAATCCCCAATAAAAGTATTCAGCTTGCACAGAGTGCTGGGTCTTATCCAATATGTGTTGCTATGGGACAGAAGAGAGGTTCAGTCCATTGACTGATTCCAGCAACCGTGATGGAGTCTTAACTTTTCTCCCATTCTCAACCTAGTTTTACACTATTTAGGTGTAGCTTGAGTGACTTCAGTCATAAATACTTTTGCTTCTGATTGGTATGAAGTTCTCTTGCTTTGTTCCTAAAGATAAAGTCAAAAAAATATAGAGCATATGCCCAGTGAGGGGTGGTTGTTCCATGGAGGTGGGTAACTTTGGGATGGAGGTGTGCATTAATACTACAATTAGGCTACAATGAATGAAGTTCATCTGCGGAGAATGATTTTCCCACAGTGATTGGCTCAGCAGCAGGACATCTCCTCCCCTATCTGCCCTGGCTGACAGGTGTTATGTGGTTTATCAGCTGCAAAGTACCATTGAGTTTCCCTCCCTGCAACGATTCCAACAGAGCCTGTCCATGGTGTCTCCACTCTGCTCCACCCTCCCGTTCCATCCCCCTTAGTGGGTGCAGGTGCTATGGTTGTAGATTGTGGGTGTGGGAAATCATCGTGGAATAGGTTTTGAGCATGCCAACCACATTCCATCCAGGGAGCAGCAACTGCATTTTACCCTATAATTTCCATACTGTTATAACATCTGTTATGATGTGGATATAACTTGTCAGTTTCCTGTGATTTTACCGCCAGCCATCTTTCCACAGTTGGGTTTCATGCCAAGGCAATTGGTTTTGAGTTTAGGAATACATACGAAGATTTCACATTGCTGAAGCATGAACTGAAATATCTTGTACATGTGGAATATTCTGAAATAATGCTCTTGTGCTATTAGTGACTTTGGGTGACTGTATAAAGCTTGACCAAACCTAAGGCAGCTGTGCTGTTCCCAGAAGCTGTAACTTAGAAATCTTCCAACAAGGCTAAACTAAAGGTATTTAAATCTAAGCAGTTATCTGCATTTTAGGAGAACAGTGGCTTATACTGTTGCTCCAGTAGTAACAACAGTAATGGAAAAGGTTAAATGTGTTTTTTAAAATATACAGAGAACTGAACTCATTACTGACAGACTCTTCTAACAATGTGTTTTCCTGTTAAATTCATACAACTTCCAGCATGTAAATGAACAGCTACACTTCTGTTGCTGGATAAACACACACATTAGTTTGTTTTAAAATTAATTTTTCACACCATGGAAGAATAATTTTTATCTGCTCAGAAAGCGATAGGGGCACCACTGTTATCTGTTTGCTTCTATATGAGTCTTTAGAAATGGTAAATTAGCTGATAAAGTATGCTGTAACTTAGCAACCTTAATTTTTAAAACTGTGTTTTATGTTCTGTATATTAATATAATATCATAGGAGAGAGACACAAAACTATTTAGCGTAAATGCCTGTGAATTATTTCTTAAGGCAGTTCAGTTTATGCTAGCAGATATGATGAGTGCTGCCTTCTGTTGTCTGCTTACAGTCCCACTTTTCTTTTTGTTCCATGCAGTGATATGATCCTACTTTGCAGCATGTTTCTTCTGTACTCTGGTATATTAAGGTGTTCTCCATTATATACTAGGGTTTTTGATAAGTAAGTCTTCCTGGCCACCTTCCCTGCTGAGTCTTGATTCTAAATTGTATTTATTTCCCCTTGGTTTAAAGAGTCACATTGTAAGTTTTGTCTTAAGCAGAGCTTTAAATTTATAGACTTTGTAAGTGACCTCATTTCTCATTCGACACTGTCAAGAATCAGACCTTGCTGCTGTCTAGGAGCCAAGAATTTAAACCCACAGCTCACTTTCCTCAAAGGTGATTTGGCTGCAGTGAAACCATGGATAAAACTCCTCCTAATGACCATTCTTTTTGCATTAAAAAAAAAAAAATGTAATGTTCAGAGGCCTCTGATTCTGTAACTCACCTTGGCCACAATAACAACAATAATAAAATTTGCTGCAATTATATAAGACAAATAATAAAGCAACTTGGAAGTAAAAACTGATAAAATATTCTCTTCAGTTCTGAGGATAGCTATTGAGAGTTGAATAAACATCAGTCTAGCTTGCACAATGCAAAAAGATACAGGGAAATCTGCACCTTGGTATGTACAAGATATACTGTTGTTTAATTCAAACCATGCTACCCAGGGAAAAACTATATTGAAATGTCTGTGCATTTTTGATCCAATTTCTTATTTGTGACATAATGTTCTCTTTCTTCACAGTCCCAACAAAGTTAGCATGATTGTGGAAAGTATATGCAGCATGTCTGCTGTAACTCACACAGCACTAATAGCTGTGGACATTTTTGCTTTTTGTTGGAGAGAGAGCCCACTGAGAGGCAAACTGAAATTCCTTCGGTCAACATGAAGGTTTTTACTAATGCATAAATTTCTTGATTAATTACAGATTGCAATGTTTGAATGGCTGTTGTGGTTTGGTAAAATTTATTTTTAGCGTTAAATTCTCAAGTTAGTGTTACATTCTCATAATTCTCGTGATCTTTTAAAAATAAAGTGTGCAGCTGATTGCTGTGTCAATGTGGACTCTTTAAGATGCTTCTGGGGAAAAATGGGTTGGCAGACTCTTGCTTCTGGGAGGTTACAGGTTAAAAACCAGAAACAGTTTTAACTACTATTCTAGTAAGTCAACATGTATCGCCTTTTAAAAAATTTAATTGATGGTCACTCTAACAACATATTCAATCTAACAGATAGCTATTCCTTTTAGAGGTGTATCACATGTATGTTGGAAGGGAAGAGGCTGGTCTGTGATAGCCCTTTGCTTGCCTTATGCCCCTTTGCCCCAGGACAAGCTCTTCCTGCCATCTCACAACTTCTGAGAGAGCAGCTGTGCTGCAGCTTCCATTCACAGCATAAAAAAACCCCAGACTCTTTATCTTCTTCATACCTGTGGCATACAGCATTTTATTTCCTTGTCAAAGGGCCAAATATATACATGGATCTCTCTGTAAAAGTCCTGAGTAATCTTCTAAGAGATTTTGTCTGTGTCTATAAAGGGTTATTAAGAAAATTATGTTTTTTTAAACAGTATTTATTTTAGATTACAGCTTTCCAACTTCCTGTAATATATGTAGGGTGCTTATTCATCTTATACATTGATCTCAATTTTTATAGACCTAAGCAAGCAGTTAAGCATCAGGGAAACTCATTGTTTATACAATACTTATAGTAAATATTCCCTAAAGAAATTATTTTAAACAGGTATTTTAAGCTAGAGATTCTCTTGCCTTTGTTCATGATTTTAGAAGAAAATATTATCTTATATAAGGTTACTAATTCTACAAAACACTGATGAGCTAATGAAGAACACTAAAACAAAATTTGGAAAACCATGCTACTTAGAATGAAAAATTATATGTAATAAGAAATCCATAAATGTTACTTTTGGTTCCTGGGTGAGTCATTAATGGAGAAAGTGCCAAATCCAACCAGCAAGTTATTGGCAGCAAATAGATTAATTAACTCTGATGACAATTTACATAATGTATTGAAAAGATAGTACTTAAGCAGAGACATCTGGGAAAATGTAATCTTCATGTGCTACTAATGACCTAATTCCATCTCAGAAGAAATTGTGGGGAATGGAGAAGCTTGTAAGAAAAGAACAGATTTCTGTAGTTTATCAGTTATCGTAGCAGTTCGTTAATGCTTTCACAGGACTTGTTTTTAATTTATTTCAACATGAAGACAGCTGAATGGAGTTAGTGATATACAGGGTTGAGAATAACCTCTTGTGTTAACCCCAGTGTGATAGAGGTGAAGATCTTGAAGAGAAGGCTGCACAGGAGTGTGAGATTATCCCAAGATTCATGGTACAGGATTGATATCAGCTATGTCTTTAATATAAGAAATCAATAAGTGTTTTTTATGTGGATTTAGGTTGGTGAATTAACCATACAGTGAAGTGGAACTTGACACTTGCTGCAGACACGTACATTTCTATCTTAGTATGCAAGATGCCAAACAGCAATGAGAAAGACAGATATGTATGAAACAAATCAATAAAATGGTCTCAAATTTCACTCAGTGTGTTTCCTTGCACTGTGACTGTGGCTTTCCTTTCATTTATTTGCTTACAGCGATTGCATGTTGAAGTACATCTAATTATTTGATGTTTTTCCTTCACACAATTTAAGGAAAATATTTGTCTTCAGAGATCCTTCAAGATAGTACTCCTGTGCAAAAAAGCAGAATGCATGTTTTTACATTTGCTGTATTTTGTGGTGTGGGTTTTTATTAAGAAAAAAAAAGTCTAAGTCTCTTGTGATGGTTGGATTGTTAGTGTAATCAACCTCTTGTGAAATGAATGGTGGACTAATGACTAGAGATGTGTTCAGTAACCCACGAATAATTCCTGTACCCAGCCATTACTTAAAAAGAAGAGAAAAGCTTTTTCTGTGAGTGAACCACCAGTAATTAAAAACGACAAATTCATGTAAAAGTGTAAAAGTTAATGCTTTTCTTGAACAGATCTAAGCTCAGTACCAGACTTTTTGGAAAGAGGGAGTTTGCTTTTATATCTGTACCCAGGTCATTTGTACATAAAGCAAGGAAAATGGCTGTGAAATAGTCCCTTTGGGCTCCACCACCTCCCTGGGCAGACAATTCCAGTACTTTATCACTCTTTCAGTAAAAATTTTTTTTGTAACATCCAACCTAAATTTCCCTTGGCACAGATAAGACTGTGTCCTCTTGTTCTGTCAGTTGTTGCCTGGAAAAAGAGACCAACCCCCACCTGACTACAACCACCTTTCAGGAAGTTATAGAGAGTCATAAGGTCACCTCTGAGTCTTCTTTTCTCCAGGCTACACAACTCAAGCTCCCTCAGCTGTTCCTCATAGGACTTGTGTTCCAAGCCTTTCACCAGCCTTCTTGCCCTCTTTTGGATGCGTTCAAGCGTCTCAATGTCCTTCCTGGACTGAGGGGCCCAGAACTGGACACAGTTTCCTCTCCATCATGCTATGCAAACATCACCTACTTGCGTCCTCTCTTGTGCCCTCTTTTATTCTTGGTTGCAATTTGATGTCATTTCAATATGAGACATGAGGAACATTCTTATCAAGGATAGAACCTGAAGTTCAAGGATGCTTTCCTTGAGTGTGTGGTTAAGGGAGTGGGAGGATAAGCTCTAAACCATCTGAAGCTGAAGAATACTTTTATTTGTCACCTTAGGGAAATGCTTTTACCTTCAAGCACCCACACAAGGTGTAATTTTTCACCTCCATTAGGAAGCTTGACCACGGCACTATGAAGTACTGATCCTCAGAAGGTGCCAGTTTCAGGAGAGCTGGGTTAGGAGACCTCAAGAGACAGACGGGTGCTTTTTTTTTTTTTTGCACTGAGGCTAAGGGTGCCAGTTTAGATGGTTTAGATCTGGAAGATATCCAGTAAATCCATAAAACCAGAGTGTTTGGTCATCCCTGTGCTATGATTTTAGGATTATTTCTGATAAAAAGTTGGTGGTTTGCTTTGACAGTTACTCGGTTTTGTATCAGCTGCTAAGAACTGTCCAGGCTTCTGCCAGGGGTTCTAAATTCAGTGGGGTCAGCTGAACATGCAGCCACTGTCTTGGGGCCTGCCTGGAGTAGCATTTCTACCACACTAAGCAGGAATTAGAGAGCACTGGTGAGTGAGCCAGAGCTGGAGGACTGGGACAGTTTGTGAGAGAACAAGCAGGAGCAGCAGAATTGTGGGAGAAGAAAAGGAAGAAGGAATTTATGACTTGCTTCCCAAAACACTACTTTAAGCTTCACATGCTGATAGGATGTTCTAGATAGCATGGCAATCCTGACATATTGAAGGAAGATTACAGTTTGGGGAATTTAAAAATCCTGTTTGGTGGTAACAATGAAAAAACTTTGATCAGAAAAAGATTGTTGTTAGTAGTTGGAAGGGAGGAGTACTAGGATGGGGCTGGTCTGCACATAAGAAAAAAATGTATGACACCCTCTCATGGGCTCATTAAACAGCCATCTACACAATATTTTTCCATTTTCTATATTAATCTAATTTTTTGATAAAAGAATAGTGGCTTAAATTAGTTACCTTAGTATCCTTACAGATTTTTGTCCAAAACCAGCCCCCTTGCAGCAGCAGGGACTGGTTATACCAGGCCAGTTCACACAGGTGCTCCAAAGAGAACAGCAGGGAGCAACTCACAGCTGGCATTAATTTCACCACTTTGATGGTGGTGTAGATACAGCTGGGCAGGTCTTAAGATCCATCTCATCTCTGCAGAGTGGTGCAAGACATGTTGGTGTCTTCATGTTGAAAGTACTGGTACTCAGCTGCAGGGACAGAGTTTCCTTTTTGAGTTTTAACTGTATCAGCATTTCTTGCTACTAGGATTACGTCTGCATAGGAAAATCATCTAACACACTAGACCACATTAGTTCTGGCCATTGTTAATATTAGATATTAATTTTCAACAGAAAAAGCTTTTCTCTGTTAAGGTGGTTTTTTTTGTGTGCAGTTTTTTTGGTTTTGTTTGTTTGTTTGGGGTTTTGTTTGTTTTCTTTTAAATTAATAAATTTGGCAAAAAGCTACGTGCTGAAATAAATTTGCAGGATGTGCATATCTGGCAGTTTTTATAGTGTACCTAATGGTAACTGGTCTTTTTATGCTCTTATTTATTTCTTTTGTGGGCAAGTGTCCTGCTCCATGTTGGTGGGAGTGTGGGTGTGCATGAGCAGAATTCAAGATAAACATGCAACTGATGTCACTATAGAAGAAGCAGATTCTCAGTTATAACTTCGTGGATTTTTTAAAAAAATATTAACTAATTTTGAATGACCTTTACTGATCATTTATTCTGAATGTTTTGCTCTGACACTCAAAAGATAGTAAAATCAGACAGCAAACTACAGGAATAAATATTGTTTCCGTAATCAGCCCATCTGGTCAGGACCTGGTATTTCCGTTTGGAATGAAATTCTGACATTCTGAAAATTAATTGTATTATGAATCAAAGGGAAGCAAAAATCTCAACTCCCCTCTCAGCTTGATGATCTTACAGCATGTTCTTTGACAGTGTTACTTCTTGAATTGGTTAAAAGGTATTTCAAACATATTATTTTCATTCTTTTTTACACTTACAGTAATTACTAAGATTAATATAAAGATTGAAATGAACCACTTAGCCTCAAAAAGGAATGCCAGTAATATTTTATTTCAAAGTTTTTCTTTGAAAATTTTGTCAAGTCAGTGGGTTCTTCCAAAAAGTAAAATTTAATTAAAGCTTCATGAGCTGATGCTTTTGGAGGAAATTGTAGTGCTGAGGGATTTTCAGTCAGCAACAATTACCTATTTGGATACCCTTTGTTTATTTAGATTCCTTTTTTTCTTTTTTCTTAAGATACAAGAAAACAAGCAATTTGAAAAAAATAGGTATGTAAAGTACATAAAGAATGAAAACAATGTCATTTAACAAAGAAGCATCCACAATTGGAACACAAACACATTATTATTAAACAGACTGTTTGTACTGGAGTACTGAAATGGACTGAAATTTGCTGCGAATTTGCATAGAGCGTATGATTTTTACACCCTTGCAGTGAAAAAAAATATCCCCATCTATGGGTCATGCAGAAGTGAGTGTAAACAACTCTGAACTGCAATATTATTTCCTCCACACTCCAGATTGCAGTGGTTAACAGCAACGACAAGAGATGGGAATAAGCATATGAGCCCTGTCCCCCCTGTGCTGTTTAGCAAAGTGAATTGTCTTCCTTCTGTGGCCTCCTCTGGACTTGCTCTGATAGGTCCATGTCCTTCTTATCTTGGGGCCCTTAGACCTGGATGTAGTACTTCAGGTGGCATCTAATGAGGGCAGAGTAGAGGAAGAAATCACCTCCCTTCATCTGCTGACCTCAGTTTTTTTGATGAAGCCCAAAATGAAGTTGGCTTTCTGATTTGCAGGTGCATACTGCTGAACTCCTCTGCCAGAGAACTTAAGGGCATGTAGCCCCAAACACAAGGCTGTAGTTGGCCAGATTTAGTGTTAGCATTAGTCCCATTTCCAGCAAAAATGCAATTTCTGTTACTGTGAAATTTTCTTGGAGTAGACGTTGTATTATTCATGTGGGACAATTCATGTGGCATCATAAATACGCCATCCACCTGCCTTAACCTTCTTGCAGTTCAGGTATTCCCTTTCAAATCAGCACAATTATGGGGAATCTTTAACTTTCATTTGATCAGGCCTTAAAATTTCAATGATTTTTTTCGTTAATTAAAAGAGGTAGTTTCTACATCTTTCAACCTTAAGCTATGTACCATATGAATGATGAGAACTTCTTAGAGGCCTATCTTAAGCAAGCAGGGAAACAGAAGAATGAAGAATCCTTTACAGAGCCTGTCCCTGGTGATATTTCGCTGGATTCCCCATTCTGGGATCAAGGACAGAAAGAAAGTAGTTCTTCTTTTACTAGTCAAATATGTGTCTAGGAAACAGTTGTGGTTTTAGTAGCTATGTTTGTGGAACCATTTCAGGCTGCCTCATCCAAGGTCATGGTCCTGCACAGCCCATGCTGGAGCCATGTGCCATTCTGGAGCCCATACTGGAGCAATGTACCATTCGCTCTAGTGCTTTTACTTTAAGCTAACAATTTTAAAGTAACTGTTTTATAGTCGTTGAGGGAGCCTGATAGTACATGATCCAAAGCACACTGAGATCGGGGTGAATTTTCTCTGCAACTTCTAATAGGTTTTGGATTTGGTACATCATGTGTGTAGAGAGTCGCTTGATTCTGCTCTCAGTGAAGCATATTTTTACTCAAGAGTTTTGAAGCTTTTTTTTCACTATTTGTTAATAAAATGTGGATGCTTGATTTCACCAATCTGTTGTTGTAATGAGTTGGGTTCAAACTATGATCAGAGCTTGAAGATTTCCCTGGTAATTTTGAAATACTGCTGGGAAATCTGTCAACTTATCTTTTTGCTTTCTCAATGATTATTGAAGTTTAGACAAATCATGATTTCAGTTATGACTGAATTACATGACTTAAAACAACTCTTTCATGTTTTAATCAGCATCACCATGCACAGTCTCTAGGTCATTATCACAAAAATGTGGAGCATTTTCTTGACCAACTGGGATTTTTGCTTTTCTTTAGAGAAGGCTACATTTAGTACAAAATTGTTTGTTTTTTTAATATATTATTCCACATATAATTAGAATTCTGCATTATCTTCATTATTACTGCTATCTACTAGACAAAGTAATGGACTATAAATTTGATGTATGAGTATGTTTCTGTTAAGAAGAAACACGCATACAAATTATTTCACTATTAATTTGCATTTAGTGGTATCTTAAATACTTCATAACTTTGTCTGCAATATTTGAAAAATTTATTGAGCAGCCCCATAGTAAAAGTTTACCTTTTGCAGGATTGATTTTTAAATTCATTTTGTAATTAAGTTAATCATGTGTGGCATCTGAATGCTAAATCTAATTACATAATTAGACATCTGCATTATTAACTGATCTGCAGTGACATAATAAATGCATCCTTTGAATTCCCTTGTCTTTGTACATTTGATTAACAAGTTATTTGGTGTATAGTTGATACAAGAACATATATTCCAACTGCTTTATTATTCCAAATTTATGAAGTTGAGATAAAAATGAATGATTTGACATATGGTTATTTAAGCAAATGTAAGCTAGATACAGATGATTTGTAGTGTATTTCTTAAATATCACTGAAATGCAATGAATTGCTTTTTGTATAAAAACATTATATGTGAAAATTTCTTCCAAAATTAAATTACTATAGACTGGAAAAAAAATTATATTGATAGGGAAGCTGAAAAATTCTGGTGAGGCTGAAAATGCATTTAATTAACATTTAAGAATCAGTAGAGAGTTGATGAACTGCAAAGAGATATTAGTCAGCTATTTCTTAGATCAAAGCGAAAATGATAAGACATGATGACAGAGAAAGACTGAAAATTTTGGACTCAATGGGGAGAAATAAGTAATTAGATCCATGAGATGAATTATAGTAGGGTTTTTAGTAGCTTTGTAATAATACTTTATAAAATTGGAGATGTCTGAATGGTGAGCAAAATCTGTAACCCCTTGCTTTTTTTTCCCCCACAAATATCCTGTGCGTTTAGGTGTGCAAACTGGATTACTTTGAAACAAAAATCAGAGATGAAGCTTGGTTTCTAGGCCCACATAAATTTCTATTTGCTTCAGTATTTAGCACACTAATAAGGAATGCAGTTCTCTTTACGCAATGAGGTATATTTATTTGTTCATAATTTAGTGCTTAAAAATGATGAAATTAGATGATGTAGGACCTTCAGAAATCTGGAATTAGGGCACCATATAACTATGTTGGACATTATCTACTTGGAAGGGGAGTACAAAATCCTCAAATTGATCACAGAGTATTAGAATCAACTAGCTTGGAAAAGACCTTTGAGATCATCAAATCCAACCTATGACCTACCTTGTTAACTAGACCATAGCACTAAGTGCAACATCCAGTCTTAAACACCTCCAGGGAGAGCACCTCCACCACCTCCCTGAGCAGCCCATTCCAATGCTCAGTCACCCTTTCTGTGAAGAACTTCTTCCTAATGTCCACCCTAAGTGTCCCCTGGTACAGCTTAAGACTGTGTCCTCTTGTCCTGTCACTGGCTGTCTGGGAGAAGAGGTCAACCCCAACGTGGCTACAACCTCCTTTAGGTAGTTTTAGAGAGTGATAAGGTCACCCCTGAGCTTCCTTTTTCTCCAGGCTAAACAACCCTAGATCTCTCAGTTGCTCCTCACAGGACCTGTATTCCAGACCCTTCACCAGCCTTGTTACCTTTTCTGGACATGCACTAGCAGTTCAACATCCTTCCTAAATTGGGAGGCCCAGAACTCGACACAGGATTCAAGGTGCGACCTCACCAGTGCCAAGAACAGGGGAAGAATTGCTTCTCTGCTCCTGCTGGCCACACTATTCCTGATACAGGCCAGAAAGCCGTTGGCTGTCTTGGCCACTTGGGCACACTTTTTCGGAGTCCTTTTTTCACTAGCAAGGCTGTTCTGCCTATGGAAACATTTGGACCATCATGTTTCTCCTGTATAGACAATGGCATTGAAACATCAACTTCCCTTCTGTGGAATTTTTGGGATTCTGTGACACAGAGATTTATATCCCAAGTCTTTGACTAAAGTTGAATTTAACATACTTTACAACATTTCTATGCCTCCTTTTGTCGCTTTTTAAAAGACAGATTCATTAATATCACAATATCCCTATAAGTGAATTATATTGTTTTATAATTCATTAGTGGATAAGACACAGGCACACAGCTGGCCTTCAAGTGATACATCTAGATTAATTTGCTAGGTTTTTATGTTAACTTGAATAAATTGCATAAGCTCCTGCACCCTGGGATTTTTTTTTTTTTTTTTCATTTTCCCCCACAGTTTTTAGTACTCTATCAGTTAATATTATGATAGTTTTAGAACAGAGGTTGTCTATTTCTGCATTTCTGTCCTGCGCATGGAAGAATCTTATTTGACCCTCCAGGCACTAAAAATGAAATGAAAATTGCAGAAAATTTACAGAAGAATAAGGAGAGCACAGAAAGACTATTTTATATAGATTCAATTTCTCAGAGAATTCATGGCAGTAACAAAGCAGAAATGGAGATTTTCTAGTACTTTTCCATATCTTTTTAATGGTTGTGCTACATGTCCTCTGAGGAAAAGCTGAACTCGTAGCAGCTATGTGCTGAGGATGCTGGCTAAGGGTTTGTCAGTGTAAAAGTGTCAGAAAATTAAATTAAATAGAATAAAAGGAGAGTATTTCTGAAAGAAAAATAATTTCCTCTAATTAAATGTTTCACATTTCACAAGTTCAATACAAGTCAAACAGTAAAAACGTTTTCAATGTTAATTTTTACCTTCACTAACTTGGATATTCTTCCTCTAAAACTCATATCTCTTGTTCCAGGCAGTTTCTGATTCTGCCGCAGAAAAGCATGATTTCGAAATAGTAGCCATTTTCATGCATCTCCCTCCCTCCCGTTCAGTCAGAGCAGATGTGTCATTGCATACCAACCACATGCTGGAAATCTGGCAAAGCTACAGCATAGATCTTAAGTCAGCCTACACAGAGACAAGAATCTCTGCCTATGCCCATGAATACTCTGGGTCTTTTGCTTCTTGGGCCCAATGGTGCCTTCCGAATGCAGATCAGCTGAAAAAAAGCTTCAAGCTACAAAATAAGCCTCAAAGTTGGCTCACCTCCAATACCATCTGTGCTTTTAGATCTTAAACATCTATTCAGATGCGTTAACGTGTGAAAATCCATTGTTTCATTTCTAGTAGTTAGAGACAATGAAAAATAAAAGGGGAGAAAAACCACCTGTGGCACAGAAACCCCTAATATTTTTTTTCATTGAAGAGGGTATGGGGACAGAATACCACTTCTGCTGTACGTGCTGTATTTCCTGGGTGAATGATGTGAAGACTAATACTATGTGATGTATAGTGACTCAAAGTGGAGTTTTGCATGTGAAAGATGTTATTCTCAAGTAATAAAATAGTTACATGGCATAAAGGCAGGCAGTTGATTTTAGGCCAAGTGTATTCATTTTATCTTGTCATCATTATGGAAAATTAATTCTTATGCTTCTTCACTTGGTAGATTCTGATGTCTCTTATGTTCACAGATAAAATCCTAGATGGTGCAGAGTACTACTCCTACTACTACTACTGGTATAGTCATTTTTATATTTCTTCATGAAAATAGTTCATCTGTAAGAGAATACAGATAGAAGATCCATATCTATGTGTAATATTGTATATAAGTAAGAGATAAAAATCCCTCTGGAACACAAAAAAGTGTCGCATTTCTTTTAGAGAGTTTCAAATTAGTCTCTATATTTTATATAAAGACTCAGTCACATGATTGTGAGGAGTTGAACATTGTGCCTTTTTTCTTTGTTTGTATAATATGCATTAAAATCCCATATAAGAATTCAGCAGCTAAACTCCCCATGTTTGGTGAAAATCTTGGCACTGTGGCTACTATAGCCTCTGCTAGTGACTGTATCTTCACTTTCTGTTCATCTCATTGCACATTGCTTTACAAACACCTACCGCACGTCAAGTCAAGTGTGAAAGAAGTTATAATAGTTACATATGTTTGAATTCTACAAGTTGTCATTAGGTGGAATGTTACAGCTTGTGCTGTGCAGGCAAGCAGAGAAGATGATGAGAACAGTCCATTAAGACTGATTTTAAGAGGTCTTAAAATCTCTGAGTCTAGGAACTGTAAGTGTTGCCCATTTTGGAAACTGCTTAAAATTACAGACCTTGCTGCAGATTTGGGGTGAAGTTTTTCAGTACTGGAGCCTTCCTATTTTTTTAAGTAGCACTCTGCAATAAATCCTTCCTTGATGCCTGTTATGCTACTCTTCCACAATTATTCCAGGGGTATTTCTGCCAGTCACTTGTCAATCCTATGTCCATTTTTCTGAGAGTATGAGGTTGCTGAACTGTACAAATGTCACTGTCAGAAAAGTTGCCAGTGATTTCTCTCTCATGATTTTCAGTTGCTTGTTCCCACTTGGGCACTCTATAAGAGGTAAAATACAAATACTTCTCAATATTTCCCCACTTTTCTCTACCCATAATTTTTTTAATATCTTGTTGATTATATAATGCCTAATTCCCACTCCTTCAGGCTGGATTGGTGGGCATTTTGTGTGCTTGTGGTACATTTGGAACCACTAAATGCTCTGGTGCTGTTGATGCTGCTGAATCCTTCCTATGTTGGATAGGACAGTTTTAAATCAGCAGAGACAGTTTTAAATCAGCAGCTTCTTACTTTGGCAGTGCAAATAATCTGAGATCATAGAAATGCTGCTGGCATTTATATGCTGCTCCTCTGATGGGACTGTCAGCTTTCTTGGCTCTTTGGAACAAATCTTTCCTTTTGGCTATCCAAATTTTTCTTGAAATGACATCAAGTTAAATGGCTTTTACCAGGCTGAGAACTGCTTCCTCCCTTGCTTCACAACTGTTCCCTGGGCATCTGCAATATGATATTCTGATGCTGAGGTGGAAACTGGAGTCAAAAGGTGTCTTAGAGTGTACAAACGTGTAGGAGGAAATCTTTGTTATATGGGTTACCATCATTAACCTACTATTTTTTAGAGATTGGATGTGTAGTTAGTGACAGATGATTATCAAAAGGTCTTTTCTATCTGTTTTACATTCCTTTTCTTTCTCTTTGCAAAAACTTCTTTTTTGAGAGAACAAGCTATTAGTATTACTTCATCTTCATGAATTCTACTTAACCTGAGAAGTAAAATATTAGTAGTAAACTTTGATGGAGATTTAATGTCAGCCCTAGAAGCATTGCCCTGTAACCACAAAAATCTTTCCATACTTTAACATTTAGATCTATGATTGCTACTTGCAAGCTCTATTTATTTATGAAAGAAATTAATTTATTCATTTGTACTTAGTATCCATCAGACACATCAGGGGCGATACCCTTCGAACAGTGAATTTTTGTCAACTAAGTATGCCAAAGGCTTTTCTTGAACAAGAAGTCTTTTTTAGCAAACAGTAGCCCACAAAGGAAGCCAAGAACATCTGGAAGATTGGCAATGTGTAAGTGCCTTTTGTTTATGATACATGTGTGTTAAGTGGTTTAAATGGAAAAAGAAAAAAATTCTGAAGTCTACATTTTTGCACCATGCATCTAGGGTTTTTTACATTTCTGTGATTGGTTATTCCCTAATAGGATACATTAGATGCATTTCCAAGTAAAGCAAAGATTTTATTGAAGCAACCTTTCCCAATATTTGCTGTTACAATTTTATAACTTCTGCTTTATTTTAGCTAAATATATGTTTAGTCTTTGTGGTTGTCCACTGATTTCAATAGGAGTTAGTTACACTGCACATACAATGCCTTGAGGAAACTTCTGCCATAGCATAGGATTCATGTCCTGATACCAGTCACCTGTGCACCATCCCTAGGGCAGTTGTCTCTTACAGGCAGTGGACACAGATCCTGTCTGTCTAAGGCAATTAGACATCTGAGTTGAATGGTTTGATGGATGTTCTTGCCTCTCCATCTTGACTGTATGCAGGACCTAGGAAACCAGAACAGAATAATTTCTTAGTAGGCTCTCTGCTTCTAGATTAGAAGAATCCCATTCCTGGTGTGTTATCCCCGTTCTTTCTGGGGACCCCAAACCTGGGTACATCCAGGTGGGGTCTCACCAGGGCAGAGCATAGGTGCAGAATCCTCTCCCTCGCCCTGCTGGCCCACACTACTTTTAGTTCAGCCCAGGACACATTTGGCTTTCTGGGCTGCAAGGGCACATGGCCAGGTAATGTCCAGCTTCTCATCCGCCAGCACCCCCAAATCCTTCTCAGCAGGGCTGCTTTCAATCTGTTCATCCCCCAGCCTTGGATTGATACCAGGGGTTTCCCCAACCCAGGTGCAACACCTTATTCTTGGTCTTAAACCTCATGAGATTCCCATGGACCACTTCTTGAGCTTGTCCAGGTCCCTCTGGATGGCATCCTGTCCTTCAGGAGTGTCAATCACACCACTCAGCTTGGTGTCATGCAGAATTGCTGAGGACACACCTGATCCCTTCATTAATGTTTTTAATGAAGATATTAAGCACCAGTTCCAATACAGATTCCTGATGGACACCTCTTGTCACTGATGTCTGTCAGGACACTGAGCCATTGACAACTATCCTCTTGGTGTCCAATCAATTCCTTATCCACCAAAGAGTCCACCCATCAAATCCAGCTCTCTCCAGTTGAGAGAGAAGGATATTGTGGGGACCTGTCAAAGGCCTTATAGAAGTCCAAGTAAATGACATCTGTAGCCCTTTCCTTGTCCACTAATGCAGCTGATCCATCATATTTATCACACACAGTGTTGTTCTCTCCCCATTTTTTTTGTCTGTAGCACATCAGGGTTCTATAATAATTTATCCATTGATAAATTAGGTTTGAACTTTCAAGTTCATAGATACTTAGATTCTGGTTTGCAGAAGAGCTGTAGATGGGAAATGCAATTGCATTCTTACAGCGCCTTATATGTAGGAATAGAAATTATTTCTAGAACACCTATGACATGGAAAACAGTGACAAACAGCTGCATGTAAAAAGCACAAAACTCACAGGCTATGAAGTGACCTGTATTTACTTACAGGTACAAAAATCCACTAGTAAGGATTGGGGGCAAATGTTATAAATGTATTTTTTTACAGCAATCACTTAAAACCTGTACTTTTGCAGCATTTAAAAGCATAACATTTAAAATATCTATTAGCTTGAGATTTTTCAAATTTGTTTTTTCCCTCTAGTTCTTGCTACTTTTACTTGCAAACATACATGGCTTTTAAAATTGTGGCATTAAACATTGAAATTATCAACACATCTTGCAACTTCTTGGAATTTTTAGGCTTTACAGTAAAGCCTAAATTTGAAGAACACAGTGCTCACCAGATTTTATGATAAAAGCATCCCTGTGCCTGTGTCTCACACCAGTGTGACATAAGATGGATGAGATGACATGACATGACATTCTTCCTGGGGGAATACATCAGCTGGCAGAGACCTTCACCCACGTATAGGTCAGTTCTCTTTTGAACTAATGTGAGGTAATTGCAAGAGGTGTGAGAGCCTACATAGCTGGGTCAGAGGGTGAATCTGCTCTTGTACAAATGCAAACTCTCAGCCAGAGTAATATTTACATATGTGGGAAAACAATTTAGCCTGATGGTTTCATAGATGAAAAAAACGGTTGGGTTTGTCCTGGTGTCTTTGCTCCTCAACTGCTTATGAGCCTAATTGAATTTTAGCATAACTAAACTCACCGCATACTAACAGATTGCATTTCACACTGGCTCCTGTACTGTGGCAGGGAAAGGGAGTTTGCTTCAGGTGCTATTGCCTTTTCCCAATGGCCTAAATAAATAGAAACGGGAGGGGGAGCTGTGGGAACAGGAAAAAGGAAGGGAATTACTACTTTGCTTTTAATAAAGGAGGAAGAGGAAGAATTTCCATTTGTTTTAACCCTACTTGTGCTCACCTGAAAGACAGCATTTTGTGACCTAACAGAACAGGGATTAAGAAGGCATAGGGTGGACAAGTATAAATATGCTGGGCAGAGAATGAGACACTACATTGACACATGAACAACCAAGTGTAAATAGCAGACAGGAATAAACACAGACTGGAAATCTGAAGGTTTCTAGCTCATTAGAGCAACAAATTCTGCCTCCTAGTAGGAGGAAGTAAAATTTTAAGCACTGTTAAGGTAGAAATTGGCAAGTTACTGAAAAGTTTGTTGACTGAATAGCAGGGAATTGGATTCAGAATTCCAAAGTTCTCCTGGACTTTTGTGGGTTTGAAGAAGGAAAAGTAAATCAAGCTTGGTGTTGTAGACAGTCCTCTGGGAGACCTCAGTTTCGGTAAGAAAAAGCAGATTCACAAGAACCCGAAAATAACCCAAGGTATTAATGTACTTATGGAGGGGTGACTCCTGCTTTAAATCTGTGTTCTGGCTGGGGGGAAAGTGGGGACCTGTGCCTTGCACATTTGCTGTAATTGCTCTGTATGCTGGCCTCTGGGAAGGGGAGAGGATAGCACTGCTGTAGCAAATGCCTGAAATATCCTTGCTGTCAGCTTGTAAAGGAGGATGCACAGCTGTGAATCCTCGGAGGAGTCAGCTTCTTTCTGCCTAAGTGTGCTAGGAGAGCAGTCTAAGAACTTGCCCTAGTATTCTTAGCTGTCCCTACTGCCCAGCTCAGATGGCTCTCTATGTTTTGCTCTGCACGCAATATGCCCGTGTTTAAAGCTTTAACTGTGATTTCCAAAGGTCTCCATGGAAACAACTTCAGCTACCTAAGCTAGCACACCTGTCTTGAGTGTGATCATCATCAACACCTATCATTCCCTGGAGAAGGGAGTTACCAACCTCAGTGAGTGCTACCCAGAATATGTAGATTGTGCTGAATTCCAGCATTGAATTCCTTTCTACACTTCATCAGAGAAGCAAAAACTTCAATAACTTCAATACTACAAAGAAAATCGTCAGTCATACAGTAGATAAAAAAAGCCAAGTAATTTCTCACCTGGTGAGGGACAGAAAGAAACAGAGTTTCTTCTAAAATTACTAAGGTATTTGTATCCTACTGTGCTAGCAGTGATATTATACCTTCCCCCCAATAGAATACACGGAAAGTGAGTATGGTGTTCTTTACATTCACTTAATAGGATGAATGAGTAAAATTCAATAAATAGAACATGCACTACAGACTTATGAATTGTTCTGCTTTTGTGAGATGTTTCTTTCCTTGTGCTCCTTCATCAGATCTTCAGTCACAGTTATTTTGCTGCCATTTAGCAAACACTTCCCCTTTTAATAACTGGTCACATATCTTGTTAATCAAATTTAGTGAGGGCTATGGTGAAATGACATAGTAAATGTATTAAGCAATATAAAACTGCACGTACAGTTAAAAATATTGTTCTGATATTAAAAAAATAGTTCTGTGATCAGTGTTGAGAACATTTTTAATGGTGTTAGCATTGTTACAATGATAAGAAACTATCTTAATGTCAAACTGAAATTACTTCTTCTTTCTTTAGACCTGTCTTGCCATGCTACTATGTATTTTATTCTATACAATTTTGACACAAAGAGTGTACCCATGAAAGATGAGATTTTACAGAATAATAGTGGAACAGTAATTGAAAATGTTATTTCTACTGCATCATACAATTTGATCTGCTTTTGCTTGATTCACACCACAGCTAAATAATTTTCTCCTTCTAAGAAAAACATTATACAATATTCTTATTCTAGTTGCCCTATGTCATTTGTCAGTAATTGTGTGGCTTCCCAAAGTGAGATTTTCAGCTAAAAACCCTGTTGTCTCTAATAAATGTGGTCATTTTATTCATTATTTGTGGTTGGAATGAATAATTTTAACGCTTAAATGGAAGCTTTAAAGCAGCTACACAGTTAACCTGGGTTTTATCTAGAGAAAAAAGAGTAATATCTGAAAACAAAACAAAACCTACCTTTCCCACTTTCTCAACTAAGGCAGTAAGTCCACATTTTTAACTTGACAAGGGGATTCAAAACCAGCTACCTCTTTCACACAAGCTCAAAACTGTCTTTTCTTCAGTGATCAGTGATTGTGTTGACAAAACCAAACTCATGCCATCCCACACTTATCTACTTTGTCCTGGACTGCGACTGAATGCCAGAGCATGAAAAGCCACATAAAACCTGCACACACATGGAATGGGTGCGATGAGATGGAAGACACAGGTACATGTAATACTTCCACAGCAGTGGAAATCCAGGCTTCAGGCTGAAGGCACACTCATAATTAAGTTTGTTGTAACTTCCTGTGCTTTTCTCAACACTTATTGTTGCCAGTGTACCCTGACGACTGAGGCTGGTAATGGTGTTAGTGGGACAAAGCACAGCTTTTCTTATCTGAGTAACAGAGACACAGACTCTTGAATGATAATACCTGTAATAATAAATGTTCAGTCTTTTAGATGGTTTTCCTACAGTATGACCCTCTTCTTGCCAGACAGCAGGGCTTCTCTGTTTGCAGGAAGTTTTTGAACCTGCCTTCTCTCTGGGCTGAGTGGGATACTTAAGCGTTACTAAAACTGAGGTTGGAAGAGAGAGAGTGAGGTGACTACCCCACAGCTACTGCACCAGTTCTGTGAGAGGCTGGAGGATGGTGCTGGAGAGACCCTCATGCCATTACACATTTGTATAGTTTAAATACAATCTTCTACAATAGACTGGGGAAAGTTTCCTCTTCAAGAAAATGAAATATTTGGGAATTATGCAGGATAGCTGTTGAGAGGTGGCTCATGCTGTTTAAATGTCTTCATCTAATGATGAAGGAATTCTGTTAGAAGAAACCATCAAGGATTAGAAGATGCTGAACTACTAAGATGCTAACTGCTATTTCTAAGGACAAATATAAGTATCTAACTAAGAAATAACTAAAAAATAATCTTACAGAAAGGAGGAGACCTATTCTGGATTAAAGAACTACTGTGAACTTTTGTTACAGCCCATTTTTCTAATTTAATGCCTAGGCCTTAGGAATTTATTTTGATGTGGGCCATACTTAATCCTAATGCTAAACTCTGGCTATAAGAGGTAACTGGACAATGAATCGGCTTGTATCTACTATAAATTTTAAATTAACAGTGACAGGGCCCCTCTGAAGATGAGACGAACCCTTTGTGAAGAAAACAGGTATAATGAATGTCTTCAAAAGAGTTCAATGTCTTTTTTTTAGTAGTACTTTAGAAAATGCCTACTTGCAAAAGTACCAGCATTATTCCTTGATACTGAATGCTCTGATAATGCATCAGATTCCATGGAAGTGATTTCTGACAGTAATTCTTCAAGAATTGTTTATCAAGTTTCTTGTCACATGAGTTTCCTTGTGACCAAAGTTTCCATGAGATAAACTTACAAATGAGCCCATCCAGCAAGAATAAAAGATTGTTCAAGACTCTAATAGGTCGCAAATTGGATAGCTGAACAATCCTCTAATCTGTTGTCTCTGTTCTTCTTTCTCTACAACTAAGAGTAGGGAAAAAAAAGCTATGAGCTGCTGTCAGTTGTAATTATTCCTAACTCAGATAAAATGTCCTGACCTGTGAGACGTAGGTCAAATGTCAGAGAAGGCTTATGGGAAACACTAGAATGTTGAAGGATTCTAAATAAGCTTTGCAAGTATTTACCCCTTTTGTAGAAAATAGCTGTGAATTTCTAAACCAGAAAAATTACAGAAAATTTCATGTCATGTCTACAGTGACCCTGTTCTATACTAATCCCTTGTCAGGCCTACTGATGAGTTAAGTGGCTTAATTATTATTTTGCCATCAGAGATGACACACATTGATGCCTCTTCAGCAGACACCTTTTTTATATATTTTATGTCTGGATTAGAACAGCTTAAGTCACTATGTTTAATGTTGTCTGTGTATATGCATTCATGATAAAACTTGAACCAACATGTTTTAATTTGGATGAATTTGCTAATCATTCAGGTCTACTAAGTAATCTATTATGTGGGCAAGAAATTAATAGAATCCAAAGTTTTACAAAAAAATTAATAACATTTTAAAGTACAAAAAATTTAGTACTTCTCAGAACTACATTGATGCTATGTTTATAGGTTGTGATGGTGTGATGGTAGCTATACTTCTTTTTTTGTTAGCTGGAGTAATCTGTAATTTATCTTTTGTTAATATGTTAAAGTTCAAGTCACTCACTGGAGAAGTAACTTGAACTAGCCACTTGCTTATGAAAGGAGATGATTGGATAAAATGGTTACTACCAACTGAGAACTGAAGCATCAAACCCACAGTGTTGTGAATATAGCCTGAAATTTTTTGTTTATTGCCGGACTATTCACTCTCACACGATACAACCATTTTTCACTATAACCCCCCCTGCATCTAGTACATAAATACAGCTGAAGGAGTGTGCCTAGCTTGAAGTGAAGTAGGTTAAATGTGGAGAATAGGGAGCATGATCAGCACTTACAAATGCTCCAGACTGAAGTAATTACCTTTTATGTATCATTGAATAGGATGTAAAGTCAGGGATATGTGTCAAGCAGTGAGAACCAGGATATTCAGTACAATCTGTAGTACCCTTTTCCTTGTACATTACTATTATTACTCTGCTTATTTATAAAGCATTAAATGCATATTGAATGTCTTTAAAGGTGAATTGGTTGCTGGCTTGCAAGCATAGAAGAATCTTGTTGACTTACAGAATGAGTTACTACTCTCCCAGTTCTTATACTGCTTCTGTAGCCAATACAAAATATCCTTTTATTGGACCTTCTAATGGAGAGGACACTTTGGCTGAATTCCGCTCCCTTTTCTCCACTTCCCTCTTTCTTCTGTACTGAAAGGTTGCCCCTATGGTGTGCATCCAGTCTGACAGAAGTGACTGTTAGTTCCCACCTGGAATCATTAAAGGATATTGAGTTGTTACTTGATCAATTCACCTTAGTCTGACTCCACTGACGTTTTAAGCAAAATGTATGATATATTGAGATTCTGAGGAGAGCAGAATATATTGCAAATAAGCAATTGTTGATTACTTCCCCCAGAATATTAAAATATAAACCAATTTTCTGTTGAGTCATACCAAGCTTGTTTCAATTGTTCTGCTGCTTCAAATCCATTTTAAGTCACCTGACCATTCTTCCTGTAATGCACAATAAATGGAATCACTTTAATTCTTTTAAAAATGCATGTAAAAAAGAATCTTCAATTTTAAATGAACATAATCTATCTAGACATTGGTTTATTGTTGAGCTTTTGATGGGGTACCCTTCCTTCTCGGGCCAGGGTAGAAGAGCAGAGGAGGCTGCTGTTCTGCTAAATTCTTTATTTCATAGTCTCATAGCTTTCTTGAAGGCAGAGTTCAAAGGGGGTTGCATGATAAAGCCAAGCAGCAACAGCAAGAGCAGGCAAAAACAAGCTTCTTCTTCTCCTATATGCTCTGTATGCTCCATATATATGTTCTTACAGAAGTGTAGATTATATTTGTTAATTGACCAATAAGATTAACACATGATTCTAGTTTTCCTTTTCTTAACCTATCTTCGTCTAATTCTAACAGTCGTTAAGTCTTACACAAGTGTTACATAGGTATTACACAGATTTGCGTATACAGTTTCTATCAGCTCTTATTGTTCATGTGAACAGTATAGTTCTATCTGTATTTTGTCTAAAGTAAAGAATTCTGTGAAAAGGTAACACTGCTGCAGTAAGAACTGTGTTTAAGGTCTCTGCTGCAGCTTTTTAATGTTTAAGGCACTTAGCATATATTTCTACTAAAAGTTAAAAATCTATATTTCTGTTTCACGTTGGTGTGACTTCATGTATCTCAGCTTATCCAAAGGTTTTAATTCAACCCCTGTGCTTTGGCTTTCCTCTGGGCCTGAGTCCAGAGAAGCTTTCACTCCAACAGTTTATGTAAATGGTAATGCATCCCACAGTATTTTTCTCCTAGCACTAACCACCAGGACACCCATGTGTCAGGTTCTTCCTCATTATTATTTCTTCAATGGCCTTCTCTTTAATGTTTTAGCTGATACGTTTGAGATTAAAACAGCATATTAATGCTTAAAATGAAAAAGTCAGGTTTATGTAGAAATTTTATAGACTTTTTTATTCTTTAAAGATGTTCTTTGGAAACACATAATTTGCAGGCCATGGTTAGATGTCTGTTAGAAGAGAAAAAGATGATAATGAGTTTCAGTAGAGTTAGAGGGATTGTTGTATTGCAGTTTTGCTTTATTTTTAAGATTTTACCAATTGTAGGGGATGAGTAGGCCAGCTCTGGCTCCATCTCAGTTATGTGGGACATTTCTAGAATGAGAGGTTTTATAAAGCATATTGTTCAGGTCAGTGGGACAGCTTTCACTAGTGATCTAATGAAATTTGAACAATGCTGTTCTTTTAAAAAAACCTGGTTTCAATATAGAAATATTGTTTTGGTAGCTATCCACCCATTAACAGTCTTAAATATTAACATTAGTCCAAATGGTTGATTGTTTGCCGAGTTCATTCCAATATTCTCCTGCTATAGCTATTACAGTCACAGAAAGAAGCTTGTGATCAATAAACAGAAGCTTTCATTTTAGACATCAATCCTTTATTCAGACATATCTGTATTTTCAGCCTTCTAGTACTTATGCTCACAATTCTTTTTCTCTTCAGTGCATAGTAGAAATAGATTGAAGTAACTTCACCAGACCTTGACACACCATAAAACTAGGAAGCAGATAATACTGCATATCACAAGAAAGTGTAATTTTTGATGCCTTTTTAGCGATTCTCTAAGTACTACATGAGTAGCAAAAAGGGCAGGGTCTGTCTCCTGCTGCTGTGTGGAATCAGTAATTCTCCATCTCTGCCTTGATCAAAGCACCTGTGTACAAACTATGACTACTTACGAGAAATTACTCATTCAACAGGAGATGGCTTGCCATTAGAGTGGATAATAGATAATGTAATTTTTTCATACTGTCAACTGGCACACATTTATGCAGAAGTTTAAGCTACAATATGGTAAAATAAACTGCTGTCCTTGGATTCCTTTCAATTTTCCAAACTGGGCTCTTCATACATGAAGTCACCAGTTGGGGAAAGAAATTAGTAGAGTTTTAAGACTGCTACTTCTGATATATAAGGGAAGGAAGTACACTTGGATAACTGAAATTTGATGACAAATATTGTGGCTTTTTAATACAGAGCTTCAATTTCTTCTTTGCTTAAAACACAGAAGCCAGAGTATAAGAAACTGTAAATTTCTGTTATGTCTTTTGCATCTTCACCAGCAGTTAAGTAGGTTTCCCTGAATATCTGTATTATATTGATTTCAAATAATGATATGAAAATGTTTAATTTCTGGTTTGTATGTGCCTTTATTATTATTTATATGGTATGACTCAGTAAACATAAATTTTCCTGGAAAGAGTCTGTACAGAGATGTCATCTCTTCTGCCACTGTCCATATCTCAGTGCTTGCCTCTCACTCTAAAAAAGATAATCTGTACATCCTTGAAATTAAAGTTTGATGTTATATGAATTACACATATATAAAAAGAAACACAACTACTTTTTCATTGTATAATTATAAAATCGTAAAGTAAACTCAGCAAAATTCATTCACAAGTAAAAAAGTAATTGAAGTGCTATTTTTAATAGCTATCTTGCAAAGAGAGAGATGATGGTAAATTTGGGAAACATTTAAATGATCAGTATAACAACTTTTGTTTATGTCGTGTAAATATCGATTTTTGAAATATTTTTCCTGCTGGTTTGAATCCAAGTCCACTAAAAAATAGAGAACTTTGAGATTAAAGTCTTATGGTAGTGTCAGTTATTGTTTTCACTATAAAACTTCTCTATCATATAAAACACTCAAATGTATTTTCTCAGAGGAAAGAGAAAACCTCAAACCCAAAAGACATTGCAGAATATGTAGAGGTTTAAATATCTGCAATAGATTTTAGGAGTTATTTGAAAAAAACATAGAATTATTTTTTCCTTGTAATTTGTGAAGTCACTTTTAGTCTTGACTGCTGTACTTAGCTATTTCTGATCTGTCATTTTTCTTGGTGACAAGTAAAAATTCTAATGACCTGAAAGCTCTCCAGAGGCACAACACAAGCCTATTATTGATACGTAATAGCTTTCATTTACTACTAAATTAGGGACCAGACCTTTTTGCTGCAGTTCAACCTTTCTTGTCTTATTTAATGTGCAGCACCCCTTCTAAATGAAAAGAAATATTACAAACTATAAATGAAAAAAGATTCTTATGTAAATACACATATAATATCTATCTAAGATAATATGTAGTAAATACCTTAAATAATACATGACTTTTGTGAAAGATATTCTAAATGATCTTATAACCAATTTAAAATTCTTTGTGTGGTTAGGAGATTTGACAGGATCAAATATGTATTAGGCAGGAACAAAATACGTAGTCATGGTCAAGTTAGCCAGTGATAGCATTCTGTTTCAGTCTAAGCTCTGAAAAACCCAGGTGAGATGACAGTTTAACTGTAACATGAAATTAAAAAAGAAAGAAAATGTATAGTGAGACTTTCTTCAAACCAATATTTCAAAAATTGGTTCTTACTTTTTAAAGATGACTTGCTCCTAGGGTGATCTTATGATTGCAATTTCTGTTCCATATCTACAGCTTTTCTTCATCCTATTGTCCCTCTGCAGGGCAAAAATCTCCCACAAGTGCACAAATTGAATAACACCTTAGCTGAAGATTATGTGTTGGCTGTCAGGATAGCTAGAGAAGGACTGCTCAGAGCACACAGTAATAGCTGGCACCAGTAAGGGCAGCTCTGTGCAGTTAAAGTGTAGAGCATGTGCTTTTGCCAACCATAAAATGGCCAGAGTAAGTTAAAGAACAGAGGAGGCCAAAAAAACTCAAGCCCTCCCCTCCCCCTCCAAGAATCCAGAATAAAATTTTGCTGATCAGTTCCCTTCCACCCTTCAAAATGCATCCCAGAGCATTCCGTAGCTTGTCACAGGGTCAGTATTTGTATGACAATATAATCTCTTTGTTTTTAGAATCTGTCATCCCCTGGCTGAAGGGTTTGACTCTGAGGGTGAGCACTGATAAGGATGTGGAAGCTGCTGGGGAATTCCATGCAGAATGAGGGGATCTGTTTTAAGCTGGAAGCAGCTGCATGGTCTCACTTACACCTGCCTGCCACAAAAGGGATTTGGTGAGGCACCTCACCACAAAGGCTTCCTTACTCTCACATTTTCATCTAGATGGATAATCCTGATGGAAGGTGCAAGTTCTCATGGACTCCATAGCAAAAACTGAACAGAGAATGGCCTGACCTGAGTATACTGTATTCTGTATATGTATTCTTCATTATTATACAGAATTAATTGATTAAGGGAAATAGTACTTAATGAAAAAAGCACGATAAACGCCCCAAAACACCCCTGCCCAATTTTTGTGTCTGACTTCCTGGCAATCTTTATTTTTCTATTATTAAGAAAAAAAACAGATCAGAACTCTAGTGATAACCATAGGTGATGTTACTGAATATTTTATGCCCTGTAGTGGCTGTAGTTCTGATTCTTGTATTTAAGATTATATTACTGGGTTTCACAAAGGTTCCCCTTATTTTAAATCTTCGTGGTTTTAAGCTTTCTGTTTAGATTTGCTGTTTGGTTTCATCCAGAAAGATGAACACAAAGGAGGGTGAAGGGACGGAAGTGATTCCTTTGCAGGCTTTAAGAAATATTTAAAAGCATCTTTAATGTGTGAATTTTTTTCCAAAATTTTATATTTTAGCTGTAATAATAAAATTGCTGATCACTGTAAGCTAATACTGGAATGGGAAAAAGTCCATGGTGTGATATGCTTTTGTGTTCCCCCACTGAAGTTTTGTGATTTGACAAATGCTTATACATAAATCAAAAATTTTATACTTTATAGTATTTTGTTTGCTATACTGTGTAAGTTGTGTGCTTTAATTAAATCAGCTACAGGCTGAATTACTTAGTCTCCTGACTTATTTTGATATGTCACAAGTCAATTAAAATTCCTAGCTATTTATTTCAAGAAAATACAAAGAATAGTGAAGTGATTTTCTCTCATGGACAATATTCTTTTACAAAGGTTGGCAATTCTTAAAGGACCAGGAGCCAGGGCTTCCCTTTTTTTTGCAAATTCTAGTATCTATTTATACTTTAAAATCTAAATGAATACAACTTCATAGCTTGCACCTAAAAACAAAGGTGACATACATCCATTACAGAGAGAGGAGAAAACTACCATTTCTTAGAGAGAGAGATAAACTAATTCTTTTGGGTTTCATGGAACTACTATGGTTAGTTATATTAATTAAGGTCATGACTAGAAATTCCTGAGAATCAGACCTTTGTATATTAGTTTGTGTAAGCACAGAGTGCCCAAGAGGGCCTTCAGTTTGGCAGGACAGATTTTTGGTGAAAGAAATTGTCAGAAGCCACATGCAGGACTGACCATTCTGAGAGAAGTAAACATTCTGGTAGTTTTGTTTCTTTTTTTCTTTTTTTTCTTAGAAAACTATGAGTTAAAATTGTGGCATGAAGTTTAACCCTAACCCTAACCCTATACTTATACTATTCTATAAAATCCGGATCAAGGTATCCAGATTAAGATCATGTGAAAAGTTCTGGTATAAAGCCGCAAAAAACCTCAAAATAAAACTGTTAGTTAAACCTGGTCCTCAGTTTTAGTATCTCCTGGAGTATTTTACTCTGCAATATTAACAGAGTTGTTCTAATTAATGTATTTTCATGTAATGAGTACATAAATAATTGCTTTTATTGGATACAATTCCAGTCTTCATTCCAGGAAGAGTTTAGGGCGTGGCAAAACTCTGTGTAACATGACCATGAATCTTGCTTTAGTATTAAAAATATGAGGTTGATGAAACTTAAATTTTGCAGAGATTTTTTTCATAAGCTTCATTTTTTTTTGGGTTTTACTTACAGCCTGTTATTCCCAAATCCTCCTAATGGCCACTCAGTCAGTTTTGTCAGTCTTGCATCTGGATGCAACAATTAGCATTAGGTTAGGGACATTTCAAGTGGAAAATAAAACTTGAAAAAATGTGGAAGATTAGAAGTCTGTTCTCTTCACAAAGGTCCATTGGATAGGTCCTGCCCCTCATTCATCCTGAATTAGTGATGGGCAGCCTGATTTTCGTACAAGTAAACAATTTAATCTGTCCTCTGCTATGTAGAACAAAACTCCCAAATACAGGGGGTTTTGTGTATTTTGATTGGTATTTGAAAGGAGAGACACAGGGAAGAGATTAAAAACAAGGAAAGAGAAGAAGAGGAGAGGAAGAAGGGTATTGATTGTCCAACGTTTTTTCTTCTACAGATGCAAAATCTGCTGATAAAATGGATTTTATTCATGTAAATATTCCTGAAAAAAGGGTGATAATATGTACTCATATAAATGCTTTTCTATTGGCATAAAAGTATCTTTCCAAGGGGAAACAGGGAAGGAATAGCAGAGGAGAGAGCAAACAGAAAACAGTCCACTAAAGAGAGGGAAGTAAAGGAGTGAGGAAGAGGAGAATGATAGGGAAGTGAGTTTAACAACAGTTTGTAAGAGTTGGAAACTCTCTTCTCTGTTCTGTCATCAAAATCTTGGGAGTGGAGATTACCTAGAGTAGGAAGGAAAAACAAAGGACCTGTTACAAGCAGGTCACACAAGTGTGCCTCACACTTAAGAGACGGTGATGGCACAAAGACATGTTCATACCTCCTCCCTCCCACTTCCAGAAAGGATACTGTTTGGGTAAGAAAATTTTGAAACCTATCATTTCTCCTGCAGTTGAGCATTGGGAATCCTGGTAACAGCTAGTGTTGGTATTGCACAGATGATAAAGTAGGAAGATCTGTATCTTTTAAACACACAGCCTTGGGGAAAATTGTGTCTGGTTCCTTGTAGAAGACCCTCTTTTTTAAAAAAGAGGCAGGAAGAACTTGTCATCTGCGCTTCTCTCCCTTGCCCTAGAGAGATCCCCTAACACCCCTCACCTCCTATTCTTGCAAACCTGTTCTGCCATTTCCTTTCCAGTTTCTGTCCTGATGATAAATCTCAGTCTAGTCCTGCTCCCTGGCTGGTCAGTCCTTTCTAAAATCATTGTCTACAAGCCCTTTTATTCAGTGTTCATCTTGTTTGCACTATCACAGTTACTCCTCTTTTTGACTCTGATCCCTCCTCAGCCCCATTCGCTTTCCACTGTGTTACTTTCTTCCACTACTCCCAATCCTGGTTATGTCTCCCATACCCTGGCCCTGTTTTGAAGCTTACTGATAGTTGTTTTTATTATTGTTGCTTTCCCATCACCTCTCTGGTTTCCAGACTCTCTCTTTCTTAGCCAGCTTTATTTTTATAATTCTCTCCATGCAACTTCATGGCTGACTGGTTCCTTTCCATATTTCCAGTCAGAAAAAGTCTTGCTCACACTTGTGTTCTAAGATCTCCTTATGAATAAAGAGCTCATTTTTGTATGACTTAAACAGAAGGAACTATCTGTTTGTGATGTCTCAGACTACGATGGGGCTCACATCTATTTCTGCCCTTTAGGTATTATTAGTCCAAAAATTAAACTTTATAATAACAACAGTTACAGGCTAGCTAAAAGCATAAATAACAGTCACATTCTTCTGGACATTAAATTAATCACTAAGGGAACAAGTGTGGAGTGTCCTGGAGTGTGAAGGGTTTTCCTGGAAATTGTTGTACAGCTGTAAGATCTCATTTGAATACTTCTTGGGCAGTGCAGAGTGCCTATAAATTGCGTGAAAATGGTAATATTTTTTTTCACTTAATTTGAATTTGGGGTCTCTTGAATTTAAATTGTCCTTACAAGGAGAAGATATGCATTAATATATATATAATTACTTTGAATAAAATATCTTCTTGGGTTTCTACTTGTAATGAAATAGAAATGTTGAATTTATAGTAGAACAATAGCATTCTTAATGATGTGAATAGTTTCTTGATAATACTAATTACATTCAATTACAGATAACTCTCAATTAGTTTTTTATTAACATGCAAAATAATCTAACAGTTTATTAATATATTTTATAAATGTGTTGACAACAAACTATAACACACAGTTAGTGAATATACTATTATGTGTGCTTCATTTCATTTGTAAGTTAGATGACCTTAATGGAACAACCAAGTTCTTTATATATAGTGACCGAATTCTGTGGAGAATCATGATCTTGTTAATTCACTAATTATAACAGCAGATAGTCTATTTATAATATTTGAAGACAAAAATTGTTATTTGCCTTTCATTTTCCCACAGAGGTTGTGGATACCCCACTCCTGGAACTGTTCAAGGCAAAGCTGGATGAGCAAACAGACCTCCATAGCTTGCATCTGTGCCCTGAGCAACCTGATCTAATAGTTACGAGTGGGTGGAAGCCCTACCCATGGAGCGGGGTTGGAACTAGATGATCTTCAGGGTTCCTTCCAAGCAAAACTTTCTATGATTCTATAATTCCATAATAAGGGCTATGGTATGTTTAAAATACATCTGTTCTTAAATAGTGGTTTATTGTTAAGGTAATGTGTATTCCTTTTTTTTTTTTTTGTTTATCTCATCATGCTTTATTGCCAGTAAGACAAGAAGTTAAATAGATATTACTTCCTCATGAGATCTCTGCCTTCTAGTCAATAGCTTATTTAAAGATTGCAAAAGCTTTAAAAGTCCTTAACTACAGGTTTTTTTGGTTTTTTTTTTTGTTTTTGATAAAATCAAAACCAGAAAACAGGGTAGTGACTGAAAATTGAAGATAAACACACCAGAGAACTGGCATCTCTTGAAACACAAAATACTCAGTGCAAATGGAAGAAAAGTTTCAAGTTATTTTCTTGTCTATCAGACCATTTTGTTTGCTGTTGGTTTGGTTATTTATCATGAAAAGTACTAATACCTTGGCATCTGCTAGTTCTACAGCTGTTCCTAGCTTTAGTTTTTCGCAGGAGAGGTATGATGCTGAATGCTGTCAGGATGTTGCAGATAAGATGTGACAAGGGGCAGATGCAGCTATGGAGGTCATGCAGCACCTCCTAGAAGCTTTCACACTGCATTATTGTCTTTTGACACATTTTGGGACAAATAAATAAGTTAACAAGTTGGAACTTGAGATAGAAAGAAAAGATTCCCTGCACTGTTTTCTAAGTAGCACTTCCTCATGGTAAGCTCAGCAGCTATACAGTAGCCTGGAGATCTTAAGGCAAATGATTTTTTCTTAGGAACTAAATTTGAAAACTAAAGAGAAGTGAGTTCTCTAAGTGAGAACTATAGCTCCATCATTCAGATGTTTATTTTGGGTTTCATAGGTTTTTGTTGCTGATTTGTACAGAGAAGGTTAGATGTTTTATCAAGTTTGTACTATCCTGATAATTCCTGGAATCCAGCAGTATTTTTGCATTTACTCATATACATGTACTCAAACCCATGTCAGGAAGTATCTGGTTTCTTTCCAGTTTTTAAAAATTTTGATACTTAAATAATGTTGATCTTTCTAATTCCATAAGGTAAAGAAAGGTGGCTACCATATGAAATATAAATTGCAACTAATTAGTAAGGTACATAATTAAAGCTATAGCTTGGTCCACTTCAAGTTGTTAGTTATTATCTTGGGGAAATCCAATTAAATTTTGTAAAGGCAATGTAAGAACTGTAGTTTCACTGGTTTTCTTCACTGGTTTACTTTTAAGCAATATTAATTATAGTTTATGATTAAAATCTTTGGCAGAGGGAGCACTGAATACAGAGCAGAATTATCCCGGTGCAGAAACACTGTTTGGCTCCCTTTGTAAGGTAAAACTTGTTTCCCCAACAGAGGAACTATAAGAAAATATAAATTAGTGTTACTTGGGCAATTCAAGTCTGAGATCCCTAGTGATGTAAGGATCACAGGTGTGAAGTTTCGTCCTTCCCCATGCACAAATACAGGATGATTTTTCAAATAGTGAAATAATAATTGATCAGAGATGCTCTCTGATCCTTTGCTTCATAAAGTCTTGTAAATAATCACACATTTTTTTAAGAAAAGTTCAAGCAGCTTTATAAAACCTGATGCCAAAAACAAATTTTGCTTTTAGAGATAATCCCCAGCGGAATGACTTGCAGCTGAATAATGTTTTGTCTTTTTATTGACAGGTCTTAGCTTCTTTATGTCTGTTTGCTCACATCAACCTTGTTATTTTTTACTTTACAAGAAAGCAAACAGCCTGCAAATCTTTTCTGCAGACAAGTCAATACATTTTTATACATTCTGATGTTTTGTTTTCAGGGAAGTTCACATGGAGAGGTTGGGCATGAAGCCAGATGTCCTGGAGATAATTCCTAGAGCTTCAGCAAACTATGCACTTACTATCAACTGCTTTGAACAAATACTTCCCAATGGCAAGCTCACTGATGCTTGTCTGTTGACCTGAGTTCAAGAGGGGGAAGACTCATGATCTGTTGTTGCCTTAGAACACTGATCCATGCGCTGATTGGACAATGGAAGAAATTTTGAGGAAGGTGAGAGTGGGGAAAGATCCTGCTATTTTGAAAGTCTGAGTGTAGATTATATTTATCAGGGATGAGCAATTTGAGTGATAAAGTGATATGCTGTAATGAAAATTTTTAGAAGTCAATAGTGGTAATTTTAAATATTGAAATAATTTAGATTCCTATTTAAAAAATTTCTGTATCAGTATGAGTCACCTTAGAATCCCACTGCACTGATGAGGTGAACAAAAACCTTATTCTGAAAATACTTCTGCCTAAATCTCTGCTGCCATATTATGGATCGAGCCAGAGATTTCAGCCAGCAGGGGGAACTGCAGAAACAGCCAAAGCAAGAATTGTGCTGAAAGGACTAGGAATCAAATTGCCCCTGTATGTCTCTTTGAAGCCATTTTGAGCCAGATCTCTGCACAAAATCACCTTCATGAGGGTTCTCATAAGATGATTCCTTCTATCAACATCACCTGACAGAAAAAGGACATTGGGAACATATCGGAAGCAGCTACATATCAAACTGTGAGCTGTTGCAAGAAAGTTCTCGTTTTCATGCTTTCATGGATGATTAAAGCTAGATCTTACCTCTTTAGCTCACTTGTGATAATGTCATAAGATGGGGTGTCATAAACTCTTCAAGAGTTAAGATATACCACAACCACTCATTTCCTGTCATTCACCAGCTAAGTTAAACCATAAAATAAAAGTTGTGCTCTATTCATAATAGTTGAGTCTTTTCATTTATTATCTTATTTCCCAGATGTTTACAAACTGGTTTGATTCAGAAATTTTCAAGCCACAGTTCTCTAATGCAGGATGAATTTTCTCATACCCTGTGAATTTGAACCTTACTTAAAAATCTTGTTCTTTTATTTTTTTTTGGCCTCTACACTGCTGGTTTCTTAAAATTAATTTTGCTAAGTACGTAATTGAAACTTTCTTCTTGTGTTTTTTAATCTCCATGGTGTTTTAGCCAAAAGAATTAAAATACAAGATATTTTTAAGGTCAAGGTCAATTATTTAGGAATCACAGCAGCAGCAGAGTTAGATACAAATACTCAGTGGGAATAACCAGGGGAACTTCCTAGGGACTGGGAGAGCTAAGTGTTATTTCAAGCTTGAAGAAGAAGGATTTGGAGAGCTTCAGGCTTCTCAGATTTAACTTTGATCCTTGGGAAGGTGGTGGAGTTAATAATGATGAAAACTTTCCAAACCATGAAGGACAAGATAATGGCTGGGAATAGTCAGCAGGGGTTTAGGAAGGAGAAGTCATGCCTGATAATCTTCCATGACAAAATCACCAGTTCACTGGAAATGGGAGAAACGGGATATCATTTAACTTGACTTTAACCAGACTTTGTACACTGTCCTCCATGACATCCTCATAGACAAACTGATGGAAGTATAGACTTGGTAAGAGGACAGCAAGGCAGGCTGAAAACTGTCTGAACTGCTGGCTTAAAGGATTATGATTGGTGATACAAAGACCAGCTGGGTGCTGGTCACTAGAGGTAGAGCCCAGGGTTTGGTACTGGGCCATAGTTGTTTGAAATCAGGAAGCAGGCAAGCTGTGCACGGTTCAGTGTTTCAGTGGGAACACTAAATTGGGGAATACTTTTCTTAAACCCTGGCAGTATTCAAAATAAAATTTTATTTCTAAGACATCCTTTAAAGTGAAGGATGGAATGAAACAGATTTCAGTGTGACAGTTCCTGAAAAAAACTTACTATTTTGCAAATAACAGAGGCATAACTTTTGGTTTATTAATCTCTCTATTTTTGTGTATATATGAACATTGAGATATGCCACATCTTTGGAACTTTTGCTTTTTCCTAACTCTCTGGCAATGTGATGATAAAGAAGTTATGTCAAAACAGGAATTATTTCATTCTAACATGATTAAAGGGAAGTGCAGAATACTAAGGCATTAGTACTCAAAAATGTCATCATACATGAATAGCACAGAGAAAGTGATAGCATGACTTCAGAAGTGGTGCCAGCAATTGGATTCAGTTATTCATTTCCTTCAAAGAAGTCTGGAGCCAGGGAAAGAATCAGCTGTGATCCCTGCTGCCCCCTGTGTAGTGGGAGATCCCATGATGAAGCCTTTGCAGTCCTGGATTTGAGGGGCTGTCAGGATACTTAGCGGTGTTGTCACAAGCCTGTCTTGCACAGGTAGGTACCAGAGACTGAAATAACTCCTTGTATGCATGGGCAGCTACTGCTTGGGTTGCTGCTAGGACTACACAAATGTCCAAAATCCTGTTTAAATGACTATGGAGCATATTTGTCACCTGAACAGTGCATTTGTTGTTGTATGCAGCAATGTTGTATGCTGGTTGAAGAGACCAATGTACATCCTGCAAACCTCTGCTTATTGGCGGAAACAAAATTCCACTACAACTTTGAAAGAAATATAGGCTATAGTTATGGATTATGTTTATGGTACATATATTGCTGAACTAATTATACATCCATTTGCTTTTATTGCATATAATGATACACTATGTACTATGAATTTAGAAAGCTACACAGCTTGGATCCCTCTGTGTTGAAAGTTTTCATCAACCATGAGTGGTTTGGTTCCTGGTCTTATCTTACAATCCTACGGGGCAATGAAATTATGCAACAGGGCAACACTAAGGCAATGGTAAGAGGGGTCCCAATCTTGGTGTTCCTGTCTGCATAGACAGATTTGAGTGTACATGATACCACATGAACATCTGTGATTTGCCCAGAAGATCTTTGGAAATCTACCTCTGTAGATTTTACCTGTCTTCAAAGTTTATTTATATGATACATCCTTGTCCAATTGTGTGTTTACCTGTAAGGAAGAAAACCTGTCAGGAAGATTCTGTGCTCAACTTGATGCAACTTTTCCTGGTCTTAAAATCAAGAGTCATACATGGTTAGAAAGGGAAAAGGGATTTTACCTTGGTATTTATTTTAAGGAGCCTTAGGTACACACATCCAGGTCATATGCATCGAAATGCACCCCGCCGAGTATCCCCAAAAGATCGGGTGTAACATTATAGGTTTTACTAATTATCATATCTATCAAAGATTCCCCAGTGAGAGGCTCAAGTGAGCCCCCCTACCCAAGGAGCCTTCCCCTGGATAGTTCTATCTTAGTTTACAGAATGTGTTCTGGAGAGGACCTTGGGGTCTGGGGCACACTGATCCCTAGCTATGAAGCTTCTAAAATGTTTAGTCTCTTAGCTTGACAAACAAGTCCAAGAATGTAGGCAAAAAGCACTAGGAATACAGAAGTTGTAAAAAGGTATAACGGGTATAAAAGAAAAGGCAAAAAATCTTTATGACATCAATCTCACAACCCAGGCATGATAACAATAGAAATTCTGGAGACAATAATCTGCAACAGAAGATTATGAAATACATGTCAGATGCTAGAGTCATTATTCACAGTAAGTATACTATCTGAGTATACTCTGAGATATTGTATGTGCTCTTCTCAAACACATCTGTCAGACAAGATATTACTGCTCAGCTTCATTTTTCCACTGTGATGTGTAGAAAACTCAAGGGGCCTCTGTTTATGATGCAAACCAAAAATATTCTGAACATAGCCAGTCATTGTAGAACATGGCCCAGTGTTGCTAGTTCAAAGCCAAACATTTTATGTTACCAAATAGTCCTTGTCATCTGGATAGTCAGTCTAAAGGTTGGTAATTCCCAGGTTCCCTCATCTGAGACTCAGTCTAGATAGCAATAAGCTGAGCAATCTCAGACATATCCTGTGAAGAGGTGTGTACCTCTGGGCAATTCCAGTTCTCTCAGGGTTTGCTGTGGTGTGGTGGTTGCCAGAGCACTGTGGCACCTCCCTAGAGCAGTTGGGCTGGGCTGGTAAATGCTGCAGTTGTTAAATTGGCATCCCTGGAGGGCTGCAGCTCTTCCAGCAGGACCCTGCTGCTCAGAAGCAGTGAAGAAGCTACTGAAAATAGCACTTGGGTGTACACCTGTACTTTGGCATATAGCACGGATTATATAGCACAGAAGCAGATCTTCTCATCTGAAACCAGTCCTAAGCCTGTTCCCAAACTGCTTTGGTCAAGTACCCTGGAGACTCTTCTGTCCTGATGCCCTGAGGTCACTCTTGCACAGCAAATTTTTTGATACCCCTACCTCATTTTTCATTATGAACTTTGTATTGATTGTGGCAAACAGCCAAAACTCTCTGGGATGATGAACACTTGGTGAGAATGAAGAATAGTGCTGAGAATTGTGTAGATGTTAGTGGGGAGAAATACAGGGGAGAAAATGGATGTGAGTTAGCATTTTTTACTTAGATAAAACCACTCCTGTAGGTGTTCAGCCTCTATAAGTAGGTGACTACTTTCATGTGTATCAGAGAGCAGAGCTGTGATAATGATGGGTCTGATCTTTACAGCTGATGGGAGAGGGCAAAGAGGACCGAGCAGGCAGAGGATCCACTGGGATATGGAAGCAGGTTGCAGTCAAGATGATGGGAAAGTAGGCTTGTGGAAGTGGGCAGAGTCCCTGGTGCAAATGGTTGGTGTTACCCTTGACTCATGTGTGATATGTAGAATTGATTGTTGCATCCTGTTTTTGGGTTATGGCAGTGGAGACCCTTTCTGGGAGTGCCAGCTGTCCCTGTAAGCCAAAGGGTGGGTGGGAGGTGGATGCTGTGTATGTTGATAATTGGCCTGAGTAGCTGTTGCACCAGCATGGTAGCTCATCACTGTGGCTGTCAGGGAAAGCCTGGCTCTTCCAAAGGAGGGGTCACTCTGGGGATTCGTCTGTGGTGTGAACACACAGGGAGTGAGGCCTTGTGTTATTATTGCTTCAGAAGGAAGAACCCTGACCTTTTTATTGCTTTGGTAGTAGTTTCATCAAAAACCAGTGCAATGGTTTAGGAGTTCAGTAGTATGTGGATCTAGATAGGAAAATGTTGTTTGAGTTAAAGGTGAAATCAGGCCTTAAACTCAGATTTGGTACAAAACTTTCTACCTGCTCTTTTTTTGTATCTTAATGGTAAAACTCTTCAGATGTAATTTTCAACTTGTCAGACTGGAGCCAAAAAGCAGTGACTTAATTAGTTTTGAATCTGATAAGAAAATGGCATGGTTCCAGATTATTGTGACCCATGTCTGTCCTGTGACAAAGGTACATCTGGGAAGGATCTCCACAGATACAGACCAATGGAAAAGAGTCCTTACCATGCCATCAGCATCACAGAATGCTTCTTCCTGTCTTCAGATGTTTTCATACTTGAACAATGCCACTGATACAGCAATGTGAATTTGATAATTTTCAACAGAAAAAGTTAAATGAAGTAAATGACACTATATTAAATTGTGGCACTGACTACTGAAGCTGTATTTGATTTTTATCTTATATAACTTATGAATAAATGTGGAAGAAAAAAGAAGTTTTACAAACACTTTAAATCCCACTGTGAGTTCATTAGTCAAATGAGAAAGCAGTTGTAATTTTTAACAGGAATTTTTATATACCATCATAGGCCTGGAGCTGTAAACTTTAAATCCTTAATTTAAGTAACTTAATGGCTGCTGTAGCAGCAGCCTGGCATATAATCTCAGATAAATACCAAGGTAATTTTTTTGCCTCCCAGCATTTCTGAAGTAAAGAGTGTACAGTATCACAGAAAAAGTGAGCTATATGTTGCAAAAGAAACAGTTTTTACTGCTTTACAATGACTTCTTCAGTTTATTTTCTTACTAGGAATAAATGGTTTATCTGAAAACCAGAAAAAGTTAAATTATCACATGTATGAAAGTCTTTTCACATGCAGACAAAACAAAGATAAAGACGTGTGAAAGTCATTATTTTCTTATACATGCTGTATGTATGATGAGTACACTGAAGTTCTGCAGCCTGTATTTTTTTTTTACGGTAAGACCAGGTAATCAGAACAGTTCCTTCTGGCCTTACGATGAGTAAGGGTATTTGTGCATGTGTGTTCAGTGGATAGAAATTAAGATAGATTAGATAGTATTTATTTACTTCTTTATTCACTCATATTTAGAACAGCTATAAAATGAACACCCTTTCAGGCCCAGAACACATTTGCAGTTAACACATTCCTGTTGCTGTGTTGGATGAATTTGTCTTTCCTCACACAGATTTGGTATCACACCATCTTCCTGATTTCCTATTTTGCAAAGTTATATTTCTTTACATCTTGAAATTTTAATGTCAGTTGTTAAAGTTCTACAATGACAGAAGTTTCACTTGTTTTACTTTCTGTGTATATTTTCCTTCTAGTAATATTGTCTTCCATCATTTTATGATATAAAGTCTCATATATTTGTGACAGTTAAATTGAGTACATTTTCCTTGTAAAATAATGTGTTAAAAAGCAGTGATGCTTTTTAACATATTATGTGTTAAAAAGCAGTGATGCTCTAGAGATGGTGATGATCAGTTTAATTTAAAACAAAAGTTAATACTTGTGAATTTTTTAGTTGTATGAAAGAACAAACAGGTGCATGCATTTTAAGCAATTAAATATCTTGCATTTCACTTGGATGACACTAGATGGCCTTCCAAATATTTTTTTTTGGGTGGCTCCATGATATATGGAGTAGTATGGCATACATAAACTTCAGACCCAGAGTTTTGCCTGCTGACCTGAATTTTGCTCCTTATTAATCATGCTTGGGTACATAACTCTTCTAAACTAATTTTCAGAATACCACAGAACTACACTGCACTTTTTGTTGCCTTCCGTAGTAGTCTTTTATTGGTGTAGATGGCAGGATTTTTCCTTTCAATTTTGAGACAGGGCGAGTAAATAAATATTAGCAATTAATCTGTGGTGATTAGAGAGGGAAGAATTTTAATAAAATTAACCTGTTGAAGAACATATAATTTTGATATTGTGAATTGTATTGACCAAAAATGAGGTTTTGTCAGCATTTTTCTGAGCATGAATTATTTATTGCCAAAATAACATTTGAGAACTAAAGGCACATGAAAATTAATCTTCCACTTCCAGCCACAATTGTTGTTAGTTAATTGTTTCAGTGATGAAAAACCCCATTTGTTCCAATTTAGCTCAACCCAAAGTGCATCCCCAATCCCTTCCAGTTGGACAAAATCAATTTCACTATTAAAACTGATATGTGTGTAAAAATCACTCTGAAACTACCTGATCAATAAGGTGAAGGTACTATTAAACTGGAACAGGCAAGTTTCATCTAAACGAAAGGAATAAATTTGCCAACAGCGTTATCAAGTTTTCAGTGCAACAAGTAACATGTTTTACTTTGTTAATTTGAATTCCCTACGTTTACAAATTACCAAATGAGACTTGCAGTTTATTCAGACTCATTTCTTACTTCGATTGTCTTGTCAGCATGCTTGTAGGACATTTTATGCTCATTTTCCCACTGTAGACTCTAATCCTATACTAATTTTTCTTGTGGAGAACAACTTCTGCTCAGTGCAGTATCCTTCTTGTTGAGGATGTAGGCCAACTGCCACTGAAGAAAGCGGAAAGATTCCCACTGACTTGAGTTGAAACTCAAGCCCATGGGAAGCTAATCAGCACAGGAAATACGCACATACTTATCCCATTACTGTGCATTTGTGTCTAAGTAAACAGAGTACCACCAAACTTGTAAATTAAGCTGCCTCCAAAAGTTTTCCTACGTCTCATATATTGCCAGTATAGATTGACAGCACATATAAGTAAATCAGTGGTGACATCAGACATGTGCAGTCAGTCTATGAAGCTCCACACTTAATTTGGCCCCATGCTGTTTGTCTTTTCATGTGAACTAACATGACTGATGGCCTCATGGGTAGCAATTTGTGCTAGGCTACCATGTCTGGGTTCTATCTGAAATAAGGAGTTTAAACACTCAAGTTGTACAAGAATAGCAAGAGGATGACTGAGACAGGGAAGCAACTATTCATGTGTTACTTCTGGTTTTATTATTCATTTTCTTTCTTTCGTTTTATAAAATTTATGAAACATAAAGTGATAGTAGATTAAATCCCAGTCTCAGGTAGTGTGTAGATAGGAGTGTGAGATGACGCAATATTTTGTCAGCCTTCTGACTCCTGGGAGTTTCCAGTGGCAGCTAACAAATTCAAAGTGGAGGTCTGATGAGTTTCCAATGGACTGTGATGCTGAAGAGACATGGTCATGTGAGGAGCCAGCTGTATTGTTTTTATTACCACTTCATATCTCTATAATTTGCTAAAGACTGGATTGTTCTGGTTGAGGTAAGCATAAGGCTGTAGGAAGACCAGATGCTCATTTAGCCAAAAAGGTGCCTTGAAGTCAAAACCTTTTGGGGTTTTTTTCCACTGAAAAAGGTAATACTTTTATATGAGCTATATCTGGACTAGAAAAGTAAACAAGACCAGGCACAAATTTGATAATTAGCACATGATTGACACTATGATTTATCTATCAGTGTGCTGTTCTTGCTCAGGATGGGCCACCCTCTCTGTGGCTGAGGAGAGAAAGGAGAACAGCATAGAGCTCAAGCTACGCTGTGCTCTTTGCCTGCAGGCCAAACAGTGGGCCCTAGACCATTTTATTTAGTAACAGACTGCATGAGGAGCTCAGGAAAGATCCAGATTCTCTCATTCATTTAATTAACACCTAGCATGAATTCTTATGTGATACTTTCAGAAACTGTAACTTAAGTTGGCTGTTTCTGTCAACATATTTTCAACGCTTGCACTTGGCAAATAAGTAAAAGCTATCTAAAGACATCTGGTTATTGTCTCATAGTCTTGAAGAAAAATTGCAGATGGCTATGAGATAGTCTAAATCAAGATGATCCTGGAAGTACCTTTCATCTCGTAACAGAGCAGTGAAGTATTGTAAAGAGCATGTTCATCTATTTATACAATAAAATTATTATTTTTAAAAATAATATTATAGCGAGAGTTAAAGTGCTTTCTTGATGTTGCAAGTACATATAATGTGGCATAAAGTGGCAGCTATCCCCCAAGAATGAGTTCTGGTCAGAGCTTAACACTGATCAAGTTAATTTCTAAGCCCTTCTCTTTTTCCCAGCCTTAATTGATAGATAAATTGTGGCAGCACTAGCTGCAAATAATGGCATATAAAGTTTGCTACACTGTATTTCAGTTCCATGAGGAAAAGGTTAAGGCCCTCTTCATTACACTGCCCCTTTCAGAACAAGCTCTTAGTTCAAACATCAGAGCTTTTTTTGAAGAGCTTTGATTTTGAAGCATGCCACTCTATGGACTACGACATGTTGTAAACAAAGATTGAGTAAAATATCCAACATTATAAGTGTTACTCAAAATAGCACCCAGATAAATAAAGATCAGGTTTCAATTCCTGCAATTAAGAGAACATGGATTGTGTGGAGATTGTATTGGGACCAGATGACTTCTCAGCTACCATCTCTGTGACTTTTCTTCTGAATCACTGTCACTGCTGGTCTATCTATTATGATTTATTTTATTTAAAATGCAAGGCTTTTGGAACAACAGTTTGTTTATATTTTCATAGTGTCCAATGTAAAAAGTTTGTGGTCTATGACTAAGAAATGAACTAAAGAGCTATTAAAATAATAATGCATCATCTACATCATGTCTTATCAAATTTGTTGCTTGCCTTACTCAAATACAGAACCAGTGGTGAATTCTTATAATGGTTATACAGTATTTATGCTTTATTTCTGATTGTCATAGATATGAACAGTAATATTTTATAAATACAGTATATCTCAGCAGCATAACCAGAAGTTTAAAAGTGAGCAATGGGGGAAATTATTAAATTCCAGAGTTGAAGAACAGCTGCAGAGGACAGAGGCTGACACTATAATGCTTGAATAAATATTGCCCAGATCTTGGTATTGAATATCCTGTTTAGTCCACCAGCCATGTCAGAATTCATCCCTGGCCTGGTTCTGTCTTTCTGCAGTGGGAGGGGCAGGAACCAAAAGGTCAGTTCTCTCTTTTGCTTTGTTTTCCTTTCAGTAGAGGTTTTTATAACAAAGGTGTCTTGATTTGTGTGACTGTTTACATGCTTTCCTCAGCAGCCTTGGATGGTTAAGTGCTTTTACATGGAGGAATACGTCAAGCACCAGCGTGGGAATTCTTTGGATACACTTGAAGCAAGATAATGTTTATCATAATCCTGCATCCAGCTGGACCATGCAGAGTAGCATTATCCTAAAAGAGTGATCTGAAGCAATGGAAGCACCAGTTCTCTCCCATCATATTGCACCTTTCATATGTTGCCAGCATGTCTTTATGAACAGTGGTTATGCTTAGATTAGCAATCAGAGACCTTGGCACCAGGAAGGACAGCAGCAAATTGGTGAATGGAACTGTATTTATCAGTCATAATCAAAAGATGCAGGAGACATTTCCATTTTGCATCGAGGCTACTTGTTCCTTCTTGTTGGACAGCTAAAGGCAGTAGGACTGTATTTCAGCTAGTCGATAGCGTGAGCGTGGGGCAGAGGTTTCATTCTGCCTCTAAGATTAAGTGCTGTGGTCAGGCTTACACCTATGTGGTTAAAATCT
>NW_008240221.1:1938122-1958590 GCF_000691975.1 Corvus brachyrhynchos
TATTCCACCCCTTGTGAATGGCCCCCTTATGAGCCCTTTGCTCCTGCTCTTTTACAAGCTGTTCCTCAGTGCCTGGCATGTCATGTGCCACATCAGTGTGAAGAAGCCTGCTAACAATTGAACAGTGTGGATGACAGCAAAATAAGGCTCAAATCTATGCACCGTTCACTGTACTACTGATGTCCTAGAGGTCTTCAACATCAAACTCCCTTGAATTAGAGACATGAAACTGCTAGTAGAGCCCTGTCAGGAAGAGGCCCTATGCTCATGCTTGCTAACCTCTGTGCATTATCCCAGCATCCGGCCCAGGAAGCTGAGCTGGGCAGCTGACACAGAAACACAGAAATGTAGTTTTCAGGAATAGAAAATGGGAAGCTTGCTGTGTTCTGCTGTCTGTGCAATTAAATGGGGTTTTATCACTTCCAAGCAGAGTCTTAGCAACAATGTAGTGTCTTCTCCAGCCCAAACAATAAACTCTATCATGGGAAAGTCTCTGTACGTTGAATAAAACCTGTGGTGATATAATCAACAATCGAAAAGAATTAAGATATTGCCACAGGTACAGTGTAGCTTTAACAAAGAAGATATTTTTGTATGTGACTAATGTGATTAACTTCTAATTACAACCTCTGAATAGATTTGAAAAGAATCAAACTTGAACTTCAGTGTATTTTTTAAATAACTAAAAGAGCAGTCACAAAGGGAAGAAGATCGACAGATGGAACCTAAGCTATAACATCAGAAAGATCACTAAGTCTGTTACTACTTTACATCCATTTGAGTGTTCAAGATGTTGATCCAGGTATTAAGCACATTGGGTACTTAACATTCCCTTAGCATAAGTAAAGCACAACAATAGTTTGAAAACCTTATATTGCTATGTCATTTCACATAAATGTACACACACATATCTTAGGTCTTACTTCCTCATCACTATTTCTTGCAGATATGTCACTTGTATTTGATTAATTTATATTAAAATGTAGCAATTTCTTATTGAATCTCTTTCTGAGTTCTCCATTACTTGTGTCTATATATTTACTTTCTTTTTGCTTTAGAGAACAGCCATTTCTCTGCAGTTCAGATGTTCCCTCTGTGTTTCAAAGATATTATACGTGTGTGACACTCAATCCTATTTATTATCTTTTAGCAAAAAATGAATTAGAAACAATGAAGCAAAGTTCTTCATTGTCAACACCCTCTTGGTATGGCAGAGCACAGCAGTTCTGGCTGAAACACCATGCTAAAATGATTTAGAATCTCTAATCCTGTTAGCATTAGTATCCCTTTACCACTAAGGAAGAGATGCTGTTAAAAAATGGCATAGAAAAGTCTGTGTCCACACTGTTAAAATCTCTTAGGTCCAAAGCAGGTTGCTTGCATCCAGCCTATCTTTTGAGAATGGTCCCTGTCTGGGGATATCCCTGGCCTGAACTATCAAACTGTGTCCAAGAACTGTTTGGGTGTGCACATATCAGCATATCAGCACAGGCCAAAATTCTGGTAGCAGCAGTTTAACAGCAAAGAAAATGAGTGACTAGGAGATATCTCCAACACTGTTTAATTTCTCAGTATGGATATAACCAGGAGCTATCGTTCCTTTCCACATGGTCATGCAACCATAGCAAACAGGGTGTCAGTGGTTTTATCATGTTAAAACGTGGTAAAAATTCTGACAGGTAATCTTTTGTCTCCTTATGCAACAGAAAAGATGTAGCATCTTACATGCACACAGGTAGTCATTTGGGCTGAAATGCATTCATGGATGGGGTTCTTTTATCATCACATCTCTGTGCTCTGGAGAACACGATGCTCTAATTGTCGTTCTTCTTGATAGGCATTGCCAATACACACTGTAATTTTTAATGCTTTGTTAAAAACTTTATTTTATGCTATGTGAAGGACCTGTATTTCATAAAGATCTGTTTTCTCATTTCCTGCATGCTCTCTGATGCTTTATTTCAAGAATATTTGATTTTTTATACTGTTCTTTCTGGAATACCTGTACTTTACTGGATTATTTTGCTTCTGAAACACTCAGTTGATATTGTGTTTGTTTGTTTTATTTTGTTAGTCGATACTGGCAATCTCTGATCTTTCAGCCTTTTGTAAATTTAATAAGTGTGTTATTGTATATTTAATTAACATGCCACTTTACTATAGGTGTATTTAGAGAAGTGAAGGGAGAAATGCTCCTATGCTACCTAGACTGAAATTCCTTCTACTTTGACTTCCTTGAAAAATGTTCTTTAGTACAAACTGCAAAATTTTTAGGCAAGTACATCTCTTGGAGAGTGCTGATCACTGTAGTTCTCCTTGCTGGCTCTCCAAAATGTGACAGAACTCATCAGCTCTGGCGCTAACAGCATGCTAACATGATTAGAGACTCTATATCATTTTCACGTGGTGTTAAAGTCACAACTGCTCTGTTCTGCCATACCACGAGGGTTCTAATTTAATGACATTAGGAGACAGAAAATTCATTGCTTCTCTTGAGGTTTTGGTCCATTCCTTAACCACCTTCATTGCTAAAAGATGCATCTTGTTTCTAATTTAAATCAATTTGCTTTGACTTTCAGTCACTACCATTTTTTACTTTGCTCAAGTATTTCAAGGTCTGAAATTCTTCCTGTACTTCAATGCTGTAATCAGATCTTCTTTCAGTGTTTTTCTTTTTTGTTTGCTTGCTTGTTTTTCTAATTATGCACAGTAACAATTAATGTTAACAAGGCACAAAAATAATATTTAATTTTGTAATTCCATTTTTATAAGGTATATTCTTAAAATAATTTTGAATCCATTTGTGAAATATTTCTAAAATCTTTTATGCATGAGAACTTGAAAGATTTAGAGATGTAGTAGGACAAAAAAGGATTTATTTTATTATCTATTTTCTTGTTTATAGATAGATTAAATCTATTTTAGAGGAAACAACTATTTTGGAGATGAGTACAGTATTCATCATCAGTAGTCAATGTCAGATTATCAGCAGAAAAATCTCTTCTATTTTACATACTTGATTTGGAGTCATACTTCTGTGTCTAGGATTAGTTGGCCTTTAGACTAGAGCTTTGAAGAAATGTCCATGTAAAATTGCTTATTTGCTGTCAAGAATATATATTATAGTGTCTGTGGAATTGGAAGTGGTCTGTATGAGTGGAAAAAAATATAGTGTGCATATGTGTTTACATTTAAGAAAACCAAAAAATAATACTGACTTCCTAGCTACAGACTTGGCAGCATAGCCTTAATAATACAGAACATTTTAGAACAGTTACAAAAGTGAAGAAGATCTTCAGATGAGGAAGTAAATAAAAATGAGGTAAGATACAACATGGTTTTAACAAATACAGAATGAGTGAAGCTAATGTGATACTTTCCTAAGAGGAGATAACTGATTTTCCAGACAAGTGAACTGCAGCAGATCTCATCTATCTAGAAGACAATGTAGCCTTTGAATGTAGTGCCTCACAAGAGGTTATTAGTTCAACAGCAGTTCTATGTGTATACATATCTGGATAAAAAAAGGCTATGTTGGATGAAGTTGAAAGGGAAACTGTTGTGTTGGAAGGAAGTCATTACATAGCAGTTTCTCAAAGATCCATCTTCAGACCATTTTGTTTAATATTGTCATAAATAAAGTGGGCAGAACTAGACACATGCTAGAAAAATTACTAAGGTCACAAAATAACCTTAAAAAAAAGCAGGAAGAGAATATAATTTGGTAGGAAAACTGAATGACCACAAGAACTGACAGCAATTGTTTTATTAGGAAAGAGTTTTAATAGACAGGGAATGTAGTCATGAGTTAGGGACTGAAAGTTGTTATGGTAATGGTTCTTTTTCTATACAAGACAGAATAAAAAATATGGACAAAAGCAGACATGGGAAGAATGAATGCTACCTGAGGAGATTTTGAGCATTTGAGCAAAGCATTTCTAGTGGTAGTAGACAGGTACTTGTCTCATAAGACCTCTGAATCTTGGTGTTCAAGACTGAGAAAGATACATTTACAAAATTAGGAACAGGTGGAAAGAAAGACTGTCAAATGCCAGGAAACTTTTCCTTGAGGAGCGGCTGGAAAGGAGGCTTGCTTGCTTAGTCTTGCAAAATGGAGGTTGAAAAAAGGTGTGATTAATCACCAGTGGGCAGAAGAGAGAAGATGTATTTGAGTTAAATTAGTGTTGGCACAAGTACATAAATTAATTTAAATATGAAATTAAGAGAAACCTGGGATTTTCATGTGAATGCTGTGAAAATTTGGAACAGTCTTCTAGAAGAAAGAAGGCAAAATCTTGATTTGTTTCAGTGGAACTATAACAATTTATTTAAAAGATTGTGTTGTAGGTCGTCTTCATTAACAGATGCCTAGAGCTGATGACGTGGGGGGTATTTTGAGCATGGTGTCATGTTTATCATCTTCCATTTTGATGCTTATTACCTCATTTGCAGAAGAGCACAATATCCAACAGGCTTTGCAGCCTATTCTCTGGGGAAGTGCTACAACTCTGATGATGACTTTTAAAATTGGGTTCAAAGTTGGTGACCCAGGCTCACACAGGAGGCATGCTGCAGAGCTAGGTTTTAAATGCAAACTTTCAAAGTCCTAGATGCATGTCTTAAGCATACAAATATCCTTTTGCTTACATCTTTGCATTTATGTTTCTTAATAAGTCTTAATTTATCTGTCATAGATCTTCTTTTCTGGCAGTAATCTAAGTGGAAGATAAGAGAGTATGTGTTTTGTCTGCTCTTGAGCTGTAATGAAATCCACAGTACAGATACTACACAAAATTCACACCTGGTTAAGCCAAACAAGGAATTAATTCACCACTTACAGTGGGCAGACAGGTGTTCAGCCATCTCCAGGAGAGCAGGGCTCCATCACACGTAACAGTGACTTGGGAAGACAATCACCACCACTCTGAACGTCTTCCCTTCCTCCTTCTTTTCCCAGTTCTATATGCTGAGAGTGATGCCGTATGGTATGGAATATTCCTTGGGTCAGCTGGAGTCAGTTGTCCCAACTGTGTCCCCTCCCAACTCCTTGTGCATCCCCTCCTCACTGTTCAGGCAGTAAAAGCAGAAAAGGCCTTGATGGTGTGTAAGTGCTGCTCAGCAGTAACAAAATCATCTCTGAATTATAGACACTGTTTTTCAGCACTAGTCCAAAACACAGCCTCATACCAGCCACTGAGAAGAAAATTAACTCTACCCCAACAAAAACTGGCACAGCACATGAATATCTATTTGTCTTTTATAACATTAACTTCAAAATACCTTAAAGATGGGTGACTTCATTACTTTCAAACCCCTTATCTCCTTGGGGCTTGGCAAATTTGGAGAAATACGTTGCATATTATTATTATTAGTTGTAGTACTCTATGGGATTTTTATGATGCATACACAAATTATCTTTTTTCTTTTGTTGAAAAGTAGAGAACTCAAGATATTTTTGAAAATCTTTTACAGTAGTATACTGAGTACCTAGTATGCTTGCAGTGATATCTGACAATTTAGAGAAGCTGATATGTCATAACAGAATAAATGTACTCATAAAGAACATTAGGCGCATCATTTCTATCCTTTTAAACATTTCACGAATTTTGTGTTCAAATAGGCAGTCCAAAATATTAACTTGTAAGAATTTTCATTAATTTGGGAGAGCTTACCATAAACTGAGATGTTTTAAAAAGCATATTGGATTTTTATAGCCAAGTGATGAAAGAGGCTGGCTTTTAAAAAGTACTGCTGTAAAATTAAATTATTTTTCTTATAGGGTGGAAGGAAACAATATTTAAGATCCAATTTGCTTGAAAGATAAAAGCAAAAAAAAGGCTGTAGATTATTGATTTGAATCTAGAAAGAAATTAAATGCCTCCTCCTTATATCAAGTTTGATTTGCAAATTTTAAACTATTATAAAATGCTATTAAAGTATTTTAGTTTATTTTTGAGGTAATTTTGAATGACTGCTTCTCAGTGAAAGAGATAGCTTTTGAGAGCTGCCATTTTCTTGGTTGAGCACATACCACTTGGCACATAAATATTAATAATTTGCTTTAGATAAAAAATTTGCCACAAAATCAAGCTGCCATTCAATATTTTTAAAATTTTCTATTACTTTTGTATGTTTGACTTTTCTAGACTGCAAAAATTCATGCAGAATTATCAGGGAAAAAAACTCTCTAAGTTGCATCTCGTTTCCAGTTTCATGGTTATTTATGTATTAGAGTCCCGGGGCTTGAGAGTACCTAAAGTGCAGTTTTCAGTGGTGAAAAAATCTTCAAAACAGATATGTAAGGTGAGGTAGGCTGCTCATGCCATTTAAACTTCACAGGCTTCTGCACAAAGTTGACAGGCCTGTGGCACATTTTTAGTGTGGTAGCTGAAGGTCAGGAAGGATATCACAAAGAGCTTAAAATTGTTTGTGAGCATAACTGATGCCAAACATTTGCATGTGAGAAAACCACACTTCTGAAGTTTACTTTTCAATCTCACATTTATAAATTATTAGATTTTTACATTTTCAAAACAATACATTATTGAGGCTGCTCAGATATACTAAGTTCAAATAAACACAGAGATTTAATTTTTGCTTGACTACCCCTTTAAGTTTCACAACACGTTGCCACATACAGAATAGCGAATGTCTTTGAGTTCTGAAGGAAAAGAACAAAAAAATTGTCAAAACATGTATTTTCCACAACTATTTTTACTCTGAGAGATTGTGAACAATTTCATGGCTAGCTTTAAAACAACAACAAAAAACTGACCAGGTCTATGATTTATATTAATTTGTATACAATTGTATGCAGTTAATGCTCACATTCTAAGCCCTATAAAATACTGGCTTCCTTCAAAGCACGCTGATACTGAAGAGAAGCACAGGTGTCTTTTAATGCACTGTCTACTAAAATTTTGCAATTTTTTCTTGCAAATTCCTGCAATACCTTTTATTTTTATGCATATTGCCAACAGAGAAATGATTAAAATCTCATAACACTGTACTGCTAGTTGAAGTGCAATTTTCTTGCATATCTGGCAGAATTAATTTTCTTAGAGACATCTAGAATAATCCTCAAGCACTTACATTACGGTAAAATTTCTGTTTGACAACCTCTGTGTCTCTCTGTAAGGCTCAAAGGATGAAACTTCAAGTCCTCCTTAATGGAATAAGAAGCTAAACACTATCCTAGATTATTAAATCTCTGAGTCCCACAAAATCAGTTTACTCCTGACGAAGAACAAGCCAGCAGTTGGTCTGCTGTATGCAGGTGAGTTGGATGTGTACTGCTGTCAGTCCTAGATTCCTGGGACTATGTCCATTAGATCCCATTGTAAACTCTCCCTTTAGCAACTGAGACAAGGAATTGTAAGATTTATGCCCTTGTTGCTAGCAAAAGTATATCACAGAAAAACCCCAAAAGACCCAAACCCGTTCCCCTAAGGCTGTGGTCCAAACCCCTATGTTGTAGTCTGAAATGTCACTGCTTAGCATTAAAAAAATAAAAACAATTTTAAAAAGACAGATTTTTATCTATGATGGAAAGGAAAACAAGGCTTGTTTTCTGGCTAGGAGTCTGATGGCCACAGCTTAGCTTGTGTCTATGCAAATAAATCCTACTCCCATTCTTCCTTCCCAAACCAGTAGGACCCCTAAATCAGCAGCTGTGGGAGTGGTCACTAGCCTGTGTGGCCCTAAACTTGCCCCTAAACTGTGCGTATCTGCTGTTTGGGGCACACCAGTGCTGTTTGGCCTGAGCCAAAATCATGCCTGGGTACAGCTCAGGGATTTAGCAGCAGGGATAACTGTGAGCCATGGTCACACTTGAGCCCTGACTATGTTTATTTTGCTTTTAGAGAAAACTGGGCAGGGAAAGAGAAGGGTAGCTTGTCCTGGAAGCACCTGGGGTTTCCTCTTTGAACTGTGAGCTGTGTGCCAGCTCAGATCGTCATCCTTTGTCCTCACCTATGCTACCATGCCCACAGTCCTTTCTGGGGCAGATGCCTGTGCCTGGACCTGGACTTCCCTGGTCCTGAGCACAGCTTGACTCATTGACTGGACTTGGACTTTCCCCATGACCATGAACCTATTTGGAGATCACCTATTTGGAGATCACTGGGCTCTTGGTTGACCATTGCTGACCTGCTCTGCTCACCTCATTTGAGGGCTGTGGGACAGAGCCTGGTGAGTGTTGCAAGCAGCTTTCAAATGTGGGATACCAAATCTGAAAAGGGAAAACTACAGTCCTAGTCTCACGGGTGTCACCACTTGCTAAGTAGTCATCAGCACTCTGCAGAACACCCCAATTTTTGTGCTACAGGTGTAACACCTCAGCGTGCCAGAGGTGCATTTCAAATCACAGCTTGGGTGGGATTTGTGTGCAAGTGTGCACAAGTAGTCAAAAAAGATACCATTTTCTAAAGCCTTAATCTAATAATTTAATCTGCTAAGTAAATATTTGTACAGTTACTTGGTACTGCTTAGGTCCACATGACCTAAAGTCATTAATTGAAACACTGGTCTCATATCTACCCATTTGCCAGCCTCCCTCTACTTATACACTTGCAATTTCAGCATGCATTTAGAGCATGTACATACTCTGCAATATAACCTTCTCTAACTTTTAGTCTGTCCCCTTATGAATTTCAGGGAAAATAAGGCTGTAGATCTCCATCCCCACAAACTGAGAACATAAGTTGTCTTTCCTCACAAAATGGGGAAACGGCCATCCTGCCACTGGAATGGTATTCTCAGGAAATTCCCTTTTTATCTTCTCCAGATCTGAAACATGGCTTGAACACTTCCATCAGTTGCATAAAAAAGAAACAATAGCTGTAATGGATCATCTTTGTCATTATTGGGCAAGACAAGAATCTTTCAGATAAGGAGGGGTCAAATTATAGTGTTTCTTGAATACAAAGTCCGTAATTATAAACTTCTCTTGAATATGTACAGATAGTCACTTCAATGAACAGGTCTCAGGAGTCATGCTGCAGTGTTGTAACTTTTAATATGTTTGTAACAGGCATGTAAGCATAGAAAGTACTGTCATACAGGACAATGTTTTGTGGGCATTCAGCCCAACCTGTTCTCCTAAGAATATTTAGGCAGCATCTAAATACTTACTGTAATAATGCCTCTTTTAAATTAATGCTTTATGTTTAGGAATAAACCATGAAATTCTGCTTGAATATGATTCATATCTGTACATGTATTTGTATAGGAAAAATATATTTTTCATATGACTTACTATTAAATTCAGTAGCACCAAGTCTCACAAAATAAAAAGCCAAAACCAAAAACACCCAAACACCCATTATTTGTAGTCTTAAGGCATCTTCTTTCCAAGTGTATTATCTGACAATCAGGACAGGTACAGATTTCATACAACTGTGTTTTCAGGAAAAATAGAAAGGGAGAGGACAGAAAGAAATCTTTTAGTGTGACTCCATCTAGGAACTCTTTGAGCAATCAATGGCAAAAGTCAAAGGTTGTTTTGTTTGCCTTTAAAGTCAATGGAGGAACAAAACTACTATAAAAGTATCCTGAGTTGAGAAGTCAAATATTTATTAACACTGAAAGAAAGACTGAGCTGATTATAGGACTTACAGTAGGATTTTGGTTCCTCTTTCAAATAAAATTTGATCAATATAACCCATCTGAGCGGTCCCCAGTTTATTAGATTCCTCTGCTTAGGAGGTGTTTGCAGAGTTTAATTTGTCATATTGCTTTCTGTTGCAATACTAAGGGCAGAATCTTCTAGAAGTATATTATTTAAAGATTGACTCCTGTTCTTTTTCACTTCAAATAGCATTCCCTAGTTAAATAAATAGATGGTTTTAAGTCTTTTTTATAACAGATTTCCATAGTTCAGTTCTGGACTTCTAAAAATGATTATTGGTCTTGGCCAATCTCTATTTATAATAATGAAATTAATGTGTATTTGCTGATACAACACTGAGAGGGAGGGCTAAGTTAGGAAATTTTAAACTGTGTTTGTAGTTTTTTTTCATATGTCATTTTCCCATAGATTCATGTGGACTTTTAGGATGACATTAAGCATAATTCCATTAAGACTGCAACTACACTTTCTAATAAAGTATTGCAACTATGTAAATATATGTTCTCTAATTATGTGATTAGACCAACAGTAATTATGTATATGCATTGCCAATTATAAGTTAAAATTACATTAAAACAAATGTCACTCAATGTAAAGAACAAAAAGAAATTTAGAGATGTGGAAATATAAAATATGGAAATGCATGTTAAAGGTTATTGCAAGACATTCACTCATATAAATGAACATTGCTCCACCTTATCCACTTTTTCTTCTGTTTTCCAACCTAGGAATACTTTTGTTGTACTCTTTTTTCACCTGTTCAAAAATACTGACAGTGAAGTGATGCAAGGTGAGGCAGTATAGCCATGTGTCTCCCAAGAATTCTCTGTTACAAATTCTTCTTTAAAGAAAACCAAAACTCCTTATAAGTTTGTTTTGCAACGTGATTTAAAAATGCAGCATTGGTAATTAATAGGCTAGAAGTGCTCTCAAGGCTAAAGCTGCCTTAGTTACTGAGGGTTGTGAGAGTCAGATCTTGCTGGCTAGAACTGAGCATAGAAACTTCCAGTGATTGACTTATTGCCATCAACACTGAGCATGGATTAAACACATTTTTTCACCTGTTCACAAATTTGATTTGCTTCTCATTGAAAACTTTCTGTGCTACTAAATATTTTTCAAGCAGAATACCTAGGAGTTTGACTATTTCCCAAGACATGCCTGTTTTAAGTGCCATGAACTTACAAACTCTGGTTGTAAAGGACTGTATATGCCTTGCCAGCTCGTCTCCTGAAAGCATGAGAGGACTCTTGATTTATATAGATACCCACTTTATTTAACTAAATGAGAGAGTGTTATTTAGTTTTGATCTATAACCACACGGAAATCTTTGAAGTAATATATCTTGCTTTTCAAGGAGTCATGACATGTAGACAGAGGTAGCTTAAGCGGTTCATTCAGATTTAGAAGCTGTAATTTATCAAGTGCAATGTACATAGAGAAATATGCTTGGTGCAGCTAATGCAGTGAACTGAATGTTATCCTCTCCTATTCAGGATCCTTTTAACTAAGGGCATATACAGCTGCCCATTTACAATATTTGGGAGCATCAGCAATTTTTGCATCTCTAATTTGTCACTTTTAGGTGAAAAGAGAAACTAGCACATCCCCAGAGTATTTTTCTATTTAAGACACTGCAGTAGGCACAGCAGAGGGAAGAAGTTTATTTTCTTCATAAACCTGATACTGCTTTGCAGAGAGGTAATGTCAGGTTGTGGATAAAGAAATACTAGCCACATATAAAATCTTTTTCACAGTTTATTAAGCCTGATAATAAAGCATTATTTTTATTTTCTGTAACTAATCAATTGCATCAAATGCAATTCATTATGTTTTTTTCTGCATAACCTTTGTATAACAAATCTGATTGTAGGAGATTATTTAAATGATGCATATATAACCCAATTTATTGTTTTAGATCTTTGTTCATGCTGGGTGTGATAATGATTCAGAAGTCTACAGGGGAGAGTAAGCATAAATTTGGTAGATAATGACTAGTCTGGCAATGGAGATATTCCACAGATTAAAATAAGAATATGCCTTGTTGGTTGTCTGTGGTGCAGAAAGAAACAGTAACATGGTGTGGAAAGAAGCTTGGTGTTGGCTAAGGTTTACAAGGTTTTTTGGGGGATTAAATCCTGTTTAAAGCTATTAGGCTGCATGTGATGGTGTGAAGAAGCCCATTTTTGGTCACACAGGGAAACACTGAGTTCAGAGGTATGGGAAAGATGGAAAGTAAATGAACATAGTCCAGATAGACACTGAAATGTTAGGCTGAAAAAGACCAAAGCAGGTCTTTTAGGGAAAAGTAACAGATGTTTTAAAATGTAATAATAGTCATAGTGAAGTAAAAATAAATAAATTCTTTAAAGATCTCTTGAAGAATTTGTGAGGATTTCACAAACAATGGAATATTTCCATATTTCATTAGTTCTCAGGAAACAGGTAGAACAACCAACAATAGTCTGCCATGTAAAATGAAACTATTGATTATAAGAATATTCAAACAGAATTTGTAAAAATTTTCTAGCTAATTTATATAATTTTATATTTGTCATTGTATAAGAATGTTTGTCATGTCTGTTTATATATAAGGAGTGTCTAAATATATTTTATGGATTCGCATGAAGTAGAATTTTGATATATGAAATCTACAGCTTCTATTAGAAGCAAACATCATCTTATTTGTATGGTGTTTGAGGGGTCAGAAACATGAGGCTGTATTTCATGTGTCTTTTAACCAGGCTGCTTACCAGCCGACATTATTGTTTGATAAATTACCTATATCCATCATTATCAAGCTCTGCCTTAAATTTGGAGGTCAGTGGCCCTTTGCATCATGATTCACAAGACCTGACATCCCCTCATTGCTTGCGGAAATTTTCCTTCTGTTTCGTGGCTGACCCAATCCATGCTTCCAGTTCTGCCTGCAGCTCTGCCTTACACTATTGTTTTTACTGATCGATCTCCATCTCTCCTTGGTATGTCCCTGAAATAATTCAGCTTGCTCTCCTTGATGTTCTGGGAGCAGTAATGGTTCTTTCTGCACTGCTGCAATGTATGCTCATTTGTCTTCTTTGCTGCTCTGATGTCTTCAATGTATATTAGCCACAAAGAATCTCAAAGGACTCTGATAACTTCACATTTGCTGCCTTGAGGATCCAGCTTTCACAGTTATACCTAGCAATAGATCAAATTGTCAGTGAGTACACAAGCTTGACCTTTATGAACAGGTCTCCAACCTGCCCTTTTCTCTCAGAATACCTTTTAATTTAACATCTTCTGAATATGGCACAGCCAGTCTTACCCAGATGACGCCTTGTTCAGATGTTGCTATATATATGCATAATGAAGACTAGGTAGTTCCTATATTTTCCTCTTCCCTCATACTTTGTTTTAATCTAAATGATCCAATGTCTTCTTTTCTTATCCTTTATTTCTATGTCTGTGCTTCAGTGAAAGAGCCACACCCACATTTTTTCATCAATTTATTTCTGTGGCTATATCCGAGAATTATTGCAAATTCAACTTTAATTTGAAATAGACTAAAAATTTGAACCTAGATTGCAAACTCTTTACTGAAATTTTTTTTCCAAGTATACTTCTGAAGTCCCGAGTTTAGAGAGATCAGAGAATTAAACTTGTGACATGATTCTTTCTCATTTGGAAGTTTCCGAGTTTTTCGGAAATTGCTTATATTTGCTTTCAGAAACAGATTTTATTTCCCAAAAAATTAATGAAATAATAAAAAAATATATTTCAGTACACGTTAGTGGATCATACTTTTCCAGGAGACTGATAAAAAAGTGGACTCCAGTGTGACTGCAGGAATTTGTCTTTATGTAATATGTCTATCCATGACTTGGAGGACCTGATGGAGTGCTTGCTCCTCCAGTTTAGAGATGGCATTAAATAGCAGGGGGACAGCTGATGTATTGAAGACTGCCTACCTTGCAGAGAGTGGTGGAGAGGCTGGAGGAACGGGCTGACAGGGACCCCACACAATTCAATATGGACAAAAGCCGAGCTGTGCATGCTGGAAGGAAGACCCCCTGACAATGATTCAGATGGGAGCCTATCTGTGCAGGGTGCAGCTCTGTTGAAGAAGCTCTGGGGGTCCTGGTGGGCTGTGAACTGAGCCTGTGACAGAAGTAAAACCTGGCAACAGGGAAGTCAAAATTGTCCTGGATTCTGTTAGCAGAAGCATGGCCAGGAGATCAGGACCAAGTGATTAGCTCCCTCTGGTCAGCACTTGTTAAACCATTTCTAGGAAGCTACATGCAATGTTGGACTCCCACTTCAATAAACTCCTTGATAAACTGCAGTGAGTTCAGCAAAGGGCCACCAAGATGGTCAAGGGGAATTGGAGCACTTGCCCTCTGAGAAGAGACTGATGGAGCTGGGCTCACGCAGCTGGAAGCAGAGAGGGCTTTGGGGAAGCCCAGCAGCAGCCTCAGCGCCTGTGGGGGCTCAGCGACTGAACAGACGGAGGCTGTTCACACAGCAGTATGTGTCAGTGTACAAAAGGCATCAGGCCCAAGATGAAACAAGAGAGGTTCAGTCTGAAGATAAGGAGAAACTCTTTCACCATGACAGCCAAACAGTGGGCAGGTTGCCCAAAGAGGTTGTGCAGTTTCCATCCTTGGAGATTTTCCAAGACATACTTGGATAAAGCTCTGAGCAACCAAGTCTGATTGCAAAGGTGACTTTGCTTTCAGCATGAGGCTGGGCTAGAGACATTCTTAGATCCCTTCCAAAGAGAATTATTCTGCAGTTCAATGATGTGTATAATTTCAACCCACTGTCACAGATTCACTTTCTGGTACTGTGGCAGAGTAGGAAAAGGAAACAACTGAAAAGACTTACTAAAAGCTATGTGAGCAGAGCCTGATGCACCCACGAGCTGTCTGGCAATGTTAACCCTGTGCATCAGCACATCCAGCTGCAATCTGTAGATCACTCCTTCAGGTACGTAAGGTATTGCTTGTTGTGATCTTCCTCTCTCTCTTAATTTTTGGCATTTGTCCCCTAAGAGATCCTGTACCTCTGGGACTGCTTTTTGTATTAACAGACACTTTTGATAACCCCTTTCTTTATCTGAAGTGAAAGTTTTAAAGACCAAAATCACACATCCATAGAACACAATTTTTAATTATTTGAAAAGAATCAGCTTGGAGGTTTTTTGGACTGTTTTTGTGCTTTCTAAGGAACATTTGCAGATCTTTATTAATTACTGGTCAAATTTATTTATTAATTATTATGTAAATATATTTTATATAATAATTTTTTCTAGTGCTTGTATAAGCTTGCACTCCTTATCCTTGAAGCTTACTGTCTCGTGCAATATTCTCTTCCACTCTTTTCCTGTGTCTGCATTGCACATCCTGACTGCTTGGAGAAGATTGTCACAGCCACTTTATCTGCGCAGGCTCAAGAAGCCAAGCTCTTTTAGTCCATCTTGTACGACAGACATTATATTCTGTGTTTATCTCAGCAGTCCTTTTTTTATTAATTTTATTTGTACAAAGGGTTCTTCAATATTTGTGATCAAATATGTACAACACTAGAGTACTTTTTATCCATTCATTGTAGAATAACACTATTGCTTTCTTGGTATGACAAGAAATAAATCACTTGATGCAACGTAGCAATAAGTATCTTTTTTCATTAGTGCTTTCAGTGAGTAATTCATGCACTCATGTCTGCTATTCCTTCTGCCTTTGCACCTGATTGAATTCCCTACGTTACACAGTTTTATCTCTGTTCCCTAATGCACAACAGTGCATTTCTCATGTTTTTATTATATTAGTTCTCAACACCAGATTTGTCTCTGGATGATACTTAACTGTCGTCTCTAATTACATTGTAGCTTATCAATGCATTTCTTAAGTACATTTTCCTTTTTCTGCAAAGATAAATAATGATAAAATTAAGTATGCTAAGTCCTAAAAATAGTTCTTTAGTACTTTAACTGAAAACTGTTTCATTTCAGTTCTTATAAATAGTTTTCCTGTATCCTACTCTTCACTCACTTTACATTTCTTTTGCAGAAGTTCCTTTATCTTCATTAAATTTCTGTTTCTTACACTTTTATATTTAACTGATGTTTTTTGGGTCCCACATGGCATTTTATAAAAATCCAAATATGTGAGAGCTACCTTTTTGAAATCTAAATTTGTACAATGATCAATTATATTCTCAGAGAAAGATATACACCTGCTCAAAGGCAATTTATTACTTTGCTGCTTTTTTGCAAGTTCGCTCTTTTAGAATTGTTACTGTTAATGAAACACTTGTATGAAGTGTGGAATATCTGGCTTTGGTAACTGAACTAAGTGGTGTTTAAATCTGCAAGGGCATATGCAGTTACAATGGATAATAATGTAAAGTTTCCAAAGGACTCTATAGATTTTTTGTTTGACCAGGTTAACATCTGTTTTACCTTGACTGTAGTACACTCTTAAGAAATGTGAGTTAAAAAGTACTACCTCCAGTTTTATTACTTAATTTTCTGATGTAAAAAAGTCAGAAGAGCTAGACTGCTCTTTGCCCTTCAATGCTGAGAATGTTGGAATACAGTAAAAAAGCAATGCAATATCCGGAACAATTGTAATACCTGTACTATTTGGACAAACTGTTCTCTTCCATATTTCACCTAGTCATGAAGGTTGTAGGTAAAAAGGTGGTGCAGGTGGAAATTGTGAGGTATTCCTTTTTGCCAAGACCTGAATGTGGGAAGAGATAAATTTCTCAAGTGTTCCTGGAGGCATAAATCTTGTTGGCCCCATGCTAGCCTGCAAACAAGATTCAGAGCTTAGACTGGTTTTGGTCAAAGCAACATTATCTTCTGGCAATGAACATAACCTCACATGCAAAAAATACACCCTGGTTAAGATGGGTTTTAATGTGGGAAAGCTTTTTCCAGACATCAGAAGCTATATTAATTTATTAAAACATTTTACAAATTCTCCTTAAAATAAGTAATAAAGGACCTGCAGGATAAAAAAGATCTGCAGAAAACCAGATCTATCACAGTGGAAATTAAGGAGTTAAGAGATGCCACATTCCTTCTGAGAGCAACTGTGTAATATTTACTGTTTGCACTCAGTGTCTGCTTAACACTTAACTCATCATTCATCTGCCTGACTCTTTTTTTCAGTTATTTACTTTGATATGGCAATAATGGAGCTCTTTGTGGTACTGATGTGTGCACTCACCCATACATAGCAAATTAACAGAAAATCTTTCTTCTTGCCAGTTAAGTTCAAGTAGCGCACTTAGAGACTTGGAATGAGTGACCTTCAGGCCAGGTTGTTTCTAGAAAATGATTTAACTAGACTGGACACTAGACTAAGATGGCAGAGTCTTGTTTACTGTCCAGCTGATAGACTAAGCCTATGATAATTTAAAAAAAAAAAAGAAGTACTAATTGGTGACTCAAAGCCCATTGGACCAGTAATAATATACTACATGTTGAAGGCTTTTCTTTACTTAAAGGTCAATTTAGCCCACATTTTCTCTAATACTATCGAAACAAAGTGCTTTAAGCAACATAAATAAACTTAGGAACAGAATGTTTTACTGCAAAAAATCAGCTGTTTCTGTATGCTTTATTTCTTCATTCATTTTGAGGACAAAGAAAGAAAATAAACAGAAAGGAAAATTTTAATAAAGGTATTCTGACTGTTCAAATTGAGTATACAAACCAAATAAACCTTAATGTTTTAAACTCCAAATCCTTTTTCTCAAGCATGTGTTTTGACAACTGTTTAAAATACTATTTATGAAACCTAACAATATTTAACATGTTATTTTAACCCACTTACCTACATTTTTTTCAAAAGCAGCTTAGAAGTAAAACCAACAGGATATACTTTGCTGAACTGCAGATATTCTACACAGAATCAATTAATGAACTCGGATCTAATGTGTGTTTCCATTTGTAACTGATAGTATATTTTGAAAGTTAACCAAGGAAATCATATTCCCTTTAACCCAAGTATTTTTAGAAAGATTAATTAAAACCCATTCAGTCAGTTGAAAAGGAAGTTTGCATAGTCTAAGTCGTGTGGTACTGTATAACACTACAGAACAGATGACAGCATTGATGTAATTGTTTGTACATTTTACTTTTCTGAATCAACACCAGCTCATATTGGGAACTGTGTTTGTCTTGCAGTCTGTGATATGCTAATTATATGAAAGACTGAATTAACAAACATAAACAAGACAAGAGATAACACAGATCTGTGTGTCTATAATTCCATCCACAGTCAGCAATGATTATACCACAGGCTGACATTCATTATCAAAGAAAAACTATCTGAAGTTTTCTGTTCAGCAGTCCATAGTGAATCAAAGAGCACATTTTCACCAAACCCATTGTCAATTTTTTAATCTGTGATTGTACATTTGAAGTATGCACTTAAACAATGTCAGTGAAAAATTATCTCCCAATATCTACTGAGTTTCCTACTCCATTTGCAGAAAGCAGTGGTGGTAATCATATTAATGTCTTAGACATTCCATATGGATGCCTATCCATATGGAACCTGTCTCTCTTAACTGATGACAGATGAAGCCAAATGGATTTCTTAGTCTAATATTCTCAAGTTAGATGAGGTGAAATTCACATTTCAGGCTGAGTCTGCCATTTCACTATTCTCTGGGAATTGAACTATGGTCCTCCAAGGTGATATAAATGATTTTAGATTTAACAAAATGAAAATGAGTTTGTAGTTTGAACATGGAAGTGGATGTGTAACACTCTACAGACATCGGGTTGCATAAGGAAAACTTAATAATATGAATATGTGTGAAATTGAAAAACCTTCATAAATATAGTGGATGAATCAATTAAAGAATAAACCTAACTGTATTGAGTAATTTGCTAATAATCATGTACCTAAACCCTACCAAGATCCACAGCCTTGTCTTTCTATTACCTATATCTACAAGAGGTTAATTTAAGGATTACCTGAGCTGGGAACTGGACTCTGCTCAAACAAAATTGCACATAAAGCTGTTGCTGCCCTTCAGAGACAAGTCTAGGAAGGAACCTGATTTAATACTTTCTTTTGCCCACAGAGTTTCTGCCTAGTTAATAGAATCAGTCCCAGGAACAGGCAATGTAGTGTCATCTGTGTTTATCCCTGCTTGGACACGCACAGGGGAAAAAACTCTGATTTCTGCCACATGCTCTGTGGCTCCCCAGAGAAGAAGCAGTGAACAGAGCTTGCTGTAGGCACTGTTTAACAGTAGTACAGAAGTTATAATTTCAAGTACTATTGAGCTAGGCTACTCTGCTTACAGAATAGCTTTGCCTTTGCCCCAAGGAAAGGTCAACTCTGCATAAACCACACTCTGCTGTTACTGGTTGAGAAAATCTGCACAGACAATCTATTCCAGAACTTCGTCCTCACCTGCAGAGTTTTTCTTACACCATGGTCCATCTTGCAATTCAGATGGTTATTTAAGTATACACAAAGGAGACATCTGCATGTGAGCAGCTGTTGTACTCAGTGAAAATCTAGTCAATAGAGTCTGTGGAGTCCGGGTGTTGGGGTCCCTTTTCCCCTGCCATGTGGTCCTGGGAGAGGGGCCCTGGGGGGGAGGCACGGGATTTCCCTGCCCCTGGTCACCCTCGTTCCCCATTGGTTGTTTTGTGTCCCCTGCACGGGCAAGGACCCTCGGGTCCCGTGATTGCCTCAGTTCCTCGGCAGAGCCCCGGCCATGCGGCTGGAGAAATAAACATCTCTCTGAAACATCTATCAAGAATCAGTCCATATATATTTCTTTTCCACCGCCCTCCTTGTTTGATACGTGTGTTACAGTATCCGCACTGTAACAAATGGTAGAGAATTGTGAGCAGAATGATTCCTGATCCCTAAGGACAGAAAATTCGTGAGTAAAAACCACTCTAGATCTCTCTCTTCTCGCCTTGATTTGGATATTCTCTCTGGACTGTGGAAGAATTGTGGGAAATGTGGCTCTCTGCATCACAGAAAGAAATGTATCTAGAAGTTAAAGGAATCCTTGAACAACAAAACAAGAAAGTATTTGTTCCGGGAGATCTAGAACATTTTTTTAACTGGCTTTTCAAAAATTTCTTTTATATTTCTCGAGACTTACTTTTTGATATTAATCCTCTGGAATTACTGGAATTAATCACGAGTGTTTTTGGCACGACATCTGGAATGAGATAAGGGATCAAACAAAACATACACTGGTGATAGAACCTCTCCGTGCATCCCTTGTAATCAGCGAAGCTCTTGAGGAGCATTTGTATGGTCTAATTACCCCTAGAGCAGAGGATGGCCATAATCCCGTGGCCAAGACCATGCAGCAGCCATCCCAGGAGTGCGTGACTGCAGCCGTGCCGGCGGAGGTGCCTGCGCTGGATGTGCCTGACCCCCTCGGGAGCGCACGCCTCATCGCAAACCCCATCCCTGTCCTGGGGTCCCTGGCCGCTCAATCGCGAGTGAGGGAGCGACGCCACAGGCATGGAACGAGCAGCCGCACGAGCAGCCAGGAACTGGGGGTCGGCGTGGAAGCCTGCTCTGAGCACACGGCTCGGAGAGCCCTGTGGAGGGAGAAGCGGTGGTTTCCACAGCGACACGAGAAGCCGCGCAGCGCAGCACTGAGCTGTAACGGGGCCGCTCTCAAAGCAGCGTGGAGTTGGCGGAGCGGAACCGCTCACAGGGCGTGGAGACAGCGGTGATGGCAACACAGGGCCATGCGGAGCCCAGACACGCACCCGGAGCAGCACCGCTCGGAGGGCGCGGAGCAGCCGCAACGCGGGGGCCTGGCCAAGACATTGGAGTCGGCGAGGCAGCGGCCC
>NW_008240221.1:1958922-1977770 GCF_000691975.1 Corvus brachyrhynchos
CCTACTTTCCCCTTTTACCCTATACCCAATATGAACCCTTTCCTAAGTTTACCCTATCCCCAGTTTATTCTTAATCCGTTTTTCACCCCATGGCTTCCCTATACAATTCCATTTGCCTACAATTCCTCTCCGATGCCGAGGGGGGGATGAAAAGGGGGAGGGAAGAAATTAAACTCTCTTCTGCTTCAGTTTCCCCACAAAGCATGCTCAGAGAGTCCTGTCTCCCTTCTGCCAGCCTTAAGATGTTCCAGAAAATCTGTTTGGACATTTAAAGACTCAGGAGGGTGGCTTGTTTTGTTTTGAAACTGTCCTTGTTGTTTTCAATGTTAAGTTTTTTTGTTAAAAATAAACGGGTGAAATGTCGGGGTCCCTTTTCCCCTGCCATGTGGTCCTGGGAGAAGGGCCCTAGGGGGGAGGCACGGGGTTTCCCTGCCCCTGCTCAGCCTCGTTTCCCATTGGTTGTTTTGTGTTCCCCTGCGCGGGCAAGGACCCTCGGGTCCCGTGATTGCCTCAGTTCCTTGGCAGATCCTGGACATGCGGCTGGAGAAATAAACATCTCTCTGAAACATCTATCAAGAATCGATCCTTATATATTTCTTTTCCAACCGCCCTCCTTGTTTGATACGCGTGTTACAGTATCTGCACTGTAACATCTGGGGACTTAGTCAGCTGAGCACATGTTAGTGTCAAGTTTTGGCTAAGATGAACAGCTCTCTAAGTTCCACTGAATGTGATGGTAGTCTAGCTACCCAGGTGAGGTGTGGATGCCTGTTTTTCATCACTAAAATGTAAGAATGTGAAGCAGAAGCTGATTCTTATGCCTTCATATCTTACGTAAGTCCACATTTCTGAAAATTTCTGAACCATGTGTTCTATCCAAAGTAACCACAAGGAATAATTTCTTTCCAATATTTCTCACATTATTTTTGGATAATTGCAATTTTTGTTTACTTTTTTTTTCCTAACATAAAGAACCTCAGATGGCTTAGCATATCCACGCATTTTCTAGAGTTCTGATTGTTCCCATTGCTCTCTTCTGGTGTGTATCCAACATCTTTCTTGAAGTGCATTGACTAAACCAAAGAAAGTACTTCATCTGAGGCTTGACTGTGGAAAGAGTTTTAAGTGGATGTCAGTCCCCTTTATTCAACCTAGTATGACAAATGAAATGCTTTGAAATTACTTCCATGAATACTTTATTTCCCGTGAAGTAAAATTACTTCAATCAAGGTATTTTACTTGCTGACATGCATTTCAATATATTGCATAATCTTATTTAATTACTTTCCTTTGAGAGTGGTGATTCAAGTTACAAGTCCTTGAGTGTGGCCAAAAATTTGAGCTAGATCTCCAAAGGTATTGAACAATTGGACAGGAGAAGAGCAAGCTTATTTTCTGGCCATGTTGGAATAGGAAGGATAGGCTCTTCCTCCTACAATTTGAGCTGAATACCTTGACCAGAAGGAGAACTTTCCATTCACCTAAATAAACCACTTAATCTGAAGAGACATGTGAAAGTGAACTCATGCTCCCAACACTTCCTATCATCTATCATTTCCTATCAGGCACCTCCCTGTACAGTCTGGGTGATGTGAACTTCACTGTTATTTAAAAAATAAGAACTAAAGTGAGAAATATCAGTATACCTGAATCTAAATTGTGTGTCTGGGCCTTGTATCTCTTACTGAATCAAATATTTTCCTTTAGTATTATACACTTTTTAGGTATTTTAGTAGTGAAGGGAAAATTCAATTAAGAAAGGGTTGGCCTGCAATCATGCTGGCAGTCTTCTGTCTGAGAATTAAGACTGCTACCAAATCTGTTTTCAGCAGCTGACATGCCATGTCTAGGATGTGATGACCATGCTCTTGTCAGGGTATCTCTCGTCAAATTCTTCAGGCTGTAGCACTGACTTCTATCTAAACAGAAATATCCATTTGGTGTTCCGTTTTGGTTCTGTTTTGTGCCCCATGATGCATTTGCAGATATAGAAATATGAAAGGAACAGAGAAGCAAAACCAGGGGCTATATGGAAAGTTAACATCAGAATGAGAGATACACAGTAAACAAAATTCAGGCTGAATGCATTGCTCTGTCATATACATCAGCTTTCTTATGTCAGATATAGTCAGTGGTTTTCTCTTGTATGACATTGTATCTCCTGTGAAATATACAGACATAATATTTACTTTGAAAAGTGAATACCTTTATCATAGAGGAAGTTCCATAAAACCTTTGAAAGTCTTTCATGGTTATAATGGAATTGAGAATATATTTAGTGTAACCAATGACAAGTAATTTAGCAATTAAAATACTGCTTCAACAAATGGAATGATACAATGCTAACAAGTTTAAAAAGCCTGAGCCATTTTTCATATGCAGAAATGTGAAAAATAATTTCTAATCAAAAAAATGCTTGATGGCTGTATTTATAGAAAAATGAGGAATGATGGGTGTGTATTTGCAAATATATACCTAATCTCTTACAGCCCAGACTCTGCAGTCTTGCTGTAAAAAAAGCCATTCTTTTGATCCTGAATATGAAGAACTTTTCTTCACATTCATTATTGGAAGAATATGTGCATACATATAATTGTCCACATATACATAATGGATATAAAGAAAGTTATCTACACCCATTTTCAATCCTGCGGTCAACATGCATTTGATGTCTATATTTTGGCGTTTCACTCTTTGTGGTTTGAATACCATATTCATTAGCATGGAAATAATCATCACAAAACTTCTGTTTTTCTTGAGACTTGCCTGAGGGGGGCAGAAATTTTATGTGTTAAAGGGGTTTTACTGAATTCTTTTTAAAAAATGATAGCAGAAGAGGTGGATCATGAAAGTGGATAGTGCTGACCATGGTACAAATGTCAAAAGAGCTCATAATTCCATCCATGTTGTTTCTGTGGGAATCGCAGCTTTAAAGAATAAAGCAAGTGGCAACTAAAAGGAAGAAAATAAGGAAGGTGGGTGAAATTTCTAAAGGTCCATCTGGTACTATTGTTTGCAATATTTAAGCTACTGAATAACCACTGTGTTATTGTTTTCTCCATCCCATTAGGGGCTCAGAGTAACCTGATCTAGTAGAAGGTTCTCTGCCCATGGCAGGTGGCTTGGAGCTACATGACCTTTAAGGCCTCTTCCAACCCTAACCATTCCATGATTCTATGATTCTACTGTTTTAGCACTGTGCCTAGAGACCTTCCCCACTGTGGAAAATGTAGTAAGAAAAATTAATAACGTGTTGGAGATAGCTTGTCAACATAAAAACTAGATTACTCTTGAATATTTCTGCTGCATGTACATTAGCATTAAGTGCTGCTTAAATAGAAAATGAAAAACATTCCCTTCTGTTTCAGTTGGTTAGACTATTGAAGTTAGCTTGTTCTTAGGATATATTTCTTGTATGAGAACTTTGGTGAATAGTCCTTTCCTGTGGTCTGCTATAATTATTTTAAACCATTAAGAGCTGTGATTGCTCATTTCAAATTTCTCAAGGGGAAAAAAAATCAATGGCTGCCTTGAAATGCATTTAAATTTAGTATTTTTGCTGAAATTCATAAATCAGATATGAGTCAGTGTAAAGGTCGTTAATTACAAAGATTGATAGTTGATCTTAGTTGATGGTATCTCTGTGTTCACATAGTCATATGCCACTTCTAGGAAAGGGAAAGTGTCTGAAAACAGAGCTGAGTGCTAAAGGACTCGAGATGTTGTATAAATAAGGACAAGTAATTTACAAATGATTTATTTCTGACCTTCTTGATTCTAGGAAGCAGTACCAGAGCTCCCAATTTACTATCATGGGTTTATAAAAAGCAAATAGGTGCTTCTGTTTGCAGGTGTCTCTGGATACAACTAGACTTCATAGCATGTCAGATTCTCAGTTGGATCCTGATTCCTGGTTCTCCAGATGTGAGACTGGGCTTCACCATGGTTTCTTTCCAATATTAAATTTCTATGGAAATCAGTACACAGAGAAACGAAGGGTGTGTTGTTGGGGTCCCTTCCCCTGCCATGTGGTCCTGGGAGAGGGGCCCCGGGGTAGAGGCAGGGCCTATGGGGTTTCCCTGGTCCCTGGTCAACCTCGTTCCCCATTGGTTGTTTCGTGTTCTGCCCAGGAAGGACCCTCTGGTCCCGTGATTGTTCAGTTCTTGGCCAAGTCGCCGACCAGGCGGCTGGAAAAATAAACATCTCGGAAAATATCTACCAAGAATCGGTCCATATATTCTTTTCCACGGGCCTCGCTGTCTGATACACATGCTGCAAGAATCCTCACTGCAACAGTGTGTGCCTGTGGCTGTGTATTTTAGATTTTGTCCTGTTACAGTTTGGGATGAAGCCAACAGGCACACTGGGATTCAGAAACAGTCTCAGCATTTTAGTAGTTTAGATGCAACTCTTTCCACATGTGCAGGACCCGTGACTATTTTTGTTTTATTAAAACCCACCCTCATCAGTATTAGATTAGTTTTTCAACTCTCCCACCCTCACCTGGAGATGCTTTATTTTTTTTACAAGGCAAAAGTTTTTCAGCCCTTATGATTGAACCCCTTTCCTTAGTTATTAAGCCGCATCTGTTTTAGCAACATTACTTTAGTTCCAGCATAAATTTATTTTCTTCACTATCACTGGGCAACATTTTGCATATTTATTGAATCATGGGGAAAAAGAAACTAAACACACTTAAAAAAAGATCATAAAACCAACCAGGAACAAAGATTTCTAATAATGAAATGGAGTGCATTCAATGAATTAGAAAATTAAAAGGATCTTATGCTCCAAACAGGCTACCAGAAGCATATTATGGCTCTAATCCAACAAATATTTGTGCACATATCTAACTTTTCTCATGTGAATAAGATTAATAACATATCTAATTAGGATTTGTAATTCAGGAATCTCTGGGAAAGAACTCTTAAGAGACAAGGCAGACAAAGATGACAGTAATGTTTTCTGGGAGATCACAATCTTTTTCTCCTTTATACTTATACTCACCTAACCAGATACACTGTGAAAATTATGGTTTGCTTAAACTCTCCTGGAAGATTTTCTTGGCTCAATAACACAATTTCTTTCTTATAATTTCCATTTTTAGATCTCAGTTTTCTGTTTTTGTCATAGAGAGCACTTATTCTAAGATCTGTGCAAAATATTTGCATAATTTAATTATATGGACATTTTTCACTACTTTTGATAAATTCCACAAAATGAAATTTTGTGTTCTTATTTAAAGTATTGCAGAGGAAAAAATACTAGAAATTATGGTATTATAGTTCAAAGATTATAATTCATAATTCAAACTAAAGCCAAATACCCTCTTGGAATATATACTTCTACAAACAGAAAGTGTTATGCAGGAATTACTGGATAAAATTCAATCTTTATGTGATATAAAAAAGTCAGACTAGATGACTGAATGGTCCATTAGCTTTTATGAATTTACATTTATTTATTTATTTATTCACCAAGTATCTGTATTTTTGTTCTAGTTGGTCAAGGCTGATAAGCAACTCGTGTTCCTATCTTGAGAAGGCATCTCAGTACAACCTCAAAGGAAGATTTTTGACTGTTTCTGTGAAGAGTACCATAGACTGAACAGAATGGTGTATTTTCAGTTATCTTTATATCATTCAAATAGCTGAAAATTATGATTTGTTTCCAAGGTCTCTCAGCTAATGCTGTTTCAAAGGCATTTCAGCTCAGAGATCACAGCTGAAATTTTCCCTTACAGGATTCTGGTAATGAAGTTTATCCAAATGAATAATTGCAGAAATGGAGTTATGCAAATCAGTAACAAATTGTACACATGACCTCTAAGAATATGTAGGGATTTCTTCTCATCAAAGATATAGATTTTTTTCATGTACACATGAAGACTCCTTTCTAGGAAAATTTAGCATGCTTTGCATGAAATATAGGAACATGAGTAATCAGAACACAATCTCAAAAAAAAAAACCCAATGTCAAAAAACCAAAGTAATGTTTCTAAAACCATCCCCTTAAGATGGCAATTTGACATGCCAGCCAGCTAACAGAATCCAGGGACTGTGCCAGCTGCACGTTTGACTGCCGCTATGTACGTGCAATTTTTGCTTGCTTTGTGTGAATAGCTTCATCATCTTTAGACTTTTCCTAACACATCATCTGGTGAAAAGCTAACCAAAGAGGACTTTCTTCAAGGTATAGTTTAACTGGGTAGTTCTAGGGATCAATTGCTGACAAAGCATCATGGAACACAAATGGCTGATGCTGAAGTCTTCACTATTGCAGTTGAGAGATTGTTTGAGAATATAACCTGATCTGATTTTGGGGTAATCCTGCCTATCAAGCATTTTTATGATTGTGAAAACTTGTATTTGTGTGGAGGAAACTGTCTGCATTCAGAAAAGATAATGGGTATGCACTGAAATGAGGGATGGGATGACATAAGAATGGAAAAGGTGCATCAGTTCTGGAAGCTGATCTTCATCGCAGATAAGAAAGGGAATGATTACATTATTTTTTGCTTAATAATTCCCTATATTCTGCATTTGATCCTTAGCTTGTGTGAAACTATTTATTCCTGTTGAATAAAGTGGAGCTATGTCAAACTAATCCATCTGAGAATCTGGCTGCCCTGTGCTCGTCTGTGTAAGAAAGGTGGTGTGACATGGGTTTCACCCGTAGGGTTTAAATGTCTGGCTGCATTTTTTGGGTTCCTGCAACATACATATGCTTTAAAATAACCTCTCTATCTTAATGAATTATGTTGCACTCTTGTTTAGAGTCTTTTGCAGTTCAGTTTTGAATAAAAAATATCATACTCAAAAATAATTTTGAAATATAATTTGAAAATCTTGATTCAGGTTTTTGATATTTATTATAGCAGTCTGTGTCCATATAAGTTCAACCATCTATGAAGACAAAAATAAAAGGAAAATAATTTTGTGTAATAATCTTGTGTTTATGTACTATTAGTGATACATCATATTTATTGTCAGGTCAGCTAACAGAAGACTGAAGATGCAATATATCTAATTTAAAGGAATGTCTAGAATGAAATACCATGCTGTGTTACTGAGTATTATGTTCAACTGGCTGCTTAAGGTGCAGCTTGATAATTGGCCAGTGACACTTTAATTTCTGTGTCAGTGTAGTTTTGAATAATTTTTGGCCAGTATAATGCATTTATTCTGTGTTTAATAGGATCATTACTATTTTTCAGCAGATATAATTTTAAATTACGTACAGTCACAGGAGGACCAAATCACAACACATCCTCTGTCTTTCTTCATATGTGAGAATTTCAGTAGAAATATTCACTGTAATGGTCAGATATATTATATATTTATAATAACAAATGATAGCATTGGTTAAGAGAAATTTGACATCAATAAAAAATCTTAAAATTCTTATAGTTTGCATTATGATATTGTTTTGTAATGTAAATAATTTGATTTTTACTTGCATTAAGACGTGAGATGATTTAGAGAAGCATACAGAAATGTCCTAGTATCAGACTTTATCCATTTATCACCTAAAGAACAGCACCTTTTCTATTTTTTTTGGTAATGACATGTCAGCACTTAATTCAAATATGTGGTGGCTTATGAAATCCTAGATAATTTATGTAAATCTGATGTGTACCAATAGGCATTTAATTTATTTTGGGGAGGATGCTAAAAGAAACAAAAGAAAGCATCAAATCAGGAAATGCTATAATATAAGTTTTATGAAAGGGGTTCATTGTTCTTGTATGCTTGCTATAAGATAAAAATTTAAATTATGCAATAGTTAGGAATTCATAGAAATTCTGCATTATACTCAATTCTCATGAGAAAAAAACCAAGGAATTTATGCTGTGAATATGTTAGGAGTTTGTACCCTATTATCTGATGCAATATAAAATAATTTTTTCCTTGAAATGTACATGCACACACATGCACGCACACATATATATAATTTGTACATACATGCAGAACTGTGCAATATAAAGTTCACATGACAGGAGTCTGTTAGAAAATAGTTGGAATTACAAAATCAAGAAAGAGATATAAGATTCCTTTATTTGATATGCTGTGGAGAAAGAAAACGAATCATAAATTTTAAGCAACTGCAATCAAAGTTTTCTAATTAGATAGAAAATCTAAAGTTGAGCAACTTTAGATTGTAACTCTGGTTACCTCACCAGTGATTTGCAAAACCATCTTCCAATAAGGAGTATGACATACTCAAAATTGTAACATTTCACTATTTTGAATTGTTTCAAAGTAACTGAGAAGAAAAGTCAAGAAAATGCCTCCTGGTAATAAAAAGTTATCTTGGTCTTACTTTTTTTTGAACAAAATGCTAATACTTTCTTTGCAGCATGGCTTTCTCATTCTATTTCCTAAATGTTGTGTCACATATGTGCTTAAAATACCAAATTGCACTTTTTTCCATTTCATCATGTGTCTTTTTTGCCATCACTTCATAAAAGGAATTAATTTCCAAGCAGAACTGTGCAACTGTGGAATCAAACAAAAAAAATTGTCTCATTTGCTATGAAACAATGGGTTTGTGCAAATTTAAATAGTGATAATAATGACTTGGTAATATACATTGCTTGATAGGAAAGACCAAATTGTGGCGCCCCAACACGAGAATGATGTGTATTTGTTGGAGTGAGTCCAGAAGTGGCCACAAAGATTCTCAGAGGGCTGGACAATGTCTCCTCCTATGAAGACAGGCTGAGTCAGGATTGCTCATCCTGGAGAAGAGAAGGCTCAAGGGAGACCTTTTAGTACCTAAAGGGGGTACAGGAGAGTTGGAGAGGGACTATTTACAGGGGTATGTAGAGTTAAGACAAGGCAGAATGTCTTAATACTGGAAGTGGGTGGGTTTAGATTAGAGGTTAGGAAGGAATTCTTCACTGTGTGGTTGGTGGGACAGTGGAACAGGTTGTCCAGAGAAGCTGTGGATGCCCCATCCCTAGAAGGGTTTGAGACAGGCTGGACAGGGCCTTGGTCAGCCAGGCTGGACAGGGCCTTGGTCAGCCTGGTCTAGTGAAGCAGGGGGTTTGGAACTAGATGACCTTTCAGGTGCTTTGCAACCTAAACCATTCTATGATTCTATGCGATTCACTGTGTATTGTGAAACCAGAGTAGATATATAGATTTCAGAAAAGTTTATTCATATTTATGAAAGTATAAATGAAAGTATTTTTCCCAGACTGCTGAAAGCCTTGGGAGGCTGACTAGAAACTTAATGATGGTAGGATTTGGTGAATTCCGTGAAAAAAACCCAATTTGCTATTCAGACACTTGTAATGGAACAGGAAAGAGGTATAATAGATGAAAATAAACTTGATGGTTTCTATGGCAGGAGGAGGTACCAAATAGGATAGCTAGTGCATTCTGCTGATAAAAAAAGAACAATTCTGCAGAAATGTCATATTGAGATCAATGTGACCATTTTAATATCAGCATTTCTGTGTACTTTGCACATTATAAATAACTGCATATGGTAATCTTTGCTTCTATGTGTACCTCAGTGTTGTAGTAGTGCCATCTAATGTTCTAATTAATCTGCGATATCTCCCAAGTCAGACTTTCAACAGCAACAAAAAAATGCTTCCAGGAATGATGAAGCTGGCCTTACTCCAGCTGATACTGTGGCTGCTGCTCAAATAATCTCTTGTCTTTTATGGCACCATAATCAAGTTAAGAAAATCTGGACAAGATATTTGGAGTCAATCAAGTGCTTTATTTTACTTTAAAATGCTGAACAGGTGCAAGTGGTATACATTCAAAATGGTCATTAGGCAAAACTTGCTTTGAGGGAGGTGGAGCCAACATCTGTGCTTATTTTCACAGATACAAAAGAGCAGGCCTCCCAAGGAAATGTGAGCAGGATCCAAATGGATGAAGCAGCAGGACTGAATAAAGCATTCTGATTTAAGACTTTCTCTGCTTATACTAATTAGCATTTGAAAAAAAGCGTGATCAATCTTTTTCTTCTCTTGGGGTAGAGAAGGAGGAGTCTGATTTAATTAAGAAGGATATTAACTCCAAGCACCTACCTAATCAAATATTAACTATCTTCAGACCAAGCAAATTATAATACTTTTATAGTGATTTAAATGTTTCCCTCTATAGCTGCATGGATCTTTTTCACAGTGTTTTTTGTTTTTACTAAAAACCCTGGTCTTAGTTTACCATTCAGATGTTCTGTGTTTTAATGACTGGCTGATAGGATCCTCCTGCAATAGTTATCTTTATTACCTCATTTTATATATATACTAGACAATGAAAAAGGATTTTGTGTAACTGAAGTAGAAACAGGACCTTAAATCATAATATGACGGTTTATACCACCAGTCAAATATCTAGAAGAAAAGTGGTTTGTATTTTCGACTCTCTTGTTCACTCTAAGAATGAAATTTCACTTCACGTATTGCAATTGTGTTTTCTTATGACCTTCATCATTTTGCAGTTTGAATGGTACCCTGTACAGAGTTTATCTGTCATTATTTAAAAAATTATTTATTTATTATGGTGTTGCTTTTGGTGTATTGGTAACATCTGCCCTTATGCTCCTGTCCTGGCACTGCTGTGAATGCTGTAGTGACGTATGGTTAGATGAGAGCACAGAGGAGAGCCAAGCATAGATGGAACTACATTAACACTGGAAAATCTGGTAAGGACTATGTCTGGGCCTGCTTCTGTTAGTGTGTTGTGTGCAATATAAAAGCACTGGCAATTGTTTCTAGGTGATATGGTAGTGTTGCATATTGTATTGTCATCTCACAGAAATAGTAATCAAAAATCCTTTTTGCTGTCCTTGGTAGGCCAGCACAGAACAGTGGTTTATTTTGAACTTCCCAATCATAAAATCCATCCTTTTAGCATTCAGGAGATGATGTGCAATACAGTCCAAGACTGTCAGCACTTGAAGTCACTCTGAAATTTGATCATAGTCTTGAAAAGGTGGCTCCCTTGTCAAATTGTTCCTTCATGATGCCAAGATTTTACTTGAACTCTACTTGCTGTCAGTAAGTTTTGTTCTAGGTTTAACATAGTATTTTAGTTTTGAGTGCATTTTTTGGCTTTGTTCTTTAACACTGACGTAGATAAAAATTCAATTTCCAAGTGTCTTCATCTTAGTAACTGAGGACAATCTTAGTATTATTAAATTTTCGTTTTGTTCATCTTTTACACCTTAGACACCCACATAAACTTTTATGCCACTTCCTTTTCAGATTAGATATACCCTCATTCTTCTTTATAGTTTTGGTGAAAGAGATAGGATATACATTTAACACTTGTCTCTGAGAAAGATGCATATTGTCACTGTTATAAATATGAGAGGAATTCCAGCAGAATTTTTGCTATTAGAATTCTTCAGTCCAGACAGATATTTTCACATGTAGCCAAAACAGCCCAGATATGACATTTGGGATGGGATATGAAGTTAATCTACTTGTATTTTGATAAGAAAAAATATGCTGATGACTGTCATTTCAGAACTACGATTCACTATTTTTGTTTTTTAAACTCTAGAGATACCAAATAAGACACTTTCTAGTGTGGTAGGCAAATTAATTAAAGGATCTTAACATTCAAATAGGAAAAGGATATAAAGTAAGAAAATTAAATTTAGAGAGGAACTGAGAGGAGAAACTTTCAGGGTGATCTTTGTGTCACATTATATCTCCTCATGCTTTAGAAGTTATATTGACTGCTATGTCAAGAGCAATCATTTCCTGTTCAAAGATATATATGACCTTTTGTGCATCTTTGCAGGCAGAATGCAATGAAGACAAAAATAAAACGTATGGTCCATTTTTGGTGGGGTTTTTTTTTTTCCATTTTAACCATAATCACAAGTTTTCTGATGAATGGTACAGCTTGGTAATCACTTCTGAAGTTAAAGCATCATCTTCTCTGTGATTTATTTCTTTATTTTTACAGGGGTTCCAGACTTGCAATGGAACAAAATGGTGGCAACCCCAGCTATGGAGAATGGAGTTGTATCTGGATGCTCCAGATTTTTAGTGGGAGCTACAGATGTTTAAAAACAGTGAAAATCATACATAATGACAACCTGTAAGAATTTTCTTTTCTTCCTTCTCAGTACTTTGGGCACAGAATTGACTCCTGGTTTTGGAAGGATGAAAGGAGATTTTTGTTTTTACTGATTGAAAACCAGTGCCGAGGTCTTTATGCACATATAAATTTACGTTCTTCATTCTGTGACTTCTTCCCAAATCAACTCTTTCTAAATCCTTTCCTTGTGGAGGATCATCTTTTCCTCAGCTTTTGTGAGGTGGAAGGGTTGGTTAATCCCAGATTTCTTTAGAGGGATGAGTCCTCACACTCATCTACATTGTTGGAGAAATGGGCTGACAAGACCCTCATGCACTTCAAAGGGAAGTGCAAAGTCCTGTAACAGAGGTGAAACAATCCTGGGCACAATTACACATGCTGGGAACCACCCATCCAGAAAGCAGCTTTGTGAAACAATGACCTGGGGAGCCAGGATCTTTCCAGAGCTGCCCAGCGACAGAACCAGTGGCAATGGGCACAGACCTAAACACAGAAGCTGCTGTCTGAACATCAGGAAGACCTTTGTTACTGTGAGGGTGATGCAGCACTGGCACAGGTTGCCCAGGCAGATTGAGGAGTCTCCATCCTTAGAGATAAAAATCATGTCTTGACATGGTCCTAGACAAACAGTTCTGTGTGGTCCTACTTGAGCAGGGAGGCTTGGGCCAGATGACCTCCAGAGATCCCTGCCAGCTTCATCTATACTGTGATTATGCAATAGATGTCTCTGACTCCAATCTTGCAGAAAAATGTTCACGCATGTGTCAGGACATCAGTACAAGGTCTATCTTTGAATAATCAGATTTCAAAATTTTAGTACTAGAAGTAGTTTTTTGAAATCTGTTTCAATGCTGCACTTTTATGAAGAATGCACAAGCCCCAGGAAAAACCTGGCTATTAGCTAGTCGATTTATTTTGTATTTTTTTCACCCAACCCTATATTATTTGCAAATAGAACAATGTATTTTCTGTTTCATTTAGTGCCTTTAAATCCATTAATTTTGTCTTATGAGAATACAATTGCTTTTTCCTGAATAATAATTACTTATAAATAGGATTTTTCACTGAAAGTGGAAAAGCACCAGTCTAAATGGTCCTTTGAGTGTGTATTTATGTGCTGTAGACTAAAGAGGATGTTTAAGAAGCCAGTGTGCCACTACTCAGTCAAATGTAGCTATCTCTCTTCAAAGCTAGTTTCACCCTCTCAGTCATATATATATTTGTTTTCTCTGCTCATGTGATTGATTGCCCAGAAGAATGAACCTCTTTATCCACAGGCCACCTATGCTGCTTGTCTCTTTTTGACTTTCGTGCCTCCCTATCTAAACCCTGACCCAGCTAGACAACAACCAGCTGAAATCCTCTCTTTGGACTTGCATACATTCATCACTAAAACATACCAGTTTGTGTTCAGCATAAGAGGACATTGCATATCTTTTGTGTGATAGTGAGAATGCAACTTGATATGAAGGAATGCAAACATGCTCTTACAGTTAATTTTTTTCTGTATTTTGGCAACAGCAGAAGGACCATCATTGACAGTCTGGTCTTTTGAAACCTTAATTTAGTAACTTGTTAATAAGAGTGTGCAGGATCTAACTGTTGATATTTCACTTTGTTTCCTCATGAGCTTCCAAATTATATGTATCAGCATTAAAAAACATTGAAAATTTATTTTCTAGGAAGAGTGAGTTAAGTGTGTGAAGTTATATTTGTGTGTACTGGGAAATGTTTGTACAGTTGTATATGTGTGTGTATGTATAAAGATACACATGCATCTGTGGATTTTCAGAAATGAGAGTGATCTTGATATTTCTGAATTTGTCACCAAATAACTCAAATTGTCCTCTTGAAGCCAGTTTTTACAAAGTGTTTATACAGATTCTGAAAAACCAGAGAGACTTCAGAGCTACTTAATTCTGCAAAAGGTAGTCTGTTTGGGGGGGTTGAAGCACAGCTACAAAAGGATATACAGTCAGTTAAACAAAGGAACTTGGGAATGTTGACATTTAGTATCATCACACATAACACTGAAACATCTAGATAGCCCCTCATCTAGGTTGTTCTTAGCCTAAAATGCAAATTATTTCTCTAAATTCTTTACATATCTAGATAATTCAGCCAGTACTTGAAAAAGGTGGCAGTGGCAAAGATATGCTTAAACTGCCCACAAGAGGTGCCAGTAAGTGACTGGAACCCTTCTCTTTTGAGGCTTGTGCTAGGATTTACAGCCTGGAAAACCCTCTTGTAATTATATGCCTATAACATCCTGACAAATGAAGTAGTCATTTGCATCTTGAATGCAAAACTCCAGGCTCTAGTCCTCCTTCCAGATCTCTAATTTGTACTCTTGGGCAATGGATCTGCAGCTTTAACTTTTCCTAAGATTCTGTGTATGCACAGAAACCAAGTCAAGAAACAGGAGTCAGAATAAGAAAAAGCAAGAGCAGCAGCAATTCTACAGTTTTCCACTGTCAAACTCAGAAACAATCAACCCAGAGTTCACACTATGGACCTGAGTTACCACTGCTGGACTCCGTTGTTGCACCAATATTATCCCACCCTCCTACATGAATTTTGAAAAACTTTTCTATTCTGCAATGGATAAGGCTGCAATTTAAAATTAATTTAGCCTTAGTGGAACAAGAATTATGACACCTATTTCCATCTTTTTAATATGAGGACTATGAATGATGACCTAACCTAAAAAACTACTTTTTAAATTTCTGCTAAATACAGTCTGATGGACATCAGCTGGATGAGATCTGAATGAAATACATCATAAAGGAACTCTTCTGTTGCTTTTTTCACTCAACTTCACAACTGTAAAAACAAAAGGCAAAATTAATGAAGCTGTGCAGAGTGGAAAATGAACACATCACTGATTAGATGCTTGGTTTTGTAGTTAATAGCATTTAAATAATATAATGCATAGGTGTTCCTCATGAACCAATTAGGACATAGTGGTATTTCTGAGGCTCAGTAGGCATGGATGTTATTATTAAAGTATTTTCATATGATTTTACAAAACAGTTTCTCTCTTAATTTTGTTTTTACAATGGTCATGCAATACCTGTACTTTTTCATAACAAGTGTGAATTTTATGTCGTTAAAACCAGGCCAATTACTCAGTCAGTGAACACTAGCTTGCACATATCAATTATAGGAAGAAAGAGCCACAACTAATGTACCCACAAATGTAAAGTCACTTTCATGAAACTAAGTGGGTGCAAACCATGTAAGACTTGAGTGAACATCAGCCTCGAGTAAGGAACTGGGGGTGGTTTGACATTCATTTACAGTGTATTTGTATACAATTTATCTCAACAAATAAGATTTATGGACCCAGCCTTCAGTATAGTGCCTGAGAATACTTATAAGAAGGATATTTTAAAGTATTGTTCCACACACTAAATACATATTTAAACGCTAGGAACATAGTTGAAATATTTGTACAAGGCAAAGTAATTTTATTTATTTATTTAGACCTCTTAGATCTACAGTTTAGGTGGCTTTTCATTTAGACTGGGTGTAATAAAGTTTATTTCCTTATACTACAGGTGGATAAAGGAATTCTAACAGTATAATTAAAGTATGGCAACAGCTATGCTGCTATCAGATTCTGATGGCTATCAAGAGAGAGAGGAAAATACAAAGAGTGGAAATTAATTTGCACACTAATGAATTTTTTAATTAGTATTTAAAAACCCAAACTTCAGCAGTATATTTCCCTGTAGGGAACAGTATAGAATCATCCAGGTAATTAGACCAAGTGAAGATAATAAAACAAACTTATGGATATAATGTGATAAAAGATGTTTGAAGGTCAACAGCAGCAATCAAAGCAAGGACAGAAATTCACTAGATGGAGATAAGGTCTCAGTAGCACTACGCCCTTTCCCATCCATTTCCCAAAAATTCTGCAAATGTTCTGAATTCAAGTTAAATAATTGAAAATCTAAGTGTATGGTGGTTGGCATTTCAAATCAGTGTTCCAACTCATCTGGGCATTTAAAATTATTTATAATTTTCTTATTATTATCACTGGTCAACAAAGAAAATTCTTAGAATACTTTGAACCACACATTCATTTGTTTCCCAGTCATGATGTTTGTGTTGGGTTGTTGCCACTTGAGCGTACGCTGCCCACCCAGTATATGCCAGCATATGCTGGCATACTATGGCTTTGCTGGAGGTGAGGAAAGTCAGAAACAGTGAAATAGCCAGGATGTCTTTACCTCTGCATCCCACTGATGACAGTTTGGGCAGTACTTTTTCTTGTACCTTGATGCTCTAAATGCGTTTCTTACTACAGTCAAGTTGGATGGGAAGAGGCAGAGGAAAAAAGGGATAATCCTTGTTTCTATCCATAGACCTCCTGTTTCCTGGCCAAAGGAGTAGGTTGACTTTCTGCCTTTGAAGTGCAAATAGTAATTTATTGCCTCCCCAGAGCGAGACAAAAGCAAAGAAGGAGTGAGCCTCAGATTTTGTACCACCCTTAGCTCACGGCTTAGCCTCCAGGCATGCATAAACTAAAATAAATAAGTCGGAATTAAGTTTTTCTGTCACTACATTAACCTTTATTTTAAGATCTTAAATTTTTTAGGCCTAAGGCTCATCTCCCTGGTTGCTTCAAATTTGGCCATGTTAGATTTCACCCTGGTTTACAGCAATGATAGTGAGTTTATATAAAGGAGTTTTAGGGAAACTCCAGGGGGCTACAGTGGTAAAGTACAACGTGTTTACAGCACTGAAGCGACTCCTCAGTACATATATAGACTATGAAAGGGTGAGACAGAAAAAAAGCTAACCACTAAATGTTTATGGCTATGTAAAGCAAAGCCATTCTGTTGAATTGCAGCCCTCAAATTCACCCATTCCCAACCCCTGGCCCCAGACTGAGAGCTCAGTTCACTGAAGCAACCCCTAAAGACAGTTATAGGATGAAAGGCCTTTGTCTTCAAACAGAAATATGTTATTTTACTGTGATCTCATCTGTGATATCCACAGCTTGTCCTGGTTTCAGAAGCAGACTGAGCAGAAAACTCCCCCACAAGCTAAAATGAAACACACGTTATTTTGGCTACCCCATCTGGGATTTTGACAAGATTTAAAGCAAGTCCTCCTCTCAAACTACTTGGACAATTTCTTTTCCCTAGAGAAGCAGTTCTAGAACTGTCTTGTGAATTGTCTTGGCACCCGCTATTATTCTTGTCACATATTCATTATGCCTTACATCAGTGCATTGTTTCACCCCAAAAATATCTGTAGTTGCCATCTGTCTAGAAAACATGGGTTGATGGTAGGATAGCGACCTCAGCTCCCAAGTCAATCACCAACAATTTAAGAAGAAAGCAATGACACCCTTGATTTCCAAATACTGCAACTGCTTGTTTGTAGTAATATACTTTGTTCTAATGAATCTATCCAGAAGTATGTTTAGAGTACTTGGAATGTTATTAGAAATAGGAGAATTTATTTTTCACATTTTATGAATTAATATGTTTGGACAAATGACTTCCAGTTTTATTTCTTTCACTAAAATTTATGTGCACATTGCAAGTAGCTGTTACTTATTTATCTGAATACATAGTCCATTCCTAAATATGTCCAGTCTTAACTACCAATTATAACCTCTTTTTATAAGGAAAAACACCCCTCTGTCTTTCAATATTTCAGGAAAGTAAGCTTAAATAGAGAACTGTAAACACTTTCTTACTAAAAACTTTTTTTCTAGTTTGACAACCGTGAAAATTAAAAGTTAATTTAGATGGAAGGGAATTCTGGTGCACTCAGTGTCACTTTTTACTTGATTGTAATTTTGTCCAGGCTTTAAAAGTTACATCCAATTCTCACAATGAAAGGAAAATGATCAATGCTTTCAATTTTTTTGTGATTAGGACTGTTCTCTATCAGCTCATTATGAGCTATTCTTGATGTACTTATCTGCAGCCAGATCACATACAAAGAAAGCAAGCAAACAAGTATATATTAATATGAAAATATTATTTATTTGCTCCACTGTGTCAATCTCCACTGTTTCCTCTTGGCAGTGTTGCAGTTCTCACGCAGATTATTCTGTATTAATGTGAAACACATCGTGCTAAGGAAGAGTGGGAAGGTTGCTTCTGAGGTGCTACTGTGATTTGGCACAAGCTGCTATAAAACTCAGGAATTCTCAGCACATGCCTCTCAGCCTGGAATAGACTTTTTAAAGCTGTCTGCAAGAAACAAAAAGCTTGGTTCTATTTTTATTCTGGATTTAGAAGAGTGTCAAATTGCCTTATAGCAAATTTGAAAGGACAACTTAGCTCAAACACTTAATTTGTGTTTGAAGCAAGTTATATCTGGAAAGAGAAAACAGCGAAATGCTTAAATCCTGTAATGCATCAGTAATGAATATTGACTTCATGACATGAAAAGAACAAACAAAAAGAGAAAGCAAAATGAGTTGTAAAGACCACTATTTGACAAGCTGGTTTCTAAAAGCTGATGCATAGTGGTGCCTTGAAACACCCTGTGAAATACCAGCCTATGGTTTACTTTTTGAGGCCAAGACATATCTCTGGCTACCCGTCTAAGGGAAATAAATAGCAGTTCTGCACCTTGTCCTCTGTGATCACTGTGTGTCATCAAAATATACAGATGTGGAATGTACGATGCATAACAAAATCTGCAAACCCATTGATACCTCCAACTCCACTGTGGTTTTTGTGGGACTCTAAGATAGCAGCTTCTCAGTGGCTGAGGCTGACCCAGCAGAGCACAGCC
>NW_008240221.1:1977879-1993343 GCF_000691975.1 Corvus brachyrhynchos
ACAGGACGGGAGCGACTTCCACCCTCTGTGATCCATGGTCTAGCTCTGCTGTGGAGAATCGTGTGGTTGCTGGGAGGCAGAACAGCCTGACTGTCTTTTTCCCCTCTCTGACTTTTTGTACTAGATGTCACCAGCTGGGGAGTGAGCAGTCAGTTGCCTCTGTCACAAGGGATAATGGGGCAGGAGAGAAGCAGGGTGCCATCCAACCATGGCAGGAGAAATATATTTGGAATGGTAAAAGAGTTGGCTGACAGAAAAAGCATCTTCCTGCTTATGTGCCACTTAGCAGATCTCTGTAGAGAGCAAAAGTAGCAGTTTTTTCAATGCACCTTGTATAGGAATAAACGCAAAAAGGCAGTGGCTGAAGCCTAAGATGGATGTCTGTTCATAATTATAAACCGTAAGAAATCATACTGCATATCTATTATAATTCTCCTCCACTGCTATTAAATAAAGGCATTAAGAAGGTGAAGTTAATCCTGTAATTACACCATATCTTTCTATACTTGCAGTGCATATTTCCTGCTAGAAAGTTCCAAGTACATTTTATTGACCAAGGCCTCATTGCTTTAAAATAGACTTTACGGATAAACATTCCTATTTTTTGAAGACAGATGCTATCTTCACCCCTGTGGAAGATGTTTGTTATGGCCTTGAAATCACCCACTGGTGGAAAGTAGCTTAAAGTATAGTATCATTAATCTACTACAGGCTGGGAAATTACAGGCAAAATTTAGGCATATAAAATTAAATTACTCATATGACACTGGTCCAGGGTTAACTGTATGCTTAATTACATAAGTGTTGCATAATCACCACAAGATTCTGTATTTCAAAAGATTTCTTTACGTAGTCACAAAGTATTTTATGTGTTTTGATACTGCTTAAAAGGTGTTTTGATGTCAGGTATCAATATGTCTACCTTCCAGATTGGCTTAAACTGTACAACTATTAAAGCACTCCTTTACCAACTCACTTTAGCACTTCACTTAACAGAACTGCATTGGCTAAGTATTATTTAAGACTTTAATAGTAATAATGGTTCTTTTAGGAAATGCTATTAAGAATGGAAGTTATCTTAAATCATGTTAACTGTCACTGAATAATAGTAACCCATCAGTGAGTAATAGCAGCAATAAATACAGTAAAATTATTTTAAAGGCATAAGGTAAGGTCTTCATTTTATCTTTTGCAATAGTCACAATATTCATGAATTAAATAAGATATGTGGTCCTACTGTTTGCAGGATTTTTCATTAGATGATGGCTCAATGTATTTTGTGAATGGGTTGTCGGTGAGCCATTGGCAAAAAAAACCAAAGTCAAAGCACTATTAGAGCAACTAATCTATTGAAAGTATTATAATAAAATAGTCCTATTCCATAATGTTTTGATGGGTTTAATCAGTTATGTAATGTACTGTGCATTCTTATCACAGGAACTTAGATAATGTTGAACTATTTGGGCATAATAATAAATCAATTAAAAGAAAGCAGACTGAAAAAATCCTCTCTCTTAAAAAATGGATTTGCTTCTCTTCAGGTATGACTCTTTCATTTTCCCCATACTTTTTACATTTCTGTGTAGAACACTTTTTTTATTATTGGGCATAACATGGTTTTATTGGATAGTTTATTGCCAATTAATCAGTTCAAGTGCTAGAGAAGTTGCATATTTCTGCCAAGAAACCTATTTCTATATCCAGTCTGTACTTTATAGTTCCCTTAAATTGTTAGTGTCTTTTAAAAAACACTAGTTACTGGATAATGAGAAAATATAAAGCCAATTATATGTTTCGATGAAGGTAGAATTAGTTTGGGAAGGATTTTAAATTAATTAAAAACACTTGTTTAGAAAAATAATAGCATTTTACCTTTCCCCGAAGGGCTCTGTACTTCATATTATTGTCTTATAGATAAATATAAATATTCCATGAAAGCCCACTGTATGTCCTCTGTCACATGACAGAATTAGTGGTGGGATACACAGTTGCAGCCAGCAGATGTCAGCCAATTATGTCTTTCCCCTAATCGGTTTTTTTTTTTTTTTCCTAGAATGCTGGAATCCATCTGGCTGCAGTAGTCACCTAAAAGACACTGCAGTCCTAGTCTATCGTTCAGTTAATGAAAACCTGCCAAAATTTTAGTGAAGTATAACCCTTGTTTCCAACAGACAGTTATTTCTTACCATCCTCTATGTACAAAATCCTTTGAGGGGAAACTGTACTAGACAAATGCTGTGTGTTCTCTACTTTTTATTACTTTCTGCAAAATCTGTAGAAAGACCCATTCAGATTTAGAGGAAATATCAGCCAAGGGGGATGCCCTTTTCCAAAATACAAGATAACATTGGAAGAGGGATGGAATCTTTATCACTTGAATATAATCCTTTGGGCACCCATCACCACAGCTAAACTCAAGTAACCAGAGCTGCCTGATGCTTTTGAAGTTTGGCCTTGACTTTAGCTTTGCTGCTTTACTTACCAGTCTCCCCTCTCATGCTGCTATTGAGTTAAAACATATGTAGCAAACCAACTAACTGAACCTACAAAATAGTAATACCTTGGGCAACCTCATTTGTTGCCCACTACCAGGTTTAGCAGCAGTTCCTTTGGGAGGAGCTAGTAAAGCCCCCTCCTTTGGTGGCTCCTTTTGGGAGGCAAGGCCACTTGAAGAGCTGCAAATGTTCCAGAGGATTCTGCAGCTGTAAGCAGAACAGATTTGGAACACCCTGAACACACCCTGACTTCTCCCATTCCTGGCTGACAAAAACCTGATTGGTATTTAGGACTGCAGCACTAGAAGGACTAGCAGGTGCCTTTAAGAAACATTTAGCTTAGACAAAGCCACAGAGTCCCCATTTCATGTACCATTACAACAGAGTAGCAGTCACAAAAGTCATCCCAACACCTGCATTGAATCAGCAATTGAAAACCCAAAAAGCCATAATTATAATCTGTCAGAGGAAGTGAACAGAGATCAATGATCTTGCTGATGTTAAGGTGCCTGCATTAATATAATTACATCAAGTGTGGGAAGGGTTTTGAAGAAAATTATCCAACTTGTTCTTCACTCTGGAATGAGATTGACAACTGGACTTCACGGACAATTGCAAGGCAAGGTACTTGAATGTAAACTCAAATGAAAATCCTTTGAAATTTTCATAGTCTTAGTTCTGGAAAAAGTGTATTGGGTGACTTATTCATGAAGCTGTACCAGTGTAATACATTTTGAAAGAAGTCCTTTCCAATCTTTGACAACAACTGTGTGCCTTTCGAAGAAATTGCTCCTACCCAAATCTATTGTCAGCCAGCAGATATGCTAGGAGGAGTTTGGGAAGCCATATCTTGTTCTCTGCAATTGCCATTTTGTATATGTTGGCCAGGATTTTCCAGCTCTGGGAAATGTTTTAGGTTGTGTAGAGAGATAGAGATGGTCCTAGGTCATTTGTCAAACTGTGCTGTGCAACCAGTTGAATTTGGGTGACATGGCTTCCAGAAATACAAACCTCATCTGCTGGTAGTAGAGGCAGCAATGACAGCTCTAGAGAAAGATACTGTAAAAAGGAGCTCACCACGATCTGCCAGCCCTTCTTCAAGTAGTGGGAAAGCTCTCTGGATTTCCCAACCTCGAGAAAGAGGCATGTATTTTAATTAATATTTGCAGTCTTCTTTAAGCATTTCCTCTGAGTCTGTGGCAAGAACTGCAGAGAAAAATGAGTGAGAAAGGATACATATTTAACTTCTTATGAGGAGCTCTTCTCAAAGCCTTGGTCCACTGAGCTCAGGAAGGTGATTTCAGCATACTGGGGCAGGTTCAGTTGCCTGAAGTTCACAATGGTGCCCTTCTCAGTAAGGCCCAAGAAGCAGCATGATATTCTAAAGTAAGCTCCACTAATTTTTCGCTATGTGAAGTTAGTTTATTGGGACAGAGATCAAGAGGCAAGCACTTTCATAAGGTGTACTCTTTGTATCTTCACAACAATTTTCACTGCTTTCTTCTTAATTCAGTATTTTGTTCACTGTACAGGGGAAAATGGCAGTAGTATTATGTATGGAAGTGTTCATGTAGGTAGACAGCTGAAATGAATGGATTCTACTAAGTTTAATAATCTTTTAAAAAAGTTTTCAGATGTAGAGAAAATGCTTCATTATAGAATAGAAACAAAAAAGGACAACAGGACAGAAAGATTTACTCCAACCCTGACCATATCTTGCATGTAATTTACTAGCTTCTCATTTAAATCTGTTCCCTGAAGTATAACTATTTGTTGTATTCCTAAGAGTAGATTAACCACCGAGTGTTGTCCACTATTTTAACATGGATTTTTTTTGTTTTTCCAAGTATAGCTGCTGCTGATCAGTATTTTTATCTGCTGTAGTGGCCCCATGAGATCAGGGCAGTGTGAAACAGTGAGTCCCTATCAGGCACATTGGTTTGACACACCTCAGCTGGTACACTCAGTTTGCTGTGACACTGGAGGGGGCCAACACTCTGTTTTCTGGCAGGCGCCTTCCTGCTCTCTGGAGCTGGCAGACAGCTCAGTGTCCATGAGTTACCCCAGTTTTCACATGCAGGCTACTCATTGCACATTAATACCAGGCCACTATCGTGTTAGCAAATAACCCGGGTATTCAGTGTTTGATAAGCCAAATATTTGAACCAGGTGACATTTGAGCATTTTTACACAGTAACACTTTGAATAAGGCAGCTCTCACCGTTGCTGGGTTGCTAGCAATTGATTTCTTGTCATGCAAATGGAATGTTATCTTCAGCTGTGAAAAATCAGATTTTGGGGTTGTCCTGAAAATTATTTTAGACTTATATAGATTTTGCACATATATTGGAAGATACATACAATTTTTCTTTATAAATAGGTGAAAATACTTAGACCTGGCTGTAGAAAATATATATGCTTTAAGTGTGTTGTTTTACGGTTTGTACTTTGAAAAGCTGGAAGTATAATATACATTTCCTTGGTTTTAATTTCATTTTACTAGTGTACTCTGAGATTATGCCTTCAGCTTGACTCAGTAGATTGAGACCTAATTTCTTAATCTGCAGCCTTTTCTATTTCTGCTCATCTCTGCCTTTTTTTCAGTTCCAACTGTTCTTCTCTTTGCTCTGCTTTTAGTGGAGCTTTGTCTGTCCACTACCAGTGTCTAGTTATTTAGCTTTTTTGGATCATCTTTTATAATTCTAAAACTCTAAGTACTGACACTTTTTCACACAGCTGCCAACCATTTGTTCTCATCTGTGGTTTCTTGCACAGCGTTACTTATGGATATTTATAAACAGTGTTGTAAGTACCTATATATATATCAGAAGTGAGCAATCTCATTATACAGCTATGTCACTTCAAAGATATGGTGATGTGTGTGAAACTGGTCAGATTTACTGCCACTTCATGAATTATCATATATAGGATGACTTACTGTGCCCTTTGACCTACATGGCTGTGGAGTAGTGTTATGCTAAATTTATTCAGCTCTAAGAGTTGGATCATTTTGAAATGCAAGGACTCAAACCTGTTTTAGTTAAACAGGTATAACAATGTTATTGTTGATATATTAGAGAGAAACTGATATAATTATTCCCAGGTGGGAACCAAGACAAACTATGCTCATATAACCTTATAAAATTCCTCTTTCTATTGTCTGTACCAATTTAACTGTTTTAATTCAAGTGTTCAAATTGATGATTAAAATAGATAGAAGTCCTGAAAAAAAAACCCCTCTGCCTGTCCCTTGGCAGGGATGGGGACTTCATGATTGTGTTTCTGTAACATCTAGTCCATCTCCTCTTTCAGGCATCTATCCCCTGCAGACTTCACTCCCTCTGCTCACTGCACTTTAATTACTGTGAGCGAAGTGCTTATATCACATCAACCTGTAATCCTAGAAGTACTCCCTCTGTTGCTCTCTGTTTTCTTTGCTTTCAGTTAACACGAACAAACTAAACCATCTAATTAAAAACTCCCATTCTCCTAAAAATTCAGTATGTCCTTTCACAAAAGAAAGGACAGCAAAAAGATACTGGTCACATCTCTCTTCCCCAGTCTAGCACAGAGATTCAGTCCTCCATGGTACAGAATCACTTAATTCCAAAGCTTTAAAACATGTTTAACCTATTGCATGTGAATACATTAAAGAAAAGAGAAATTTCAATTCTCTAGGCACTCTGCAACATTGAACTTCAAGGTGGTCCCTAATACCATTGATAGTCATTTTATAGGAGGGGACAGCTGGTGCTACAGATTAAGACAGACAAGAAGTCTGAAATGTCATGAGTAGGTGAAACAAAATAGTTCTGCAACTGACCTGACTGATGGGGTCATGACAAAGCATGGTATTTGGGAGTCAGTAACTTCAGTGCTCAGCACTATTATGTCTATGTTCTCTGAGACAATATTTCAAGAGTACACTTTTTTAGTACAAGAAGGTGTTTTGGAAAGAGCATTTCACAAGACTGTTACAAATTACGGAAGGATAAAAAGAAATATCAGGTTTTTTTCTGTTTTCATCTGAAACGAAATTATAGAATAGACTAGAATAGACTAGAATAGACTAGACTAGAATAGAATAGAATGGAATATAGAGGCAGATAGAATATACAGAAAGCACCAATTCAGGTTTCTTTAAGTACAGAGATTATTTAGCTTCTAGATAAGGCAAGAGCATTTTTTATCTGCTGAGGTGGTACTGTTGGGGCATTCCAGGCAGGTTGTGTATATGCTTTCCCCCCTAACACAAAACTTCTAGAAACATCACTATGGCAGAACTTGCTTACTTTCTAGGTCTGGTGTTTCTATGTTGGACTGAGAAGCTGTTCAAGCAGCAGTGCACAAGCAAGAAACAACTCTGCAGTAAAAAATCTTATATAAAAATGAAGCAATTATTCTGAAATATAATAAAATCAGATGTGAACCGCTGTTCTTCACTACTATAATATTTTTGGTCAGACTACATTTGCTCCTCACAGATAATTCTACTTGCATTTGATGATTCAGAAGAGGGTATTGTGATGATAACACTAGATTTAATGAAGCTCTCTTCTTAGGAGTATCCACATAAGATTTGACAAATGCTCTTCCTAGTATTTTGGTGCTACTCTCTGTTTAATGAAAATTAGAAGTATGTTCAAGTGCATCATCCTATTTGTATCGTGAGAACTGACATTTAATTCATGTTTATGTAAGGCAAATAAGACATGTCAGTCAGTGTCCTTATTTTCTGTGCTGTAATAGCTGAATTCAACAAAACAAATTAGTGTACTGATTAGAAACATTTTCTTTGCAAGTTGTTATGAGGGTAGACAATGTCTTGTCTTAAAAACAGACCTTCATCTTAATGAAAACTTTCAGAGTCAAAATGTCAAGGTGGCCTTAGGGAACACCATGAGTTAAATCTTTCAGTCGACACTGCAGTCTGAATATACTGCTTTTTTTTTTTTTTCTGAGAAAACTGTAATGGAAGAGTGATCCACTCATACTAGTTTTCATTTGGTTCGGGGTATTAAAGTCATATTCCATTGGTACCGTATTTTTCCTAGATACCATTTGTATTAGGACAGTTTGAGAAATCCTACCATTTTCCCTTTCTCTCAGAAAAAAAGTCCTATTTATCTGCCAGGCTGAGTGTGAATATTTAATAGATAATATGGACCTGTCTCACTTTTATTAGTAAAAAGTCCCAATTTTATTGCCATAGTTGTCGCAATTTTATTGCCATAATTGTCACTATTTCACATTTAAATAAATAGCATTTTTTACCAATAAATATGGAACATCTCAGAAAATATGGACAAGCAGAATAATGACAGAAATATGTCCACTTTGCACATATATGCATTTTTTCTGGAGACACAAGCAAGCTTAATTTATCTCCTGTAGATTGCCTTTAAGAAGAAATTATAGTTAAACTGTATAGCAAATAAAATCTTGTTTATTTACATAAATATAATATCCTGTCACCCTGAATAGGATCAAACTGGAAATGTTTTCCATTCTCAGTGCCCTGATGCCCTTTTGATCTTGAGCTCTCTGCTGAATGTTCTCTCCAGGATACATGCCATTGTAGCTTAGGAAAAGCTGAGCTTTCCCAAAGTTTCTTGTGACTTGTCACACAGAAACTTTCCCTGGTGCAATTTAACTTAGCATACTTTACTTTTTAAAATTTTGATGTTGTTTTAACTTCAGCACAAAAATAGTACAAAGAAAAATCAACATTTTAATTTTAGGGGACTATTGCTTTAGATTGAGAATAGCAGAACAGGAAGAAAAAAACCCAATATGCAATATTTGTGTTTGCTTGCATTGACATGGCTGCCTTTACTTGCAGAGTATTTAGTGATCTAATTAGCAATGATCAAGAAAATGCTCAATGTTTGTGTAATGGAATTAAACAGAGTTAAGCACTTGGAAATCCATCATGCAATTCAGATCCTCCTATTCCTTTAAAGTGACCTTCATTTTTTGCAGTTCTTTTTAACACATGTACACCAAGTGAAACAAAAAATATTCATTAAAAATTTTCCCTTAACTTCAGTAAATATGGGCTATTGGAGGATTAGAGTGTAAAGAAATCCAGTGTATAGAAGAAGGCAAGAATGCTGCCAATGGCTCATTGTCCTTTCCCACAGACATAACTATGAGAGGAAAAAGGAATTTTTAACATCTTTTGTAAGAGTAGGAGGTATGAAGCAATTTGGTACCACAGTTCCTTGGCAAAACAGCACCCAATTTCAGACAAGAGGGTCAATTGTTCATCTGTGGGTAAGGGAAGAACATTGAACGGTGACAGGTTCAGTGGATGGTGTCAGAGCTGAATGTCTGTACCTCAAGTATGCAGCCAACTGTGAGAAAATAAACAGGTTATTTATCTTCTTCTTCAGTGAAGCACCACAAAAATTGTTGTGCTTGTCTGCTTTTTCTTATAATCTCTTCTATCTATTGTCATGGATCCAAATTATTTTGTGGCTTACAATAGACCCCAATGATCTCCTTTACCTAGAGTTGTACATCTTCACACTTCTCATGCTAGCATCTGAAAGCACTGGATGTTTCAATTTAAGACCATACTTGTCAAAAATTGATAGAACAGGTGATATTCGTCTGAATGAAACCCAACATCCCCCCTCCTTACACAGAAGATTCTAGTTTAACCAAGAGAACTAGACTGAATTAGACCAAACATATGAAAGATAAAGATGGTAAACATGGTTTTGATGGTTATATAGGAAAAAATCACTAATAAAGTCAATGATAATTTACCGAGAAAATCAGAAATACAGCTAAATCTGTGTGTGTTTATAAGAGAGCCATGTATTTCAGTAACTGTGTTTTTTTCATGTATTCCTTTGTCATTACAGGGACCCCGGTAATTTAAATTCATGACAGGAAACCACACATGGGAAAAGAGTACACAGCTACTTAAAAAAGGTTGTATAAAGAAGTGAAATGATATCAGTGACCCTTCACCTACATCTCTTACATTGCATCTTCTCCTCTCTTTGCTTCATGATTACTGGCTTAGTGCTGTTTTAAAGAAAAACAACACAGAAAATTAATTATGTTTGAATGTTATCAGACTTGCCTAAAGATACTCAAAGTTAACCTTAGCTTCATAATAATTTTCAAAGCTCATGTAGTAGCCTTGTACAAAACAGGCCATACTTTTATATGCATGTTCTGTAACCCATTAAATTAAATATACCACTTAAGCTGCCTAGCATACCCAGATATTTTTGCAGGATTAAGAAATATCATTATAATTACCTGCAATTAGTTGAATTTTTTATGTTTGATCCTGATTTTAAATTCTTTAGCTCCATTCCCCTTTGTGTGATCTCATTTAATACATGTAAGACCTTTGAATAAAACATGTCTGTTCAGGAAATATGTCACTCATTTCTTTTCCTGATGTCTTTAATAATTGGGTCCCTGATTCCATCTTACTCTTAAACAAATGCTTTATGCTTTACACAAATGTTCCTTCTGAACCAAGGGGTCTATGCAATACAACTGAACAGTTCAATGTACTGTGTTATGTTCTGAACTAGAGACTAGATTAATTAAGCTTTAGTTTTGTACTGTTTCCTCTTCCCAATAAGACCAATATATTACCAAACCCACTCTCACAGAGAACTTTGAAATTTTAGAGGCCAAAGGTATATTTACTCATGCTTGCTGCACAAGACATTTTTAATTTGTCAAAAGGCCTAGATAGGGACAAAATTAAGCATTAGGCTATTATTAGGCATTATGTTTACATGTATCCATATAATATTACATTCAACTTTAATGTGTGATAATGCATTCCCTACTAATAACCTTTCTGGTCAGTTTTATGACCCTTGTCAGAGTTTTATCTGGGCATCTTGTAATCATTAATGAGCTTTTTCTTTACTAAGCACCTAAAAGGTAGGGACATAATGGGCTCTAAAACAATAAGAATGGAGATAGAGAAGACCATTACTTAAAAAGTTAAATAACTAGTGTCACACAGAAGTGATCTGCAATTTGAAAGTATATACATCCACAGTACAATCCTCTATTCTAGTCACTAATTTACACTTTGCTTATTGATTATTTAATTTTGATCAAAGAAGTTATTGAATGGCAAGATTTATTCTTTTGTTTAGTGATTAGTTTCATTACTGGTTTTGGTGCCACTGCATTTTTCTCTCTTAAAGGCAGATGATTTATTTTACTAGGATTTTCAGTTGAAACATTAAGATAATAATTACCAGTATCTGGTTTGCATTGTTCAAATGTCATCATTGCAATTTTCCCTATCATCTCCTTAGCCCTTCCTGAATTTTCCAAAATAATTTCTAATAGTTTAATAAATGTATTTTTAGTAATTCCCTTAAAAGTATGGGATGATAAGTGGGCAGGTCTTCTTATGTGTATATGTTACATTTCCCAAAATACATTCTTTTTTCATTAAAAACTTTATTGAAATTATTTCCTACTTATTTATAGCACTTTATTCATGCTAGAAGATTTGTTGTATGTGAAGAAATATTAAATATTCATATTTTTCAACACCTTTCAGGAAAACAATGTCACTGAAGAGCAGATCTCAACAACTCTACCCAGTTTCGTCTTTCATAAAACTTTAATACAATTAACTAAGGAAGTGATTTACATCTAAACACTCTCATTGGCTGCAAAAGACTTCTGAATACCATAGTGAAAATGAATCAAAATAATAACACGTTCTCCCTGAAGGTGTGGTTATTCTTCTCTTTCAGGAGACCAGCCTAGCAAGCAATCACTGTTTCAGGGCTAAATTCTGAAGGAAACAAGTTTTAAATAAACGAATATGGGAGAGAATGTGAAAAAAAAGGTATCGGTTTTCAGACATATTTTGGACAATGTGGGAAATTCACATCTCTACTCACTTTCTGGAAGATCCAACTGTGTCCTCCAAGCCTGATGAAGAATCTCTGTGTTTTCTTTCCTTTTCAATTAGAAGCCCTCGTGAAGTTTCCCACTCATGCTTTACCCAGGACTTTGGAAACACTGGACATCCAGGAAAGTAATCTAAGAAACTGGTAACTTCATTTATGATGTGTCAAGAATCTGTATCAACCACTGGCATTAGGGAGGATATATGTATTTCTATATTCTAAAGTGGTCAAAATTCTTCAGACTCTATTTCGGTATTTTGAGCATGATATTCATCTGTGATGGAATGATAAGTGCATCTTTCACTCATTTGGCAAAGATTCATGACTGCTGGTTGAACTCATCACTTAAATTATTTTTTTTTTGGAGCTGTGCTCTTTCACATAATGGCTCCTTTCACTTTATGTGCAGCAAGATCAATTTGAGGTCAAGTTTTTTCTTGCAGCGTTAAGCTGAAAGCAAGTTGTTTTGAACCACGCATTACTCTTTGTCTCCTGTTTTACATTTTATATATATATATATATCGATCTCTTTTCAAATTCTAACCTATCAGGTTGCATAAAATCCAATAGATGAATCATAGAATTTTAGTTTTTGATGTGTTTCTTTCAAACTGCAAGCAACATCATGTTAAAACTTTAGACACAGTTTAAATGAAGGGGTTACTGATGAAAACAAGACAAGTACCATAGAGGTGGTAGCTTTTGCAGGCTATACTGTCCATGCAAATCTATAAGTGAAAATCAGATAATATCTTTAATTTTGTATTTTTATGTAAAAATTGATTTGTAAGGTGCACAAACTACTTGCACGACTGCTATGTTACATTGGGTGTCTTCTCACCTCACCTATACTATACTTGTGTCATGTAGCTCACCCAAATTTAATAGCATTATTGGGTAAAAAATAAATAAGAAGATAACAGTCAAATGAAAGAACCTCCACGCAACAAAACTGTGATTTTAATCTTCCAGCAAAGAAGCTGTTTAATTTTTCTGGAACTCCATTGCACTGTAGCTCATCTTGAGTAGCTTGTCTTTGTAAATCTAGAAGCCTTCCCTATTCAATTAATTCAAACTCAGTTAATAAAAGAAAAATTCATTGAAAAAAATTTAGTAAATTGGGTCTCTAAGAGTAATATGTTATTTTTACATAACAATATCTACTGAGAGTTATTTTGTCTCTAAAGCTGAGAAGATGTTTCTCTGACAGGAGAATTCTGACAGAAGAAACAGATTCACCCCAGGAGTTTAAAACAGGCTTTTAATTTCATAGAAATATAAGGGGAAAAAAGAGAAGAGGAAGAAACATACTACAAAAATAGATTGTATAAGCCTGGTATGGCTGGTGAGGATAAAATCAAGTTCAATGACATGTTCTATTTGCTACTGTAAGATTATCAGACCTTGTGTAGGTCTGTATTAATATTCAGGTAAAGAAGTGTGAATTTTTATGTGGTTTTTTTTTTCTTTTTTCCCTTCCAAATAAAATAGACTCATAGAATATGCTGAGTTGGAAGGCTCTCACAAGAATCATCAAAGTCCAACTCCTGGCCCTGCACAGCGCAGCCCCAAAATCACATGTGCCTGAGAGCATTGTCCAAACACTTACTGAACTCTGTCAGGCTTGGTGCTGTGACCACTTCCCTGGGGAGCCTGTTCCAGTGCTCTGGGTGAAGAACCTTCCCTGATATCCAACCTAAACCTCCCCTGACACAACTTCAGGCCTCCAGTTCTGCGTAGGTCACTTCTCAGTAGTATAAACATTGGGAATAAATCAAACAATATCCCACTGTGGGAAATTCTTTCAGGCAAACAGATTAGAGCAATCCAAGGTATGTTATACAAACAGTGGTAACACTAGAGAGCTCAAAGGTCATGAGATAAAATTAGGATAATATAGTACAGGAAAATCTCACTGTCCTCAGCTCTTCCCCAGCTTAATCTTCACAACAGCTTCAGAAGGAAGGCAGGAATAAAAATTTCAGTTACTGTAGTTTGAGAGATGTTCTGCAAGTCAGCGTTTCTGATCACATGAATATCGCTACGAGTGCTATTTTTATTTACGGTAGTTGTGTTGGACACTTCCTTGCCTATGTGGCATATAGAGGTTCAATTCTTCAAGCAGAAAAAGGTGTTCAGTCTCCTGTTCAGTCTTCATAGCCAGGCATACAATTGCTTTATCAACAGTTGTTGTTATGAAGCTTTTGAGAATATGCAGAGTAGAGTAGAGTGCTGCAATGTGCAGTCATCATGTTTCCATCCTTTTCTCTATTTTAGTTCATTTAGAAAGATATTTCAAATACAGTTCTGGGAGGAAGATTGTGACATTTTCTTTATGACCAAAAATTTATCTTCAATGTTTTCCTTGTTGGAGGTTTTCCAGTTTACATACAGTTATTGACTTGCATCCAAATTGCATACAGTTCACAGAAAATATTCAATATTATTAGTTAAATATAATGCATTTTATTAACATTTTATTAGCATTTTATTAGCAAAATTTGAAGCAGGAAAAAAATAAAATAAATAAGGTTCTTTCCAAGAGGAAACATCAAAAATCTCTTGATATTTCACTATCACAAACAAAATATTCTGTATGGAATCCATAGGCAAACAGTGTTGTTCTGTATAATAATAACCTTCCTTTTGGTTAAGGTGATCATTATGATGAAACCATAATTAAATTATTCTATTTTAGACAAAACTTTTACAATGAAAATATTCTTTATTCTTAAAACACTAAATTATTATGGGACAGGGTGTCAGATATTTTCAGAAGAGATAGAAACAATATATTTTTAAAAATAGGAAGGTTTAAAGAAGATAATTTCAAAATATTTCATGACAGAAAAATACAGCATTTTATTCTCCTTTCATCTTTTGTGGATTGTTAATCTTTATTATTCTTAGGCAACTGCAAAATGGTAATATCTGGATTTTAGTCAATGGGTTCAAAGAGATACTATGTACTGTTTTGCCTAAAATCAAGTGAGAAGGGCTTAAGAATATTTTAAACATAACACATAAAACAAAAAAATGCATATAAACATACAAGTCATTAGATTAAATTAGAGCATTACAAAGGCTACTCCAAATCAGGCTGATTAGTGAAGGATCAAAAGAACTCTTGTGCCAGCCCTGAGACTATAGAAGGTTTCCTAACCTGACAGTATCTTTTTAAGGTCAGTTAAACAAATCAGGGCCCAGAGTATTTTAGGAGCATGGAGCAAAGCAACCTCTAAGTAGCCAAAAATCTGCCCTGGAGACTTAACAATAAAGAAACATATGCATTCTCTTCTGTTTGTCAGCATTTAGTTACAAAACAGATGGATTGCTTTTACTTTTATCCAGTTTTATTGAAAATATTCTTGACTTTTCTTAGCAGATTTGTTTAGGGAGCTAAATAGGAGCTATATGGGGAAACAAAATACATTTGTAACTTTCTTATTTAATGCCCATATAATGCAGGTTTCTTGCTTCCTTGCTTACTCTTTTTCTCTCCACATCTCCAGCATCTCTCTGTGCCTTTAGTGGAAAATTGTGTTAACTAAATTCTATTAATCTGATACTGGAATAAAAGTACAGTCAAAACTCAAGAGACTAATTCTGAACTATTGAATTTGATAGGAGTCTTGTAAGGAGTTTTGAGAAGTTAATAAATATTTTCATCAATATTGTCAAATTTATTAGACTGAATACTTACAAGACTGCCTTATTTAACTTATTTCTTTATTTATGCATTTATTTATTTATTCTTCTAGTTAGGGATATAAAAAAAGAGAAATCGGCAGATGTTGCATGAAGAAAACTAAATTTTCTTGGGCTATATATGTTCCAGTTTTTTATACAGTTTTTTTTACTTTTTTGCTTTCTCTAATGCTAAGTAAAAAAACCCCAAACCCTTAAAGATCATTCTGTGCCGTTTTTCTACATTATTGCTTCATACATCAGTAAATTATTCAAAACCAAGTTTATTTACCTTTCCCATCACTGGTTAGAGAGCTCAAGGTTTTAGTAAATCTCTGACTGTACAGTAAAGCATAACTGAATG
>NW_008240221.1:1993398-2010211 GCF_000691975.1 Corvus brachyrhynchos
TGAAGTGAAGATAGGAGCTAGGGAAAGGTAACTGCACAATAGCTCCTTCAGAGTCACAGTATTGGTTAGTTAACATAGGGTGATCCTGCTGCTACCTCTTGTACAGAAATTCTGAAATTTCAGAAATTGAAGTCCATGACTTAGGACATTGTTCCTTCTTTTAAGTATTTACTTCCAAAACCCTAGTGGAACATCAGATCAATGCAACCCAAATATTTTACTGAGGTTGTTTTCTAAAAAATTAGTTATTCTTTTTCACCTTTAATTTTCAGACCTTTACTGGGGGAAAAGGTTTTGAACAGATTAGGCACTGAAGTTCCTTGAGATCTTGTTACATGTTGTTGGACTGTGAAAAAAATGTGAAGGACTGGTTAATGTAGTGACATGAGAATAGAAATTCAGATTTTATTCTCTTCTCTGATTTCAAGTCCTTCTGCAAGCTTTCCTCTCAAAATATGGGTGAGAGCTAAAAGTTCCTGAGATAACAAATACAATGTGGCTGTCACTGGTGAGTCACTATTACACAGTTCTCCTTCTGCCAAGGTAATTAATTCCTCTGCACACAAAATGGGGGTGAGGAGGTGGGATGAAAACCCAAATGACATGATATTTTTTAATTTGGTAAGCATTTATGTAATTTATGGACAGACAAATGGATTACAAAGTTATTGGGACAGACAAGGTATCAAACATTATTACTTTGATTCTGCTTCCAAGTCCTTGAAAAAATACTACGTTATCCTTTCTTCTTACAGATGGCCAGTTTTGCAAGGTGTCTTTCAGAATATTTTCTTTTTTCCTGAAATGTAGCTTCAATTAGTTCCTTGAGTTAACTTCTCAATAAAACAGACTGTTTTAAATGGTGGAAAACAAATTTTAAAATTTTTATTAATCACATTCAAAAAAGCTAATTTGCTCTCAGGTAGGAAGTAATAACAAGACAACCATCACAGTTACTTGCTCATTTAGCTATAGGGAAATTAAATAATTTCTAGATACCAAAGAAACTGTTTTTCCCATTGGAACATACACATCCATGCATGTTCATATCTACCAAAAATAATGTTAATCTTATTATACCTGATTTGGATATGCATTTTGGAGTTTTATTGATTTCCTCTATCAGACCCTCAAAGAGAGGTGAGGAAATTTATAGCCATGGTAAGATTGATTCAAAAGAAACTACTGCAAGCAGTCAGCTTTGTTTGTATACACCAAATTAGAATATGTCTTTAATATTCTGGGTACAAGTTTCGACTTGAATAAAACAAAACCTTGAGAAACAGCATGTAAATCATTCATGAACAGAGCTTCTATTTTCTTTTGACTTGTATCTATTTACTGTAAATAGGGAAGGATAATCTCTCATTTAGAATGTGATCATTGCCTAATTGTAATACAAAATGGGTATCTTTCAGCATATTGGAGATAATATTGTTGAAATTCTGTAAAGAAAAACTGAGCTAAACTAAAATATCCCTCAGAGCAAATTTCTTGAAATAAAACATGGTTTAAGGGGGTATTTAGTTCTAAACAATACAAATGATATGGAAGAAAAAAATATTACTGAATTTTTTTTTCTTGGTGTTGAAAAATTCACTAGTTAATGATAAGTAATAATGACAGGCAAATTACAAATTTTAATTAATAAATCAGATCAGCATTTATATTTTTAGTAAGAAATACTTGATACAATGCTTCTCACAAAGCTAATTTGATTTAGACTTGGTTTGGGAAAAGTTCTTTAATGTGCAATGGCACTGAATGTCCAAGTATGAGTAGTGTTGACATTGCTTCACATAAGCTGTGTGATGCAGCCTAAAAGACTGTCTTGAAATCAGTTCTTTGGAATGTCTTGGGAGATAGAAAAGGATATCAGGTAGGATTTAAGAGAGATATCACACAACATAATGTTGAAAAAATGGAGGTGGGTCCTAAAGGAGCCATAAGAAAAATTCAGAGTCTAATAAATTAATTCAGGTCTTAAGGTCATTGACATCCTATTTAGCAAAACAAACATAAAAGCTAATATGAAATCCTTAGGTGAAATGTGAGCACAGCCCATCAGGCTTTTGTGGAGAAATATAATTACCAACTGGAACAGTTTCCCAAGAGATGAGTTCAATTCACAACTTTAAAAAGTCATCATAACTGAATATATCAATGGAAGATGTAGTATAGTTCAAATAGAAATTACAGGTCTAATGTAGAGATTTCCAGGGATTGCTCATAGGCCTGTTTGTACAGGAAGTCAAGCCAGCCAATCATATGAGTCCCTTGGATTTTAAAGATGTATAAGTTCCAAAAATACCATTTAACTTCAGCAAGTGAGCCTTAGAACAATATTGTAGCTAACAATTATTCTAAGGGATATGTAGTTTCTTGCTTCCAAGTCAAAAAGAACAAATACTCAGTACATGCCCATATGGCACAGGCAGCTACTACTTGGGGTTTGCTTCCAAGGGATTTTGGAAGCATTATTATGAAAGATGTTAGAGCTCTGACTATCTGGAAGAAACCATGTAACTCTTGCCCACTGAGGATCAGCAAAGAATTGAGAAGCTTCCTTTTATTTTGTAGAAATTTCATTTATAAATGCACAGTCAACTTTGAAATTCTCAGTGTGAGATTGCATGTACTCCTTTTATTATATTGTAAATTAAAGAAGAGAATATTCTAAAAATAGTCTTGGGTTCATCCCAACAGGTAAATCTGTTTGATGTTCCAGTTCAGTATCTGCATCTGGTTTTAGAATAGGAAAGTAGAACTGAGTTGATAGGAAAAACTGTGCAGAATTTATACAATTATGCAGAGATATGAAATGGTAGAGGGTGGAAGTTACAAAGCAGAATTCTTGTGGGTACCCAAGCTGCAGCTGCAGTTCCATACTAAGGTGTTGAGGACTATTTGCTTTTGCTCTGAAGGGGTTCCTTACTGCTCCAAAACCTTGAACAACTTTTTTGGTGTTAACCACATGATAGGAATATGAGATACAAGATGCCCTCTTCATGACAAATTAACCGAGGCTCACTGTCTCATCCTCACGATAGGTGTCACAGCATGGCTCATACCCAGAGAATTAAATTCTTTTTGCTCAAAGGAAGAAAACATAGAGATCTTAGTCATAATGCTTGCTGGGAACAGTTACTGAGTTGTATGTGTTGTCTTGCCAGACCCCTTCCAGGAAGAAAGGCTGAAGAATGAGTCAGGCAGTGTGCTAACATTAGACAGTATGGATGACTGTGACAGTGACTAAACCAGTGTCCTGTTTCTATCTCATATACAAACAGCCTGACTGTAGAGACCTGGTCCCAGCCTTCTCACAGACTGTGCTTGAAAAATATGTCTGTGACATATCTGCATGGCCTTTTAGTGACTGTTCTGTGACTTCCCAACAAGAGTTCTTTGCACAGATATTTCTGTTCCCACTTCAGACACTCTGGTCCAGGCATGTCTGTAATATCTGTAGTGAAGAGAGTCTGTGGACCACAACTGTGAGGAACACAATGTGACTTTCAGCCTTGGTGGCTCCTGATATCTGTCTCTTGATCAGGGTCTAGTTTTGCCTTGCTGTTGTCAGGGAACAAGCTGATGTTACAGAAGGTAGTGAATATGTGAACAAATCCACAGCTTTTTGAGTATTAGGAAATACATAGCAGGGCATTGTCCTACAAGGCTGTACTGAGAAGGAAGAAAATGGGACTGCAAATTGAAGACCAACTAATTGAAACAGATTAGAGGCAAGATTAACCACCTGGCAAAACTAAGTGAACTTTAGGTTCACCTAAACTTAAATGAACCCCTTGATTGTTTTTTTTAGTAACCATGAATATGCCAGACTGATACTCTTCCTACTCAGCCCTCTATGCCATGTGGCTAAGAGGCTTTTTATGCCCTGAAACCATTATTCAGGAACTGCAACCCAAGTAATCACAGTGCATGAGTGTTATAAGAAAATTAGCACATACCGATCATATCATCACTCTTCAACTCTCAGTGGTTAGAAGCTCGTTTACCATGTCATGTACTTGATAAGGTTTTTAAAATCTGCAATAGTTTTTGTATTCACTACGTGAAGTTATCTGGAATTTGCTTTCATTTCTCTGTAAAATCCATCAGAAATATTTTTGTTTGGTCAATCATTTTTGTCTATAATAGGGTGAGCTGCATTTATACAGAAGATTAGCTTGGTAACTTCTTGGAATGTTGCTTTATGGTCTGTTGTGACTATTCGGACAGTTTCTTTATATTAACAACTTGCTAATATATTAATACAAAACCTTTGGAGGATGCTTCAGGGTTTTAAAATTATTTTTCTTGTTAAGAATAATGAAATTTGGTACTTATATTGTAGTAAATGTTTCCAACTTTTTTTTCCCCCCTATATTTCTTATATATGTGTAATGTAATCTATAAGAATACAGGTTATGGCTTGTTGGAATCTTAAAGTTATGGGCATATTTTAAGCCCAACTTTAAAGCACCAGGCTTGCAGATAGGGAGGACTATGCATCCACTCTTGAAAGAGTGAAGCCAAAATTTTCAGGTTAGCCTTTTTTTCTGAACATTCTGCCTGATTGCTCACAGCCACACCATAGGTATAAAACCTGAGTGTATGGACACAGGTTATTAGGAATGTGTAAGAGAGAGGCTTTGATATGGAGGAGAGACTCAGAATATTAGTCTGATAAATGTAATAGGTAGAAGCAGATGCACAACGTTTCACTTATCCCCATGGTACAGCCTACCTAAAACTGGCAAAGAAAATGTAGGCAAATGTCAATTTTTTCACTCCAAGGCTGAGAGTTAGGCCAGGATTTAACTGTTACTGTCATGGAAAGAGAAAAGACCAAAGAGAGGAGGAGAACCAGAAGCACCACTTCTGTTTGCTGTTCCTGCTGTCAGAGGAAAGGACAAAGGAGACCCATACTGCTGCCTTGGTTCAGTGCAGCACTTTCCATTCTTGGCATTCCCTGCAGCTACAACACCCTCGTAGTGTTTGCAGCTCCCTGGGCTTCCCAGGCTATGCCAAAGGGAAAGGAGGCAGTAAAACCTCATGCATTTTGCTACCCTTACAACTCTTATAACAAGGATAATTGTCTCTTTTGTCTAGGGAGCCAGGCAATATCAAATCTCTTCCTTTCTTGCAGTAGCAATAACCTAATCACATGATGATTTCTCAGATACTGGGGAATCATGTAATCAAGCTGCTACAAGCAAGAAACATTGGAAGGCCTTGGTTTCTGTTTGGAGCTTCACGTTCTTCCATTTTTATTGTCTGCAGAACCACTAAAGCACAAGGTGCAGATTCTATACTTAACAAGCTATAACACAAGTGTTTTGTTGAAACACCTCTTGGACTGTTAGAGAAAACCAGTGACAATAGCTCTGCCTTTCCCCCCACCTTGCTTAGCAGCCTATTTAGTGGCTGACAGTTTGTAGAAGTCACTTCCTTTTCTTTTGACTCTCTTACCAAAGGGAAAACAGGAGGAAGAAAGAGTGAAGAAAGTATTAACACAAAAAAAAAAAAAAATTTTTTCTCTGGTCTCAGTATGGAAAACAATATACTTACAATCTGTTGTTTCTGTTCATAAGAATTCTGCTAATATTTCTTGTCTTAAGTGAGTCATTCTTGAAAATACAGCAGATCATGGAGCTGGAGATTGCAGAATATGCAGCAATCAGCAACCATGCAGTGGTTCCAGTCAGTGCTGCACATCTTCTGTTAGGACATAAAAGTCAGGACGTTTGCTTATCAGCAGTGACATCACTACTTACTGCATCTTTTGTTGCCCCAGCTCCATCAGCAGAAGCCAAGATTTTGCCTTTGTTAACAAAATATTCAGTATTTTATGTTTGATAAATTTTAAGTTTGCTGAATGTCTCTTTGAAGTGCAATGATTTTCATAAATGCAATTATTTTCTTTCAAGACAGAAATAACTAATACATAGTAATTAAGTAATTTTTTTTTAAAGAGTATAGGAAAATAAGGCTTATTAATGATTAACATTTTCTAATAGACAAACTAATTTTATTGGGGAAAACTCGTTTTTGGACTCAGAAATCTTGCTGATATTCTAGTGTTACCAAAAGCCTATCTATATTTGTACATGCTTGTTCATTTTTATAGGTGTATTGGTTTGTTTAACAAAATATATTGTATCTCCTTACTGACCTTACCTCTACATAAATGTATGTCAACATTCTTGGCATAGAAATGTGAAAAGGATATTGAATTTATCAAAAAATTAACATGAGAAAATATAGTATATTCATATAAAAACCAAAAGCATTTGTATATAGAGATATCTACACAATCTTTTCCTTGCAGGTATACCATGAGGAAACAATGTAACCCACCGATTCTTAGATATTGTTTTAGATTTTTACCTTCCGTTGTTTTTTTTTTTATGTTGAACTTCTTGTCCCACAAGGCAGTGTTAAGGCTACTAGAACACTTTAAGCCTGGACTTCTTGCTGATACATTTGGATGTCTTTTATGTGCACATAAGCTGAATTTCCTGGTTTTAAAAAGCTGCTCATAACAATTGCAACACTATTGGGATTTTACTCTTAAAGCTTGGAATATAGAATCATCTTTTTAATTCCAATTGTTTAATTAGGTCCTTATATGTAAAAAACCACCATAAAATTACTGGACAAGAGCCCCAGAAACAAATTCATCATGCATATTTCTAATAACCTTAAAGTAATGACTTTAGAAAAGTTAAATTCCTAGTTCTCAGGAAACTTATTCCATATGAGAAGAGTACGTGCCACAAGTTTAATATGAGAATAAAAGACAAGATTATATTTTTCATATAAAACAAAAAGACTGAATTCCCAATTGAATGCAAAAGAAATTCAATCTTACCTAAGGAAACATGAACAGACACCAAACAGCCATATAATGAGTTTTAAATTTTTTGCCCATTCTCTTTAACTCTCTGCCTAGTGTTCTGCTTTAATTGATCTACAGTTCCACTGCTTTTGTCAGAGGACCAGTAAACTGCACCTTCAGCAATCAGCAATCTATTCAGGCTAAGAAAGTTTGTGATTGTTTTAAAATACTGCATAGACTAAGTATTTCCCGTTAAGTGAAAGGCTATTTTCCCTTTCTGTATAAATCTATGACTATTGACCGTCTCATAAAGGCTTCTACCATATTAAATACAACCATGACAGTGCACCAATTGAGTAATCCATTATTTTTTAACACCAATATAGGCTCTGGGGATGAATTTATTGAACTTTAAAACAGAATGTAATCAACAATCCATTTCATCTGGCTGTGTAACACCCTTCTACCAGTCACGCAGTGAAGCTGTCCTATTTCACTTATCCTGTCCCATTCAATGAACTGTAAGTACATCTTTGCCTAATGATAAGGGCACTGGGGGCCATATATAATTCAGAGGCTGCTTGAAATGGATCAGCCAACTGTCCTGATATGTTAATCCACTCACTGGAGGCTTTCATTTGATGTCTAATGTAAATCCATGTTTGTAAGCTTCAGCATCATTATCATTATTGTAAAAGAAGATAAAAATGAAGCAACAGCACTGGTACTAATGACACCTGAGAACTGGTGTTGCATACAATGAAAGTTAGTTTGTATAGCTCCCAAGTGCAAAAGAAATGAATGAACTTTTGCATAGCATTTCAAAACAAAGGAATACTCTGCTAAGCTTTTCTTTAACCTAGCTATCTGCCTTTAAAAAATATCTGTCTAGTTACTAGAAATTCAGGCTATCCTGAGAAAAAACTCTCTCACAGTAGGTGATATTCAGTCATTTCACATAGTAGAGCAACAGAAAGCAGAATATATTTGTGGAAAATTTAGTTTAATTATAAGCTACTATCCAGTCTTCCAAATGAAAAATTCTCCAATGCCTTTTGCACATACAAATAGGAAAGAATGAAAAATGTATCTTGCAAGAAATTTAGGTCAATCAATTTTTTACAGTCTTTTCTTAAGCTAGCCAAGAGCTTAGTCACTAATGAAACCAGTAAACAGACTATCATGTTTCTAAAATAAATTGAAAATCTCACATGCTGGTTAAATTAAATCTATCTGTTCATATTCAGTGATCAGTAGAAAATTTTACAAAGTGCTGTATGAGGTAAAATGCTAAATTAATTAAAAGCACAGCCAAAAATAGCTAGAAATACAGCTCTGTCTCACCCCAGACTCAAAATTGGTGATTTATTCAGTCCAGCTGGTGTCACCAATCTATCAGAGCTTTCTTTGGCCTCCTGGTAGATGCAGGAGTTTACTGACCAGAGGAGTTGCAAACTTGAGAGCTCAGATGTATTATCCTTGTAAAAGGAGGAATAGGCATAAAGGTCCTTTAAACTCTGTGCCAGTCCAGTCAAGTTTTAGTTGTGAGGGTATTGCTTTTCTTACGATCCTCACAAAGGCAGTCCTCTCAAAGGAGCTTTAAATTGTATAGGTTGGCAGTGGAACCCCTTCCCAAGGTCATACGCTACCATGGATAAGGTGCATTACTACTCCTTGGCATTCTCCATGCCCTATGCAAAGCAATGGGACAGCTGGTGCAAGCCTCCAAAAAAACTCAGGCTAATTCTGTCGGCGTTTTTGGCAACAAATGGGGCAGGGAGCCTGGACAGGCGCTCCAGGAGCCTTTTATCATTTTATTCCATTATTCCATTATCAGTTGAGACAGAGAGGGTACAGCGCTCACGCCATCAAGGGCATCCAAAACCTTCCTGGTCGCAGAGCATTCTTAAAAGCTTTTTGGCCAATCAGCATGCTTCCAAAAGTTACAGACAACTGTCTTAACCAATCCACAGCAGCGCACGTACAACTGTTAAACACAATGCTGGCTTGTTATGCCTTAACAATACACAATATTCCATTATAAGGCTTAAACTTATCTATCTTGCTAAGCATATTTTTTGCAACTCCAAAATCTATCTAGACCAAGCCTAGAAACTCTAACCATTGTTTTTAATATCCTTGCTGCTGTATAACTGTATCTTCTATCTTTTCACAGCCAGAGCTAAATCCTAACTTCTTTTCTGCCTTATTTTCTGAAACCTGCTTTTATTTCTCACGCCTGAAATCCTTTCCACCTTATCTGTTTTCCTACAAATTCAGCTGAAGATTTTAGGGATGGTGATATTATTGGTTCAGGGCAAAGAAAACACCATTTAAAAAAATTATTTCTTTTGCTGATGGGTAATTTTTAAAAATATCCATAAAAAATAGAAAACCTTGATTGCAACCAGGGCTAAATTTGTGCTTGCAGAATATTTTGGGGATATATGTAACACAATGGGAAAGTTGTTCTGCGTTGAAAAATTCTGTTCATATGTAATTGCTTTTCAGAACCTACTTCAGTGCAGGACTCATTAAAATTATGTTATAACTTAAAATAAGCAGGTGGAATGACTTATGATCATAAGTCTATAAGATATAAATTTAAATTAGGATTTAAATGATTGATTATTCAATGACCAACTGAAAACTGCCTTCAAAGAAAACTTAAAGCTTTACATCAAATTCTATCTTTAAAGTCTCCACCACACACTGGAGCAAAATGTTCAGCAAGATTCTCCCACTGGCCGCAGTGAAGCACAATCTCTTCTCCAGTTGCTAGCAGAGGATGCAAGTTAGAGAAATTAGAGGTCTGGGAGTGTGAGGAAGGAGGAAAGGAAAGAAGGGCAAAGAGACACTGATGATGAAACCAGGCCAAGACTTCATCTGCTCTTTCCTGGGAAGTAGTTTTCCTCTCTGAGCTGGCCCTGAGGGACTACTCTAATATAAATAAAACATAAATACTGAGTCTGAGGTTTTGTGCAGACCCTGAGGGACACCAAAAAGACAGATTAACGAAGGAAGAGATAGCATGATAGCAGAGTGTTTGAGGCTTCTGGCTAAGATCCATGGATGGGAATGCGGACTTTGCAGTGAGCTAGTGCTGTAAATCCCACTACCTTAGCTGATCCAGCTGTAAATGAACAACTGCCTGGGTTGAGGACTTAAAGAGAGATGGATGTGATGCTAACTTTACTGCTTCTTTACTGACCTGGTGTGCTGCTGGCTACTGAATCTTATATGCCTTAAATCATGCATGGTAAGCCAGGAGCAGCCAGTGGAATTTTGGTCACACCATTCCCAATCCCCTTCACATTTAGCTTGTTGATCAAGAGGTGTGTTGAAAAGACATTTCCTAACAATGCCAAAGAATCAGAACATCCTTTCTTGTCTATGTACAGAAAAAAAAAAGATGTAAGTTCTTTCATGAACAGAAAGCCCCAGTTCTATGGCCAGTTATTCAATTCTATGAGCAAAAATCATTCATGATAAACATACATTCAAACTCCTTATTGATCCAGTTCTACATCAATGTGATAAGTATCTCTTTCTTCTGAATTTAATGGAACTTGGATTAAACTGGGAATAGCTACTCATCTGATCAGGCAGCATAAAAAAAGAGTCTGGTCTCCGGTCATAACTACCAAACAACTTAATTTTAAGACATTGAAGATCACATAAAAAATATTCCTGTATGTCCCAGGTACTTTTGAGTTAGAAGCACATTTGAAGAGAAAATTGCAATCTGCTAGCAGTCATTCCACTGCAGCAAAAAGTAGGCTAACTTCATCAAGTATGTTATTTGCTGTGAATTATTCACTCTGCAATGTTACCATGGTTACAGCTGTGTTACTTATCCTCATATAGTTTTTTTTTCTTGTACTCATTATGCTTACACTGCAAATAGTATTTTACTTTTTTCTGATCATGCCATTTGCAATATGAAAAAGAAACAAGGTTCACAGGAACATCAATATTGATACTATATGCAGTATGGCTTTGGCATTGACATTAATGTTCCTCTGCATAAGGGCAGCATGACTCTCATATAAAGTATCTGATCAACATTATTTCGCTGTTTTGATTTCCATACTGATGTCAATGCATAAGGTAACTAATGAAAGCATCATAAAAATAATATCAACTCTTGTATTACCATATTTGCTGTGTATATTATCATTAATGTAAAATATTGTTTTGAGGTATAATAAGAGCCAACTGTATTAGGATAAATGTATCTCATGAGAACATTAATGAGTTAAAAAAACAAAACAAAAAATGTTTATACTAAAAACTGTGGGCCTTTTTAGCTAATTCTACTTTCCTATTATTCTTTTTCTGATTGTTTGCTAGTATAATGACCTCTCACAGGTTGATAAATTAGCTTATTATTCAATAACAAATAACTAGTCATCCAGAGGTTTTGCAGTTCTTTGGAAGACAATGAAAACAAATTTTGAATATGCATCTTGTCAACTGAAAAATTTTCTTTCCCTGGGAAAAAGAAAGGAAGTCAGGATTCACCTCATTATACAGATGTCTGATCTGAGACAATAAAAGTCCTAATGCAAAATGCAGTAAGATGCTGAAATCACTCCTGAAATTGCTAGAAATGTTTTAAGTGTCGCATGTTTTGTAATCTCATTGAATAGTTTTTAGCCACAGATATGTAAGTTAGGATCTTCCTTAATTCTTTTAACTGCCTACATTTAATCAGTTGAAGTCAATGTTAAATATCTAGATAGCTTAGACTGTCTTTATTGGCAGTGGAGGAGACAGATCATATTTGGGTATGTATTTATATGTCCTAAAGTAGATGTTTGAAATGCGTCAGCTTAACTGCATGCCAGAAGTATCTATTGCCATCAAATACAAAGATAAGATATAAATGCCTGAAGTAGAAGGAGACTAATTCTGCCTACAAGATCCTGTTCATAATGAAGCTGTTATTCTGTCTCTTTTTTGTCAAGTTTGCCTTAGATCAAACAAAGCTTTAAAATCAGTATTTCATTGTTAATCTCATATGCTTATGTTTTATTGATAGAATATCAACACTTTTCTTACAGTTCCTGTCTGTCTTTTTTATTTAATCGATTTGCCAAGTCTGCAAAGATATTAATCCATTTGATGATTACAATTAACCAAGAGCAAATTTGGTATTTGTGTAGCAGGTCCATGCTACTTCTTACTTCTGAAGTTTTGATTTACTAAAAAATTTCAGATGAAGTGTTATATATAGCATTTCATAACACAGTCACACAAATATAGAATAGATAAGTCTTATAGATAAGACTCTAAAACACTTATTGCAGCAAACAGCAAAAGTCCTCCATTTGACAAAATTTACATTGACCTTTCTTTCCTGGAAGTAGGTCCAGGAGCACAGAATGAGGGAATTGGGAAAAAAACTATGATGGCTGTAATGTGCCTCAAACTTCTTCACATTAATACCTTAACCTTTGGGTGGACACAGTTTGCTCTTTGTGTTTTCAAAAAGGGTACAGGAGTAAAAGAAGGATCTAAGGAGATCGGTGAGTTTTGCTGAACATAATGCTTCACTGTTAGCTCAGAAAAACACCACACACGGCTGAAGATGACTCAAGAAAACTATAGATTTAAGCCTTCATTTTAAAGGTTGCAGAAGAAAATGCTTTTTTTCCAAATATTATTCCTATCCCACACTAGAAGAGCCTTAATTCTATCTACAACTCTGAGTTTCAAACAAGTGCTTTACTTTGAGGAATCAGGAGTAGAAACCAGATACAGCTCAGAAGACAAAAACGAATAAAACATTCAGGTTCATCCTTCCTGCCATTTCTTCCTCTGTAGAAAAAATAAGGTAGTCTGGTAAGAAGAAATCTGTAATGTATTGGTATTCTTGTCAAGAATTTCTTCTGCATGCATGCACCAGACCTTTAGTTCCTTGTAGGCCACTAGAAACAGACTGATATAGTTTGATTTCTGAGAGTCTGTACAGCCAACTTAGTTATTAGTCACAACATTTCATGGGCTGCTTGTTTTCCTTTCCTCAGGAGTACTCTCACATGTATTTTAGTCATTATTAAGGGACGTGTATGTGTGCTGTAGTCATGAGCAGTTGTCCTCTGAAATGTTCAGAAACACAGGTGGTGCCAAGGATTTACCTTTAACATGTGTACAGCTCAGTGGAATACAAATAATTAGGTCAAGGTACCAGGCTACTGGATGAGGTGACCAGCCTCAATCACCAGCAGTCCCTCGTGTGGGATCTTCAGTGCATACACATGCCCATTTCTCTTGCTGTAGACACTGTCATTGTTCTTGATATATCCATATAGATGCAAAACTTACCCTTTAATTTTCATACTTTTCTCATGCTAGAATGAAATGCAGTTGTGGTAACTTCTGTTCTGGAAATTAAAACAATCTGGTCTCTCTGTGTTTGCATTCAAGAGCAGAGGATGGGAGAGACTGATAGAGGTGGGACAAAGCCAAGAATATTTTCTCTCTCGTTTCCTTGTTTTCTAGTTTAATTTAAGGAGCAACAGTCTAAAATCAGATTCTAAAGGCATGGTAACTTCTAGGTCTCCAAAATAAAGCAGTGTTTAGATTGTCTATAATTGTGATAATTGTCTATATAATTGATATAATTGTCTATAAATGTAATATCTTAGGAGATCACCCTCCCATGTGTAGAGTGGCCAGTATGATTCTGCATGTGAATATTTAATGGGGGTTCTCCTGTATCGTCCTTTCTATCCTTTTTTTTTTAGCTTTCAAGTGCTAACATATTAATTCTACATTTTTTTTTAGCTTTCAAGTGCTAACATATTAATTCTGCATTTCTATCTACTTTAAAATGCATTTGACACTTGCAAAGTAGGTGATGGTAACACACAGTAGTGGTCTTTGGTCATCATCTGTGAAAACAGGTTTGTAAACTTAAAGTCTCTGTCTGTTCTGGAAAATTAAACACCATCAGGGCATGCCTCCAGCTACTGGAACTTTCTCATTTAAATTGTTAAATTATTCAAGTGGTTCAACCATTAAATGGTTAAATTATTTAAAAGGTTTTGGCATGAGTCAGTTAGCACTCTCCAAATACATATCAAGCACTGTTTTGGCATTATCTCAGTGTGGAGACTCTTTTCAAAAGTAGTTCACCTGGTCATTCTGTGTTGGAGGCTAACAGAAAGTTTAGTGGTAGAGGTTAAGCTTGTGTGTTTCTTGTAAACCCATAAAACCGCCTCATTTTCAAAATTATCTCCTCTGTTGTAGCAACTAGACTGTAAATTTTATTTTTTAATATTTTGAAAAACTGTATTTATATATATTTATTATTTTTCTCAGAATTCAACAATTAAAGCCACTTATAGAACACGTACCTGTTACTACAATGCAGCCTATTAATTTAAAAATACAAGAAGCTGTGGCAACAGCTAGTAATTAAAGTTCTATTTGTATTAATGTTCTTACTTAGTAAGATATATATGTAAGATACAACACAGAAAGGGACATAGATGTGGTAGAACATATTTCAATAAATTGTGAAGTAATATTCCTGGGAATTTTCTTCCAACAGCTGCTCAGTTGTGGTGACAACATAAATATATATTGCAAGTTTAAGGACAACACAATCAGTATTATGAAAGTACTGGATATATTCTTGATGACTTCTTGCTTTTTAAAAAGGGTTTTATGGTGGGATCTGAAACAGCAAGTGAAACTATTTTTGGAGACACTTTGCGTAATTATAAAATCATTTACAGGAACATGGAATTACTCTGAAGTACATAGTTTTTAATAGGTAGTGTCTTTTTCTTTCATTTGCCACAGGTCTGACTCTGTATCCCTGAACTGAAAGGATGATTTGCCAGTGTCCTTAGTGCCATTGGATCAGACCATAATACATCCATTCTTTTTCTAAAAATGTCTTCTGGATAAATTTATTTCTGCTAAATTTATTTCATAATTGATGTTAACCAGGTAAAATTAAATGTAAAATGAAATTTAAAATTAAAATTAAATGTAAAATCAAAAATAAAAATAAAATCCGATGTTCAGCAAAACTTTTAAACTTACTGATTTTTGCCTTGGTAGGTTCTAATATATTTTTTTTCCTGTGTCATTACTGTTGCATACACTACATTATTTAGACAGTACTCATGTTTTCTGTGCAGGAGAATAGGAGAAGGAACATTGTCATTTATTGAAATCAGATAACTCTGGCTCAGGACAACAGTTTTATTATTATTTTGCTATTGGATGTCCTAGATAAGTAGGTCATTCATGTCAAGTTTCCTTTTAACCATGTGCAGAGCTGGTTTTGTGCAGTCACAAAGTCTTATTTGTAATGAAGGGATGTTCTTCTGGGACCTTTCAGTTAGTGATCATGCCACAGGACTATTCAGACACTTATCAAAGTCCACAGCTCGTGTTTGAGGCCCTACCTCTTCACCTTTAGTGCCATTTTATAAATCCATGTTGCTTTGTGCTTTTGTATTTATCTTAAATTCTTTGTATTTGACTATCTATCAAATATGTGCACCTCATTACTTCTAAAATCTCAGAGATTTTGTCTTGAGAGACAGCACAGCACCCTTAAACCTTGGAATTAAAACCTTCTTGAGTAAATATTGACAGGTATTTTCACAGTCAGTCTTCAAAATCTGTAAAACACAGTTGCCTGCAGAGCATCTATAATACAGCTATGCAAAATTTTGGGGGGGGACTGGAAGCAAGACCTCTGGGTTTACCATGAAAAATAGCCATCAAGAGTAAAACTTGTAAAATAAGTAAAAAATCCTGTTCCATATCTGGTCCCATAATTCAATAGAAGTGGATAACTTCTGCTATTTATTTGCATGGTGCATGAACATTATGTGTTTATCTCAGCAGTTAGCTGTGTTATTTATGTCAGGTAGACAAGAGATATGGCCCGAGGCAAAAGTCTGGTTGTGCACATTGCTGTGACAGGTGGCCCACCCTTTTTCATCATAGAGTCATAGAACAGTTTGGGTTGAGAGTGACTTCAAAGATCATCAGATTCCAACCCCTGTTATTGAATTCTCTGTTTCGTTTCTTTTCTTCTTTGCCTCTGTTTCACAAGTTCTTTTACTCAGAGTTCAGATTAAAACGCAAGAGACGCAGGGTTCTTCTTCTAATTGATGTTTATTATTTCTTATCTAAAGCACAGCTTCACGGAATGTGCCTCTAAGTTGACAAGGTGGAAAATGGCCCCCGAGTGCTACCTTCCAAGGTTTTTTAAAGTCCAATCTATCCAATTATGGAATGCCAACTAATTTATTTTTACTTATAATCCAATAACTAATTATTCATGTTCTGCACTGTGGGTTTTTTGAACCAATACCAGAACACCCAGATTTGTGAAGAAGAAGGAGGAAAGAAGAAGGACTAATCCACACCCCAAATCCTCCATATTGTTACTATAGCCCATAAACCTAATTTTTCTACATCTCTGCATATTCCACACAGTGACATAACAAATTTCTTTTTAATTACACAGCAACAATCTCAGTGCCATCACCAAAAAAGGGAAGCCTTTCCCAAGGCCTCGGGCCACGTGCGGTGTGCTTTTGAGGATCATTACCTGTCAGCACTGAAAGACTGAAATTCTCTGAACTCAGGGTTCCAACACCCTCTGACATGGGCAGGGACACTTTCCACAAGATCAGGTTGCTCAGAGCCCCATCCAGTCTGGCCTTGAACACTTTCAAGGATGCAGCATCCACAGCTTGTATTTTTCTTGCATTTTGTTTTTGAGACAATATCATTGCTCTCAGACGAGCAGAATCATTATTGTTCTTTGGTTTTGGTGCTGCCTTACTCATTTGTGTCATAGGTTAGCAAGCATAGTCCCGGAAGGGATGTCCTTGCTAAGGGGTGCTTACAGTTTCCTCTGGGAACTGATAGAAACTATCAGCTGGCCAGTTTGAATATAGACAATTCTCTAAGCCACTTAAAGTTGTGACC
>NW_008240221.1:2010308-2108771 GCF_000691975.1 Corvus brachyrhynchos
TCCAGCTGCAAAGCTGCAAGGCCGAGGTGAGATTAACCCTTTTTATTGCTGTGAAGAGCTGAAAACCTGAGGGAAGAGAGAGAGGAGATGCTTAAAGCTGAAATTCTGTTGTGAAGCTATGATATATCAGAGTATCCTGTTGTAATTTCATGAAGATATGGGGCGTGGAGCGTTCAACTCGTAAGCAAAAGCACCTGCGCTGAGATAGGCAGATGCTGATGCAGCTGTAATTTCATGAGAAGTTTGGACAGGGAGAGATGGACCAGATGAGGACTTTTGCTCCAAAAGGGAAAGGAGAAAACCTCAGTCCCTAGAGATGCTCCCAGAGATAGTCCTAACAATGAAGATGATGAAGACCCTTTGCTCCCAGGGAAGGAGAAGGGCCTCTGTTTTTGTTTCTGAACTGCTCAACCTTAAAATTGTACCCCAAAAAACTTCAAGAGTGGACCCTCGAAAGCAGTTGCGGGAAAAGCTGCAAGTTGAGGGAAGGGACTCACATGTGAGCAAGAAGAGACTTCTCTTTCTAAATGGACTGAACAAGGTTATTATGGAAGTGGTAAACAGACTGAACATCTTAAGGGCTGTCTTTTTACATTGTCAGTGGGAGAAGGGAGGAAGGTGGGGGGAGGAGGAGAGTTCTGAAGGTGGTATAATTTTTTTTCCTCTTTTAGGTCTGTTAATAAACTTCTTTATATTCTTCCAAGTTTGGTGCCTGCTTTGCATTTCTCCTAATTCTTATCTCACAGCAGATAAACAGTAATGAGTATTTTAGAACAAACCACTACAATTTGTAACATGTATGCCCCCAAATTAGAACAGCTAGAAGTACTTTCCCCTTCTTTCTGTCTTTGTGGAAGACACTAGTACAGAGAAAAGCAGAAACATCTGCTCACAAACTCAACCTCCCGGGGAATTCCCTGAATTCCACTCAACATACGGCAACTGTTGAAGTCACATAATTTGTTTGGGATAGATATTTTGAGGTGAGGTAGACCATTGCACTGTTTCAGGGAATGAGAACCGTGTTTAATGGTATAACTTTCACTTTTCAGTGTAACTGCAAAATTCTGTTGGCATCAGGAGTTTCAGGATACAGGCCTTTCTGGAAAATCTGCAGGATGGCATTAAGCAGTGCTGAAATATTAATATGCAGATTTTATAGATTGCCCAGACACAGCTCTAAGTCCCTTCTTTGCTTATAGTACAAACACTGAAGCTGCAAAAGCTAGGACCCACAACCATTACCCACAGTCACCTTCTCAATGAAATGTGGAGGGGTGAAGTGGAAAGGGATTCATATTTTTTTATGAACAAATTTATATTGTGTGTCAGGAAGGTATTATAAGAAAGTGATGAATAATTGGCATAATTTGTATCTTCTATAGCAAGGGAACTTCTGGACACTGCTGTAAATGAGATAATTTGTCATTGCTGTAAGTCTGTCCCATATAAACACTACTGTTAATACAGCTGACACTGCCTGGATGAAGGGAATAAGCTTTTCAATGAGATCAAACATAAATTTTATTGATGGAAATTTCAATGCAAATATAATGATTTTGTTCTTTTAGTGATGGATTTCTTTTAATGAAGTTTCTAGATCTTTAAAACTTGCTAGGCCTAACCTTATATATACTTAATCATGCAAAAAATCTACCGTGCTGTCCAGAAGGCTGCAGAACTCAGGTGAATGTTAGCATGATTTTCATATTTGCACCAAGTGAGAATACACCTCAAAATTATAAGGTGAATTCAATATTCATTTTTGAAAGGTGTAACATATACTTTCTTTCACTATGATTAACAAAAAAAGGTTGTCAGAAAAAAGGAACAAAGACTGACAAAAAATCTTCCATCTCTACAGGGCCACCTGTAGGTGATTTAATTATCAGTTCTTTAATTGTTAATTACATCTTCCACCTCAGGAAACCAATACTATCACAATAAATTGAGAAAGAAAAGCTGTATATGAATGGATTTAAAAGTTTCAAATGTACCTTTCAGTGGTCCTGTCCGTATAAAATTCTTTTAACCATGTTTTTCACTACTACAAATAAATTAAAACATAAGATAAGCAGAACAAAACTCTCTTTTGAGAGGCAACAGAGCAAAACGCATTGGTAATGGCATTGCTGCGGATTTATTTCTACTCACTGCAAGTGGAATATAGCTATCTATTATGGTCAGATCCTGTTTTAGTTTTGATAGTGGGAAAGCTCCTTTGACATCAACTGAAATAGGTAGTGCTTTTAAATGCATGGATAGTTCTACAGAGCTGCTTCTGTTTAGTCCCCTGTGCTAATACAGCATCAGAGCCATTTATATGGTGAAAAGACAAGCTTACTCCAGAATTGGTGCCAAACAAAGACAAATGACACCATGGCATAATCTGAAAATGCATGAACTTCTCAATAGCTTTTAAATTGGTACAGAGAGCATGAAGCTTCTGATATCTCACTTCCATTTACTTTTTTTCCTGGACTTTTTGAGTTACTGAGTGAAGGGCATGGATAAGAGGCATTATATTGTTCTGTGTAGGACTTCTAAAGCCAGTTATTTTTTAAGGTAACATAAAATTAGACTCATTAGTAACAGTGTCGTCTGTAACTCTTGTGAAGGTTCTTATACCAAAGTCTTAGTGTATCTGTGAACAGACTTAAACAAAAGGAGTAACATCTGTTTTGTGTTTGCTGTTTTGTCTTCTTGTTTAAAAATTAGCAGCCTTGTTGGTTTGAGTTTGAAAGATATCCAGAGAAACAATAGGTTGGCCAGTACAATTGAGAAAGCAGAGCACAGAGTGCATCAGGAGGGGAAGGTCACAAGGTGGTCCTTAATTTCCCTTGGAGACAATTCTGCAACGTTAGACCAAGGTCACATAAGTCGGCACCAATAACCTTTTTAATAAAGAAAATTTTTTAATGTCAAATGAACAAAGTGGTTGTGTTTTGTCTTTTTTTACTGCTCTTAAATCAGTGTTTTGGTCTCCTACATATGGGGACCAACTGAGATCTTGATGATAAGGCTATGCCACTTCTGGAACTTTTTCTACATGTCTACTGCCTCAAAAGCTGAGATTTGTTCATGAAACCGTGGTCAGTGGACACTTGCTGCCAGTTCAGCACTGGCTGGAGTTTGGTATCTGCCAAAGACCACAAGACCAGGTGGACAGCTTTATTTCAGCTGAAAAGTGACAGAAGTGAGTGATGAACAATAGATCATGGCTTCCTGGTGGAAACAACAGCACTTGGGAGGGTTGAAAAATTGCTCAGGGGTTGTCCCTCGGACTTTAACATTAGTTAAAACTGAGGAACAATCATGGACTGTAAACTAAACTGATAATTTGGGGACATATTCTCTCTGCAAATGATGATAAGCATGGCTTCTGACTTTCAAACTATTTTCTCTGTCACCAACATAGTTCAAGCCTTTTTTTAAATTCTTAGTCAAATAATCCTTTCCAAGTGATTTGCTGATAGCATCAGTCTTCTGTGGCGAAAAATAAGTTATGATAATAAACAGACATAAATATAAGCAGCTATGTTGCAGTGGGGATCCCGCAACACGCATATATCAAACCAGGAGTCCTGTGGAAAGGAAATATATACGGACAGACAGATTCTTGATAGCTGCTTCAGAGAGATGTTTATTTCTCCAGCCGCATGGCCGGAGCTCTGCCGAGGAACTGTTCCAGTCACGGGACCAAGGGTCCTTCTGCCCGCGCAGGGAACACAAACCAACCAATGGGAACGAGGCTGAGCAGGGGCAGGGAAACCCCGTGTCTGTGCCCTCAGGGCCCCTCTCCCAGGGCTACACGGCGGGGGAGGGACCCCAACATCCAATGTTGCAACATTGCAACAATCTACCAGGATTTGTGGTAGGTGTTTTCATTGGTTGTGTAAAGAGAAACTGAATGAATGTGTAATTTAGTGTCTTTGCCCCCTGGGAAATACCAAGGAAAACCATTTTGTTCTGAAATGTCTTTTTCTGTTTACAGCAAAGGCCAGTGTGACTGTACTACACATCCACTGACAGGATGGAGGGGAAGCAAAGGACACAGGATCAACTTAAGAGAATGTGGCTGTCCACAGTTGCAGATGTTTACCTTGATACTGTAAAGATTAATATCAGACCTTAACTTCATGTTTTGTGAGCAGTCCTGGTAAATTTAGATTAACTATTAGAGAATGTGAAGTTAACTGAATACGCAGGATTTCACAGAATAATGAGTTTGCATTTTTTTTTCCTAGGAAACAGTACAGTACACTAGAGTCTATGTCTGATTGAAAAGACAATGGACTTGATTAAAAGCATAGCTTTGTGGGGTTTTTTGTATTTGTACTTTTCTTCATATTAGTTGCAGAGTGCATTTTTGTGGGTTTCAAACTAGATATTTTTTCTTGGTTAAGCTCTGTAAGTATTTGTTGCTTTGGGGTATTTGAAATAGAAGTATACTTTTATAATTTTAGAGTACTTCAAACTATTTCAATATTAAACAGAAATAGTATTATTATTTATTTAAAAAATGTTTCCTTCAATCTTGATGCCAGTGATAAAAAGAATGAAGAAATATCTCTTCCTAAACTAGGAATCTAAAACTTGATCTAGGGTTACTTAATTCCTTCTTATATCTATATAAATGATAAATAGCTGGGATTAAGACTCACTGTGAGTCTTAATCAGTCAGACTGAGACACATAAAATGATAGGAGTTCCTGCACACTCAGGCTTGTGGAAAATGTCATCTTTATACTCTGTAATGAGTCATATTACTGAGATTCTTATATTCAATGCTTTTTAAACAGGGATTCAGTTGCATTGTTTAGTAGGCAACTCTCATAACTTGAGGTCTTGGTTTTACTTTATCCATTGTTTCTGCTTTAATTTCCTTTGGGAATCTTATCAGAAAAGAATGGAGTATGACAAGCAAAGAAAATGTCCCAATCAGCTTGAATAAGGGAAAAAAGTTGCAATATGGCAGATTCTGATGTGAGAATTTCTTGCTAGAAATCTCTACTCTGAAGCCTTGCTGGGATCAGCCTGCCCAGAAAGGCGCTTGCAAGGACAGCAAATTTGTCTTCTTCTTCTGAGAAGTCAGAAACATTTAAAAGTAAAAAAAGAATATTAGAGTAAAAAATAATGTACTTTAATTTAAATAAATATTATCAGTTCAGCTGTGTGTCATACAAGCTGCAACAGGAAATTTTATCTAATATTCCATTTGATGGAGTGGGAACCAAGAAATTATGATAAAAACAAAGGAGAGCCATCAATACGTGCATGCGTTAAGAATGAGAATAATTCTTTTGATTGAGGTAGGGAGATCAGAGATTAAAAACGTTGATAAAGAAGAGAAAATGCAAAAAAAAAAAAAAGATTAGGAAAGAGAACCAAAAACTGAACAGAACACAGGGAAGACTTACTGTATAAATGGACAGAGAAACACTTTGGAATAATGAATATTTTTTGAGTGAGAATGCTGATTTCATAAAGTAAACAAGAGAAAGCAGCTCCCTGGTGAATTGAATGAGATCGAAAAGAATTAATCTGGTTAACCAATGGCAAAGAGTGGGGAAAGATGAAGTGGGTGAGGAAAAATGTTCAGGCAACAAAACTTTTCTTCTAATGGGATAAACAATGAAATAATTTGAGTATAAATAATAGAGTCATAGAATCATTTAGGTTGGAGAAGATCTTTAAGATCACCAAGTCTAGCTGTTAACCCAACACTGCCAACCCCACCAGTACCCCATGTTCCATCCTCTCCCATCCCTCTAACTCACTTCCTGGGGAAGGCCTCACTCAGAAACCCTGTGCATGTGTGAATGAAATGGTGCAAAAAGTCTAGTATGAGTAAGAGGCATTCACCAGATTAACTATAAAATGAAGTGGTTTGGAGGAATCCAAAGTTTCCAGGGTTTACTCACACAAATCAGTCGCTTAGGGATCGGGGATCGTTCTGCTCTCAAATCTCCACCATTTGTTGCAGTGGGGATCCTGCAACACGCATATACCAAACCAGGAGTCCCGTGGAAAGGAAATATATACGGACAGACAGATTCTTGATAGCTGCTTCAGAGAGATGTTTATTTCTCCAGCCGCATGGCCGGAGCTCTGCCGAGGAACTGTTCCAGTCACGGGACCAAGGGTCCTTCTGCCCGCGCAGGGAACACAAACCAACCAATGGGAACGAGGCTGAGCAGGGGCAGGGAATCCCCGTGTCTGTGCCCTCAGGGCCCCTCTCCCAGGGCTACACGGCAGGGGAGGGACCCCGACACAGCTACATGACTTAAGCTGTGAATAGTGAAAAATTAACTGATATTCACTGTTTTATGGCAGAATGACAGGTATGACAACAATAAGACTCTGTGGTGATGTTCTTCTGTTACTTAGAGAATAAAAAATTCTTTCTGCTGTCTTCAACTGCATTAGTTATATTGATTTCATTCTTTCATTTCAGTTTATTTTTATCAAAATTTCCTCAAACTACTTGGCTAGCTAAAGAGTCAGATGTAAAGAGTCATCTAATTCTGTAAAATGAATTTAAACACGTGGAAATTTCTATCTAAATTTACCTACCTGAAGATATATACCTTCTAAACACCTTGCTGAGGCACATGGCTTGCAAGTACCAACTATTGATATGGAATATCAAATACTTGTGGAGAACATAGGGACTGCTCTACAGAATTAAGGTATTCCCCAAAATAATTATAAAAAATTATATATTTTCTGTAATCATGATTGCTTTCTTATTCCCTGAGCATGAAAGCCTTAATCTGTCAGATTTCATAATTAGTTGTGAATATATTAATATTTTTTTTCTGCCATGAAAATCAAACCTTGTTAGTTTGTACTAATACCAAGCCACAAGAGTCATATGTGTTAGACAGCACAGGGACTAGAGGGTGCTTCTTGCTCTACAAATAACACCTGGAAAAGTGTGTCAGGAATGAGATAAGATGGTCTTCAGGTGAGACTGGTGCTTTGGGGTGCAGCTTACCCTGTGGATAGTAGACTTACATATAAGAAACAAAGAGTGTGTTTTGTAAGGGCAGATGAAGGCCAGAAGAGAACACATCCTGAGCTGCAGTGACTAGAGAGCAGACAAAAAAATACCTGCTGAGCAAGCTAAAGTAGTCTAGTTCTTGGCAGTGACTGCTCCCACAGCTTTGATTTGCAGTGGACATTTCTTAGATTTCCCTTTTGTTCAGATAAACCCAACTATTTTAAACTTTTTCCCTAACATCACAACAGAAAGCATGGACTAGGTGGATGTTTAACTCCTTGGCGCATATGGACACACAAGTGTGTGCGTGTTGGTTGAGCCAAGAGTGGTATGAAAACTTGCAGAGCATTTCAGGTCTTAAAGGTCACACCTATAATGTCTTTTAGATACCTCAAGGCATCCAATTCAAATTGATCTCTTGGGGCCAAACTTACAATTTTCTATTTGATAGTGTCCTGTGACTATATCTGAGAGATGGAATAAAATAATAGAAATATTAATCCAGATGTAATCACTCTTTTTTAATGTATAGGAAAAGTGGAATGTAATATTCAGTGGATTTACATGTACTAAATCAACTTTTCTGATAAGACTTAGTTGATAAAGCACTGAGAGCACATTGAAGAATTTTTGCTTCTTAGCATTCAACACAGTTCCATTTTATTTTATACTTGCCAGAGAGGGCAAGACAAGTTGTAAATAACATCTACTTTGCAATGAAAGTTATCTCTTTAAAATATTAAAGTAGCCTCTCCCATTTAATGAAGCATATTCCTGTAAATAAAGTAGAACTTGAATTGTTTCTTTAAATAAAAGATAAATAAAACTAGTTTAAATAATTTTCCTTATTCTTTAAAAAAATGTAAAGGAACATAGTTTTTCCACTTTATATAATGCTATATAAAGGGTAGAGTCAGCTGCTTAGCTGGCAAGTGAAGGTAGTAGAAATGTATATAATTCAAACTACCTTATCTGTGATTAATAACTAGATACTGACTTCTTAGGAGACCAACACAGAGATTTATTGCTGATAGTAAAGAGATTATTATTGAAGAAGGGAAAGCCTTTGTAAATGTTAGACTGCTACAGTCAATATATCTCAGTAAGACTGGCCAATACTTGATATAATATATTAATTCAACAAATTACTTTTGGGATAAAATTAATATTAAAACTTTAACCCAAACTATTTGAGAGACTTATTCACACTTCTAGTCATGTTCTATGAAACTTGTGTGAAGACATCTAAGCATATTCCTTTTCTGTTCATGAATATAGTTCTTCTTGTGTCATAGCTATTCACAGTAATTTCAGGGAAAGCAGAATCTTGCACTTGAGCAAGAGCGTAAGTGAACTTACAGAAGCACAAACAAGTCAAGTATCAGTTAGACAGAAGTATGAGGTTTTTTGCTCAGAAAGTTTCACCAAACCATTTCTTTTCTCAACCTATGCTGGCATGAATGCAGTGGGTGAATGACAATATTTACATCCCACCTGAGAACGCACTTGATTTTCTTTACCATTTTTCATCAATTCCATGGTAATTTCAAGATATTTTAGCCAGAGATGTTTTAGCATTTTCCTTAGACTGTCTTAGATAGAATTTCTACACTTACCTACAATTTTTGAATCACAATTTCTGTTGGTGGCATAAGTAGAATTCTCAAATATTTCTCCTGGGGATGTTGTTCATAGTGGCTTGTCTTCTAAAACTTTGAAGTTTTGATGTTTTGTTTTCAACTGTTCTGTATATCCAAGGCAAATTGAAAATTCTCACCCTTTTTCAGCAACAATTTTTCTGTTTTATTCTTCCTCCATCTCACCACACCTGCCCCTGCCATGAGGACAAAGCTTCTATATTTTTATTATAGATCTTAGTGGCTTAATTGCCCTTGTTAGAAAGAAATATAATCTAGCCACATGCCTGCACCCACAGTAGCATAAGAAAAGGGAAATGCATCTAACTACCATACTTTCAGAAATTAAAGTGTCAGAAATTGAAGTGTTTCATTTCAGGGCCACAATATAAAAACGAGTCTTCTTGTTTTAGGGGTATTACATATTGCATGTTTGAATTTTCAAAATAATACTCTTTTGTTTGTTTGCTTAAAACTTTTATTTTCTCACTTTTTTTTTTTTTACTGCAAAATGAAAAGAAAATTTGGCAAATGAAGGAAGAAAATAAAAGATCAAGAACTATTGGCCATTTTTTTAATGTGTTATGCATATTTGAAATATTATTTGCTTTCTATGACTATGTTTATACCCCTCTACTTAACTATTGTAATCTCAGACAATTTGCAACAAAATCAGTTTATGTTAGATTTTCCATTCACAGATTGAAATAGTAAACTTTCAGGGCATATTTGGAACATAAGATGTTAAAACCCTGGCTTTTCTTCAACTAGAAAATTCAATTGATAACAGCTGAAGGGTAGATAATCTTGCATACATTACATATTATTTTCCAACTCTTTAATAATCACATTAAAGGAATTATTTTTTTAGTTAAATTTTTTTCTGGTTTCAGTGATATTTTGTTTGAACTGTTTGTTCTCATTTGAACCTCACTGGTTTGAAATGGGAAAGCATTTTGAACCTTGCTGTGAGCTACATAAATTTTAATAAGCTTCAACTTTTTTCCTTTCTTCTGCAAGGTTGCTGCAGACATTGAGAACACTGATTTTTTAAATGTTGAAAAGTTGAACTGACAAAATTCTTTAATACTTCATATAAGTGAATAAACTTTGTTTAAAAAGTAACTGCAGACTATTTATACATATCTTACACAATGTCATGGTATTTATGAGGCAATCATCGTATCATTATAGAGGGAACACAGGAAGTTATTGGTTTGGCCTTCTAACCCAGAGTTCAAGCTAAAAAATATTTTATTTTCTTCCTTGCAGTTTATATTTTTTTTTGAAAGAAAACCTCATTTAAGGTACAGAATATGGTTTTCAGCGATGTGATATTTTCACACAATTTTTTAGCTGGCTTGACTGATTCAGACGAAGGTCAAGTGATTAGCCCAAGGTCACAGAGTGAGTCATTGACTCAGTCAGATTAGAATTGAGGATTCTGCCTACTGGAGAACTTTATTCGGGGAGATAAAGATTGTAATAAGACAGAGACATACTTCAGCACAGAATAATTTATTTTTTTCCTCCTGGTTAATATAAGTTTCACTATCTACTGCAAAACATTTTTATTTATCCATGCTCTACAAGATTCTGGGTATCCTACTTTGGCTACTGACACCTTCCAGAAGTTCTTCTGGCTTCTTCTGAGAGATAATCAAATATGTTTTGACTGCAGTGGGCTCAGATTCAGATTAAAATTGGTTTAATTTCCTGTGTCCCTGTTTGCTTCAGAAGAATAATTTTAGATGCCTTATCTTCATTAGGGCCAGTTGCAGAGGAGATTAATTATGCTATTTGATGAGAGCAGACAGTCAGGTGAATTATCTGCCTCTTTTACTCCACTGTATCCTATCTCCCTCCTGTGTGGAGGCCTTTGTAACAGCAGAAGGCTCAGCACAGTAACTTGGATTCAGGTGAGGAAATGTGCAAAAATGCATCTCATTTCACCCTGCCTTTGTTTGGAGTATTTTCTTTAGTCTTCTGGTTTGTTATTTCTATTTAAATGCAGCCATGTCTTATGTCTTCAAGTGTGTGATATAACTGGACTGACTCCTCAGCTTGTAAACTGTAATGTAATAGAGTCACACTGAACTGTGAACAAGAGTCCTTTGATTTGCTCTGTCTGTCTTGGTCTCTTATCCTGAGATGCAGGGACCGCTCGCTGGAGAAGGTGCCCTTGCCCAAGAGCAGGGGATGATGTCCAGCAAGAACCCTGCAGCTGCAAAGTTTATGCCTTTTAAATTTCTGTCAGGTGTTTTTTTTCCTGTTAAAAAGGAATAGAAATATCCCACCAGGTAATACTGAACTAAAATAAGTCATAAAAGGACTGATGTGTCTTTAGGTTTTAATTGGCAAGAGCAGAGCACAGCTTGTTTCTGATAAAAAATGTCAGCTGCAGTCTTCTGGTGTAAGAGCTTCTGGAAAACAAGAAACATATCATTTTCACAAGCCCTTTTGCAATGCAGCATAGTACAGTCTAACATTTTTTTAAATTTGCAAATATATATTTAAACACCATATTGCATTCTTCCGAGAGAGGATTTTTTATTTCACTCATCCAAGAAGAAATTCCCTGGTGTGTGCGTATATTGTTATAAATATATACTTGGTCATTTGATTTCAGCATACTGATGAAGTATGTGTATGCATAATACAATATAAAATCCTGTGCTGTTTGTGCATGTGTTCAGCTGATAAGAAATGTGTTTCTGAACAGTTGAGATACAAGATGAAAAAAACCTGTTTGTGATATAGGAGATTCAGCTTTTAAGATCCAAAGAGCCTCATTCTCATGTGACAGCTGAAAGATTAGAAACAGGGAACAAATATTCCTTTCAGAATATCATTTTTTCTGTAACTTCATGTAAGTAGTATCTATAAAGTTGTGCTGTTATTTAAATAATATTGAATATGCATGTTTTGTATACAAAATGCAGATGAGCCGAATATTTTCCATTGTTATATGTGTTAAAGTACAGATTCAGGAGTAATATGTATCATGATTTTGATACACCCAGTATCAAACAGAGATTTTTGCAAGGGCAGTTAAAAGGCCTGAAAATACCTAAAAAATTTTGCCTGGATTGTTTCTGAAACAATAATGAACTGAGATATAGGTTAATGTATTAGCTTGGTATCAAAGATGAAATTAACTTTTTTGTGATCATATTTTTTCTTTTGGGCCTTAAGAGCTATTTGTATTATTTTTCACAGAGAGTACTGCTTGCTGTATGAAAAAGAGATTTAATGTTCAGCTTTTGAACTCTGTTTGGATTTTCAAATATTGAAAAAATTGTAGGATTGCTATCTTGAATTAATTTGCCCTTTTTACAAGAGAACTAATAATGCTTTGTGTCTTTGATAATTTTTCCTAATTTTTGTGTGATCAAGGTCTACTTCACCAAATTTTCTGGTATTGCACAGCATTATCTGCATGTTATGTTTATTTTGAGGTACTTAGGCATAAAAATGATCTGATTATTTGAGTGGACTAGGGAATATTATGTAGATTCATTACCACAGACTCCCTTTTTAAAGATAGGGGGACAATTTAACTTCTGTGCTTTAGTTGCTCTTCTCTCTAAATTGAGGACCGCCCTCTTTACCTACCTTCATGATGTTTTCTCTGCTTAGACTGTAGATTCTTTGCACAATGACAGCAACTCTATCATTTACCATGTTGCATTTGTTTGGGGGTTTTTACACCCTAAGAAGAATATATTCAAATAGATGCTAAAATATATTTGTTTTGCTGCCATTTAGAGTGACTTCAACAGGCAGAAGAAATGGGCTAAAAACAAAACAGAACAAAAAGAAATGCACCTGGATAGGAGTAACTCCATGTACTGATAAGAACACGGGGTGCAAAATGATGCAGAACAACTTAGCAGGAAGAGTCTTTGATGTCTTGGTGAACATCAAGTTGTCCATAAAGTAGCAAAGTGTGCTGGCAGCAAAGACATTAAGAAACAAGCTGTCCAGGCAGTTAGCCTGTGGTACAAGGCACAAAGACAATCCACTGGTAAGACAGTCCCTAGCACCAGAGATTCCTCCCAAGGTTAGGGTGAGAAAAGAAGCTTCCCCCAGGATGCTTTGTGTTGCTATGTTAATGTACCCCAGTTCTGCTTCCCCAGTTGGCCTGCGGCCTCTCCACCCCTTTGTTACCTTATATGTCCCGTGCCCTAGAAGGTTCTCCACTCCAGGTTCCCCCCACTGGCCTTTGCCCCTCGCCACTCCCCCAGAGCTTCCCTATTGGCTCCCCTCCCCACTCCTGCCCTTTTTCTAAAAGAAATGCACCTGGATAGGAGTAACTCCATGTACTGATAAGAACACGGGGTGCAAAATGATGCAGAACAACTTAGCAGGAAGAGTCTTTGATGTCTTGGTGAACATCAAGTTGTCCATAAAGTAGCAAAGTGTGCTGGCAGCAAAGACATTAAGAAACAAGCTGTCCAGGCAGTTAGCCTGTGGTACAAGGCACAAAGACAATCCACTGGTAAGACAGTCCCTAGCACCAGAGATTCCTCCCAAGGTTAGGGTGAGAAAAGAAGCTTCCCCCAGGATGCTTTGTGTTGCTATGTTAATGTACCCCAGTTCTGCTTCCCCAGTTGGCCTGCGGCCTCTCCACCCCTTTGTTACCTTATATGTCCCGTGCCCTAGAAGGTTCTCCACTCCAGGTTCCCCCCATGGCCCTTGTCCCCCCGCCACTCCCCCAGAGCTTCCCTATTGGCTCCCTTTCCCTAGTCCTGCCATTTTACTGCCCTCATGCCCTAAGATCATTGGTCTCTGTTGCTCGATCCACTCCCATACTTAAACGTGGACCCCCTATTGTCTTTTGTCTTCATCCCTGGATCCCTTTACAGTGCAGCTGCAATAAACCTTTGTCTGTGGAACTCTGCACGGAGACCCTTCCCAGCTCTTTGCCATTGACTCATATTCCTGGAGCTATCCGTGTGTGTGTGTGTGTACGCGTGTGAGTGTGTGGGGGTCCTGGCAAGTGGCTTTGCTAACAAGACGCTTTTGGGAAGATCGTGGTTCCTCACTATGCAGCACCCGCAGCAACCCAGAGTGCGCTAGGAAACCTAGTAGCATGGGAGGGAGGTGATCATTCCCCTCTACTCAGCACTTCTGAGACACACCTGGAGTACTGTATCTGGTTCTGTGCTCCTTAGTGCAAAAGAGACATGGAGATACTGGAGTGAGACCAACAAATAGCCACAAAGATGATTAATGGGCCAGAGAATCTGGGGAACAAAGTGGTGCTGAGGGAGCTTGAACTCTTCAGTCTGGAGAAAAGATGACTATGGGGAATAAATATGTAATGAATCATAGATATAATAAGGATCCAGGCTCATCTTAGTGATGATCAATGAAAGAATAAGATGCAACAAGCACAAACCAATATGGGAAAATCCATTTAAATACAAGAAAATATTTTTTTACCCAGAAGGTATTCAAATGCTGTCACAGGTTGCCCAAAGAGGCCATGAAGTCTCCATCCTTGGAGATGTTTGATGTCTGACTGGACATGATCCTGACTTGTGTGCTGCAAATGATGGTGCCTGATCAAGGCTATTTGGCCTAGACCTCCTCCACAGATACCTTCCAACCTCTCCCCTACTGTGATTCTGTGATATATTTCCTGTCAATAGTAAAGTTGTTGTGCAAAACAACAATACCTGGAGAAGAATCAGTATGAAGAGTGCTTAAGTGCTGCGATAAAATGTAATACTAAATTGTACTATTCATTATAATCGTATCATTAAATTTTAAAAACTACTGATATGCAATTCTTTTTTGTATTTTTTTTCCCTTTTTTACACTTTAGGTTTGATAGCTCTAATGGGATCAGATAAAGCTGGTCACATGGATTTGTAGTGTTGTGACTTTTGGTGGAAGTTTCCTTATTCTTCATATTCTTGCTTACTGTTTCACTTGAAATATTTCAGTGCGTTTCAACCTTCAAACAGAAATCTCAGCACAAAATATAATGTCAGCAAAGCTAGGTAGCTTTGCACTGCATTTTTAGTACCATATATAGCTGTTTTCATGTCTTAAGACAGTTGTAATGAATATAGACTTCAAAGAATAAGCATTTCCATTTATTTTTTTGAAAAGAAAAAAAAAAGACTGCAGACTTGGGATCAAACTATATGTGCTGACTTCAGTGGAAGTACCATTTCATCCACTCTTTTAATTATTTCCTGCATGAGGTCAGGATTTCAATTCACTGTATTCCTTCCAAATGCCAACACAAAATCATGCAACAATGGTTACAGTTAGTATTTCAGCAGCTTCCGTTGTCCCAACTTGCTTATTTTGGTTATTTATCAGACTAAACTCCATCTAATCTGCTTTTACTTCAGCCAAGTTAGTAACTCTGTTGATTTTGAGGGCTGAAGTGGTTTCCTAGTGCAGAAAAGCAAAGTCACAGGTAAGATCATTAGGCACCAATTCACGCAGAGACTATATTTTCACTCACTGTGCAATTGCTGCGTTTAAGTATTTCATCACCCTGCAAGCCCCCAAAAGGCCACCCCTTTGCAGGTAGCATATAGTGGTATTTGGTGCTGTTTGACTGCTACTCAGTCCAGTGGTTATAAAGCACCTTACCCGAGTTGCCTCCTTTATTAAGGACTAGAAATTCCCATCACAAGGAAGAGTTCCCTACCCATTGATAGGTGTGGGGACAGAAGATTTTACCTTCTTGCTGCAACCTTTTATTATAATCAAAATGAAAATGAGAAACAAAAAAAGAAAAAGTAAAAATTGAGTCCTAGTCCCTGATCACTGCTTAAAAGAATGAGGATCAGTGCAGCAGATCAGCTTTGTGCACTGGGCTTGCCTAGATGAGAGAAAGGCTACACAAAGCTTTGCCTTTCACTTTGGTACACACACACACACACACACACACGCAAAATTAACTTATGCTTGCACTGTGCTGAACTTGCTATGGTGGAAAGGCCTAAAGTGTGGAAACACATTCACTGACAGATGGGAACATTCGTCAATTTAGATAATACCATTCAAATTTGTGATGGCAACAGGAGAAACTCATTTTGTGGACATTTGAATTGCTGCATAATCCTTATTCTGATATTCTACACATTGAGCAAAATGAAAGCAGAAGTGGTAAAATAAAACCAAACTCATTACTTACAGTTTTCAAAATATATAAGCTTACAAAAAGTCCAAAATATTGAACAAAACTTTTGACCAGCTTGATGTCTCTCATTACAATGTTGTACTTCTTAAGTTCATGTACAAAAAGCAATAGTTTTACTTTTCCATCTCCTCAAAAAAACACCTGTGGTCTTTTTCTGAGTGACAATGCTTAGAAAAAAATGCAACAAACATTTTGATTTAATACAGAAGCCAACAAACCAACATAATGAGTCATTTTTCTTTTTCCACAGCTGAACACCATGGACAACCATACCATAACTATTTCTGAACTGTAACTCCAGATAATGTGGAAAACCAGTCATATTTTAGAGTAATCAGGTTGTTGCTCTTTGTAATAAATGGCTCTTCAGCTTCCACATAAGTGTTGCCATCACTAAGTAACAAAACCGTAGCTGCACACAGGGTGTGACAAAGTGCAGTTTTGGTTTCTATTCCATTCTTGTATCAGTCACTCTTGCGTGTTGGCTGTTCAATTTTGAATGAGATCCATCTTTGTAAACACAGGAACTTACAAAACTGCACCTTCTTACATATGTAGCATCCTACAGTAGTACATTAATTAAAAATTATTCAGCCGAATTTAGGTTTGCTATGGCTTATCTGGGAGCCACTAAAGGATTTCAAAACTTGCAATTTTTTTAACCATAGTTGATAATTTTCCATTCTGATTCTTATTTTTTCCAGTTGTCATCAAAATTTCATCCTTCATCTACCACTGTTTCAGTTAGCTTTACTTTTAATAGAGTTCTTAAATGTTAAAAAAGATGGGACAATCTTGATAGTTTGAAAAATTTTTTAAGCAGCGTGAAACTTTTCGTATATGTACCCATTGCTTTACTAAAATTGTTTGTCAGGTCATAACTAAAAGATTTTGCTTTTCCTGAAACTCATATTTACTGAAAACTAAAATGCAAAATATAAATGTGATAGTAGTTTTGATCATCATTCAAATAACATTAAATTGCAGGTTACACAGGAAGAATATATTTATCTAATGTTGTCTGTCTTTTGAAACAGGAATTTGCACTTCATGAAGAAAAACCCTCTATATTAGGGAAAATATTCTTTTCCAGCTTTTTCAATTCTGTAGAAGGTAGGTCCCACAGCAGAGTGGGGCATCATGATGGGCAGGGCAAGGGGGTTCCTGAGGTGGACAAATTGCAAGGGAGTGCCAAGATGTGCCCAGAGCCAGGATCTGGCCCAAGAGGAGATGAGGAGGCATGTGTCTGGTGGGCAGGGGTAAGAGCAGTCACCACCTCCCCACACAAACATCAGGAATCCCTAAGGATTGCAAGCGACCTGGAGCACAAATAGAGGCTGGGCAAAGAATGGACATAGAGCAGCCCTGCTGAGAAGCCCTTTGGGGTGTTGGTGGATGAAAAGGTGGACACGACTTGGCAATGTCTGCTTGCAGTACAGTGAGGCAAACGTACCGTGGGCTGCATTCACAGCAGTGTGGGCAGCATGTGGGGGAAGGATATTTTACCCCTTTATCAGCCCTAAAGAGAGCCCACCTGGAGGGCTGCATCCAGCTCTGGGATCCCAAGCACAAGAAGGACATGGACCTCTTAGAGGAAGTCCAAAGGAGGGCCAAGATGATTGTAGGGCTGGAGCACCAATCCTGTGAAGACAGGCTGAGAGAGTTGGGATTGTTCAGCCTGGAGTAGACAAGACTCATTGTGTTCTTTCAATATATAAAGGGGGCTTCTAAGAAGAAGAGATACTTTTTACTAAACTGGAAGAGAATGGATGCAGTTTGGATGTAAGAATGAAATTTTTAATGAGGAGAGTGGTGAGACACTGGAACAGGTTGCCCAGGGAAGTCATGGATGCCTCATCACTGCAAGTGGTCAAAAACAGATGGGATGGGTCTTTCAGCAATCTGATGTAGTAGAACATGTCTCTGCCCATGACAGGAGGGTTGGACTAGTCGTGGGTTAGCATAGCTGTGGAAGTGATTCTCTTGCAAAGAGGTGCTTACAGCTTCCTCTATGACCTTACAGAACCTATCAACTGGCTAGTTTGAATATCGGCAACTTTTTAAGCCACTTAAGAAGCTTGACACACCTCTGTGATTCACATTTAAGAACGAACAGAGCCTGGGAAAGCTCTCTTGCCTTCTGGCTTTTGGACAGGTAGTGGGGGGGGGGCTGCAGGCAGCCCAGCAGGGCCGGGATGGGCCTTGCTCAGCCCAGCTGGGTCGGCCGTGGTGCAGCCCTGTTCCATCTGCGGCCCCCCCGCAGCCCTGCTCTGTGCAGGCAGCCCCCCCTCCAGTGTGGCCGAAGATTCAGCTGAAGCTGCCCGCTGCCTGGCAAAGATCATGTGACCAACAGCGATAAGCGAATTCCAGGTGTGGGGCTCGGGTGAGATTAACCCTTTTAGCGCTGTAAGTTTTCTCCAGAACAGATGAAGCCTGCAGACATCAATCCTCTTCCGAGTCTGAGGAAGAGGGAGGGTGAAGAAAACACCATAGAGACACCAAAGTCAGTGAAGAAGGAAGAGCTGAAACCCTCAGGGAGGAGAAAGAGGAGATGCTTAGAAGCTGAAATTCTGTTGTAAAGCTGTGGTGGTGATGGACTATGATATATCAGAGTACCCGTTGTAATTTCATGAAAGCATCGGGGGGGGTGGAGCATTCAAACTTGAGAGCAAAAGTACCTGTGCTGAAACAAGCAAATGCTGAAGCAGCTGTAATTTGATGAGAAGTTTGAACAGGGAGAGATGGAAGTGATGAGGACTCTTGCTCCAAATTGGAAGGAGAAGACCTCTGTTCCTAGAGATGAAGATGCTCCCAGAGACAGTTCTAAAGATGAAGATGCTCCCAGAGATAGGTGAAGAGAACCTTTGCTTCTGAACAGCTCATCCTTAAAATGGTACCCCAGTAGCTCAAGATTGGACCCTCGAAAGCAGTTGTGGGAAAAGCTGTAAGTCAGGGGAAGGGACTCACATGTGAGCAGAGAACCAACCTGGGCGGCTGTCTTGTTGTGATATTGAAGCCCTGAGAGAACTTCTTGTGGAGATGTCTCCATAGAATGAGCAAGAGACTCCTCTCCCTAAGTGAACTGAACAAGGTTATTATGGAAGTGGTAAACTGACTGAAAATATCAAGGGTTGTCTTTTTACATTGTCAGTGGGAGAAGGGAGAAAGGTGGGAGGAGGAGAAGTGTTCTGAAGGTTTTGGTCTGAATTTTTTTTTTCCTTTCTTTTAGGTCTGTTAATAAACTTCTTTATATTCTTTTAAGTTTTGTGCCTGCTTTGCTTTCTCCTAATTCTTATCTCACAGAAGAAAAATAAGTAAGTAATGAGTATTTATTTTGGACCAATCCACTACACACTAATTGGTGTTTCTGCCCGGTTCAAACTGAACCTGCTACAATGATGTTTCAGGTGTCTTCCAACCCAAACATTCTATAATTCTATGAAATGCAGGAATATGAATCAAAAGTGTTCATGAAAAGAGAAGAAAAAAGAGAACTCCTTAATTTTAGAAGAAAGAATGCAAAGGAAGATAAGGTAATATCACATTCCGTCTGGAGGAAAGTGGGACCATTACCACAGGTAATAATGTAGGGTCAAGGATATGAAGCCTGGCTAACTGTCAGTAGTATAAATGCACTAATGAATACAAGACCAACTTGACAGGACAGTGTTACTCACGGCATCACAGAATATTCTGAGTTGGAAGGGACCCACAATGATCATTGAGTCCAACCCTTAAGTAAATGGCCCATATGGGGATTGAACCCACAAGCTTGGTGTTATTAGCACCAGGCTCTAACAACTGAGCTGATCTCAGTGGCAAGATTGAAAACTCTATGTTTGACCATCTAAGATAGAAATATAACTAAGATTGATGAATTTGAAGGAAAGAACACTGGATTATCACTGAAGTTTTCTGAATGTATTTTCCCAGTGCCTGTGGTTTCCTGGGACGTGCTAGGAAGGCTTCAAAGTTACTGTGTCTCAGTTTTCTAATTTGTTATCCCTTTTCTGCATAGCAGAAGGTGTGAGATGGATGTAAAACCTTTAGTAAGCTAAAGGTGTGCTTTAGCCACTGTGTCCGGAGTAGGACTGTAGGAATTTTTCACCACAGTATATCGCCATATGGGATATTGTCAGGGCTGGAAAATTTTCAGAGAGCCACAACTATTATTGAACAGTATCCTCATGCTTTAGGAAGAAATGACAACATTCTCAGCACAAGCAGAATTTATACTCAATATCTGTCAACATTAAGGAACGTAGTTCAAAAAATGGGAGCTAAATAGCCTCGGGTATAATTTTTGGTTTTTTTTAATGAGATAAGGAATTATGTAGTTGGACTGCAGAAAAAGTAAGGAGGATATTCACCCTATGCCAAAACTTGCCAGTTCTTTGGGTTGAAGACTCCAAGTTATATAATTCTCTCTGTGCCAAATTATAACACATTCCTCCCAAATTTGTTGATCTCTTCAATGCTTTAACATTATCAACAGAGGACCTGGAGTCTTTGTAATACTAAAAACGTGAGAAAGAGATTTCTAGATGTCTAAAGAGCTACATAAGGCCTTTGAGTTTTTGTTTTGACTTGACAATTTTATCTATCGTGGTACTTCATTTAGTATAAAGAAACCTTTGTCTGATAATATTCTTCCTAAGGCATACTAAACATGTTTTGTTCTCAAGTAACAGTAGAATCATTTGATTAAAATATTCTTTTCAAATGTTCCCCTGGACTGAAGATATTACTCCCCTGGATTGTTTAGTCCTTCAGGGACTGAAATCTTGCCTGCTTCCATAGTCAAAGAGAGTGACCAAGAATAATATAAAGGGAAACTCAGCAAGACAAAAATATACCTTTCAGAAAACCCATAGGCGGAACACCTTTGCAGGGCCTAAAGCACGTGCCTGTGAAGTACATTTGGTTGACCAGATGAAATGTGCTATGCAAGTTCAGGATACCATTATTTTTCCTTAACTCTCCATGATGTACCTGATGGTAACTGTGTCTTATGTATTGTTCTTGAACAGGATGTTGGGTTTTTCTTGTGACTTTCATTGCCCAGAGAAGTTGTGGATGCCCCATCGCTGGAAGTGTTCAAGGCCAGGTTGGAACTCTAAGCAACCTGGTCTACTGGAAAGTGTCCCTGCACACAACAGTGGAGTTGGAATTAGATGATCCTTAAGGTCCCTTCCAATCCAAACCACTCTATGACTCATCCCCTCTGAAAGCCTTAGCCTAAAATTGTGCATGATTAGCTGTTATACAGGGAGGTTGAAAAAATACTGTCATATTTCTCCATTTCAAATAATCCCAGCTGCTGTATCTGTCTTGAATTTCTACATGCTGTAGAATGGATTTCTTGCTTTCAAAAGTCTGGCTGAATGATAATAAGGTACTGTCTAGATAAGAAAACAACTTACATGTCCTTTTCTTTCTCATTTGATTTCAGATTTTTAAGTATTTACCTGCATTTTTGTAATGGAGAATGAGTTTATTATTTGATTTTGGTAGATCATTGAAGTCTTTGGCAGGGGACGAGTTCTGAGGTATAAATGAAAAGTTTATTCGCCAACAGGCTGTTACAGATGCTGTGGCAGCTATCCTTCAAAACCAAAATTCAGGTGCTCTGCACAGGTTGACTTGCCTTGTAAGATGGTAAAGTATTCTGAGTTTATTTTTTGTCCCAGAAATTGCATGCCTCCTTTGTGGATGGTTATTTTTCACTGAACAAGTGAAAAGAACTTAATGAGGTGCCATATGTCAGGTTTGGAGTCAGATTAAAAACAAATAATTAAAATATATCCCTTCTCTATCCAAAGCACATTGTGATGTATTTGTGAAAGGAAGCTGAATCTGACATACTGTGTTTTGACAGACTTTGGGACAATGTTGTGATTTAACCCCAGCCAGCAACTAAGCCCTACACAGCCTCTAGATCACTTTCCCCAGTGGGATGGGGGAGACAATGGAAGAAAATTTGTGAGTTGAAATAGAGACAGTTTAATAGGTAAAGAAAAACTACATGGGCAAGCAAAGCAAACTGAGAAATTAATTCACCACTTCCTGTTGGCAGGCAGGATTTCAGACATCCCCAGGAAAGCAGAGTCCCATCACATGTAATTGTGACTTGAGAAGACAAACATCATCATTCCAGATGTTCCACTTCCTTCTTCTTGTCCCAGCTTTATATGCTGAGTATGACCCCATGTGGTGTGGGATATCTATTGGGTCAGTTGGGATCAGCTGTCCCCGCTGTATCTCCTCCCAGCATCTTGTGCACCCCCAGCCTCCTCACTGGTGGGGTGGGATAAGGAGCAGAAAAGGCCTTGGCTCTGTGAGAGCGCTCATCAGCAATTACAAAAACATTCCTGAATTATCTAGAGTATTTTCCCAAAGCACAGCCCCATACTAGCTACTATGAGGAAAATTAAATTTCACCTAGCCAAACCCAGCACAGTCAGTCTTGCTGCAGCAGTATCGCATTTAAAAGTTGCAGTTGGGTCACAAAAACCCCATGCAGGGGCACGGGCTGGGGGAAGAGCAGCTGGAAGGCTGTCCAGTGTGTTTCTTGACAGCAGCTGAACATGAGCCAGTGTGTTCCCAGGTGGTCAAGAAGGCCAATTGGCACCTGGCCTGTATTAACAATAGTGTGCTGGGGAAGTGATTGTCCCTCTGTACTTGACACTGGTGAGGTCACACCTAGAGTCCTGTATCCAGCTTTTTGGTCTCTCACTACAAGAAAGACATTAAGGGGCTGGAGCAAGGCCAGAGAAGGGCAAAAGAGCTGGTGAAGGGTCTGGAGAGTTAAGTCTTATGAGGATCAGCTGAGGGAGCTGGGATTGTTTAGCCTGGAGAAAAGGAGGCTCAGAGGAGACCTTATTGCTCTCTACAACTCCCTGAAAAGGTGTAGCCAGGTGGGGGTCAGTCTCTTCTTCCAGTTAACATGCAACAGGACAAAAGGAAATGGCCTCAAGCTGCACTAGGGTAGGTTCACGTTGGATATCAGAAAGAATTTTTTCACTGAAAGGGTGGCTGAGCATTGTAATGGGCTGCCCAGGGAGGTGATGGAGTCACCATCCCTGGAAGTGTTTAAGAAACAACTGGACAGTGCTATGGTTTATTTGGCATGGTGGCTCAGTCAAAGGTTGGACTTGATGATCGTAGAGGTCTTTTCCAACTTAATGATTCTATGATTCTCCTCATACAAAACACAAGATTCAAGCTATAATGAATTCATTTTTTACACTGGGAATAAAATCAGAGTCACACATTTCTGAATGCCTGAAAGGGTTTGAAATCCTTTTGGTTTTACATTGGTTTCAGGTATGTAATAGGCTAACTCTGCTTTTGCAGATAATTTGCAATCCACTGACTCCAAGTGAGAGTGTTCTACAACATATTTCTTGCAATAAATTCACTGTGTCATATGTCAGAGAATGACATGCAAAACCCTTGGAAAATCACATTTTCATAACAAAATTTTTGACAATGTACCATATGTGGGTGACTTGCAGCTATGCTTTTAACACAAAATACCAGGGTGTACATGCTCAACTGGCAAATGGTGAGATTCTGCCTATTCCAAATTGTCTTGAAAATTTACCTTTGGGTATCATCTTTGTTTACCATTCCTGATACTGAAATACTTGTCACTTGAGGGCAGGATCCTATTAGTTTATCACAATAGGATACACACACATTTGCTTCTACAGATAGTTTGGTAAGCATAGATATTCAGAAAAACAGGGAAGACTTTAACTAATAGACTCTGTAAGCCCAACTCTTCCAAAAAAGTCTCAAAAATCTCAACAAACAGCAATAAAGGCAACAGAACTAGCACAGCCTTGTTCCTGCAATTAAATATGCTCTATATCTACATGCATGTGAGGTTGGATAGCAAACTTTTATATTTATTATTTCACCAAGGACACCACCATATTCAGAAGGTCTCCTGTTTTTCTGAAATGCTGCCAATTTTTTGAATGGTTTTTATTCATTGGTTTGAATGTGTGCACAATTAGATTTGAATCATCTGAGGGGTTTTCCAAGGTAAACTGGACATTTCATCTAAAGAGATTTCCAACACAAGATGTCCAACTGCACCTATCACACATTTTTCTCCATCCAGTAGATTTCTAACATTTAAAAGAAATGACTGGTTCATCTAGCCTTCATAATCTTAGGCAGCTTTTTTGTTTTTAATAAATTATTCTTGCTTGTTTATTATAAATTATTCTTGGTGGTTTTATTTTTTTTTGTGTTTTGCTTCCAATTACTTGCTCTCTTACTCTATGAGGAACTGAGGTTAGGTTGTTTCCTGTATTGTGTCCAATCAGGAGTTCAAATATGATCCTAGATTCTAGATAAATGAGTCTATAGCACCCAATAAAAGATTTTTTTTAACACAGCATACGAAAAATCTATGCCACTGGTACCGTAAGTGCCCAAATGATTGTGGCAGATGCCTGATCCAGTCTTGGGTTAAAGGATCTTTTCATTCAACTGATGCAAATACAGTTTCTGACACTGTAGTTCTTACATCCTCTGTGAAGTAATAATTACATGGTGTGTGTGTTGGTCTCCATTATCTACTTAATGGTTTACCTATTGTTAAGGTACATGACTAATCATAAGTTTTAACAGCCTACATAATCCAAACAATACCAAGAAATATTTGCTTTCAATACCCCATTTTATACTGTAAAAAACTGCATATACATGTTTAATTTTTTTTTTTACATTAGTATTGTACACCAATAGTATTATTGTTAAGGTCTAAACTGCAGTGTTATTTATTTCTCTGAAACAATTGTCTGTAAAGAAATGAAGTTGATAAGTAACTCAGGACTAAAGACTGAGAGTTTCACAAGCAGAGCTATCTTGATGGAATCAGTCACAGTCTGGGGTTCAAATATGAGTAGACAGAGAAAAATGAAATAGCACAGGTGCAATATGGAGTGTCTGCACACAGGCACAGAAGTCTAATTCTTCAGCAATGCTACATATACTCAGAACAGTTGCACTGTGTTCAGTTAATCCAGCATATTTGATACTGGACTTTCACAGCTCCCTACATACTGAAGGTCCACTTTTAATTCCCATTTCCTCTTAGAAAATATACTTTCCTCTAGAAGTATGTGATAGATCAAGTTTTTATCACTTGTTAATTGTGTAGACTTCAGGCATGATACTGCAGCCATACACAGGTATTCTACTTCTGCAGAATTTCATGGAAATTAAAGGAGTGTTGTACCTAAGTCAGTAGTCTAAAGACATCATTTCTTTATCTTCTGATTCCTGCTATATATAAATGCTTCTCTTGTCATTTTTTTAGTTCATTGTTGTAAGCTTAATAGCTTAACACATTTGAGCCATTTTTCACAGGTACAGGTATACATGTGCTTAGGTATTTTCAAGAGTAAGGTCTAGACAAGATTTGCATAGATGCCTTTCTAAACATTTTGCTGTAGAGCATGTAATTTTAAATACTATCTGTCAATTACTTACTGCATGTTATATTTATCATGCATACATTTGTAATAATGAGGTGTCTAGGAGTAGATTTTTTTGTTTTGTTTTACTTTAAAATTTGTAGTTTCAATAGCATTGAAATATTTACAGTGTTGAACATGGAATAGACATTAATTTTTTCATTCTATAGTTTTAATTCCTGTACTGTTTTGTTCTTCTGTAATTTTTGCTATAAACAATAGACTTATGTGAAAAAACCTCTTTTATTTTTTTTTTTATTTTCTTTCCCTCATGATGAAAATCTCTGCTTCCAGGCTAACAAAAAACCTATTCCAGGCTCTGGCTTGTGATTTTCTAAGTGCCATTAAATTCCTTTTTATACATCCCGAGTCATTAGTAGCTAAAACGGCTGACACAGTAACTTACACGTTATGAGCAGAGTAGGTAAAGGAATGTATATTTTTATTTATTAATGGTATCATGATGTTAACAAGACCTTCACATTCCACAAAGCCTGCATATATGGTAATATTTTTCTGATTAAAACCAGAATATTTTCCATTACAATATGACAGCTGAAATAGCACAGGTACCTCAGCCTCTCCTCACAGCGCAAGTGCCCTCCTCCCTGAGCATCTTGGTTAGTCCTTCGCTGAACTCCCTACTGTTTACTGATTTCCTTCTCCCACTGGATCCCAAAGCCAGATGCAGTGTGCTGGCTGTGTCTACAGAGTGCTGACTGCAGGGCTGCTGTGGGACAGCGCCAGAGTGGGAAGTAGGTGCAAAGATCGGCTCATACCAAATCCACTTCTCATCACTGCAGCAATTTTGTTATGGATTCTCCTATCCATGTACACATATGTACTGAAACTACTGCATACATATACTCCTAAAGCCATAAGAGAAGCACATAAAGATTTATGTCTCTCCTTTCTGGACAGTCTACATCTTCAGGATGGCTGAAAGGCAGCCTAAGAACAGCTGAATTTGGAGTTGTAAGAACTCAGTAGTGGCCTTGTTCCCATCTTTTTTTTTTTTTTTTGCCACTTTCTCACTGTTTGTTCCATAAACTGTAAAATAAAACTAATGAAACAGGGTGTCCTGTTTAAAATGCTTGGAGCAGTTTCATTGAAAAGTGACATAAAATTGCTAGCGGTGGTGTTATACACTGAGCAGTCTGAGGATGCTCATTCTGCTTTTACAGATATTGTGATTTACCACCTTAGTCTGAGGATAGAGGCAATCTTGAAACTTCTAACATTCCTAAATTTGCTAGGATTTTTTCAAGCATACAGATAGCATTTTAATCACACTGCTCATTTATTCTCTTATGTTTGTGATTTTCTCCTTACTGATGGACCATCTGATATGTAGAAATTCAATTAATTTGCTTTCATCATCTGTTACAGCTTAACCAACCTTACAGGGAACATTGGAGCACAGAGACGAAGATGGCTGAATTCTATTCTATATTTTGGATAGAGAGTCATAGCCCATTAGAAAGCCCAGGCAGGCCACATACTTTTACCCAGGCAGATCATTCTACTACAGTTTTGTTTATGATTTAAATCCTTTTTTAGTACAATAGATAACCATGGACCATTATTATCATGTCTAGCTTTCTGGTTTCAGTTTTCATTCTCTAAAGGTTTTTTTATCAACTAGCACTCTTCAAGTTGATGTTAAACAGAAAACCAAAAGATTACAGCTTTCTTGTGACAGGGTTAATATATATGGACTTGCTTTTGCAGTATATCCATGTGGTTAAATTATCTATTACTCACTCTTTCTTCATTATCATCTTCATTTTAAGTCCAGAGACCTTTTCTCTACGAGCAATGTCAGTGAAAAAACATGTATGGATAAAAATTTTCCTGCACAAGAAGTGCATAAATCTCTGTTTACAATTTAAATCCCATTTATTATGTCCCAGGAGAGTATAATTGGGACATAGCATAGCTTATGTTTAACCTTCCTTCAAATAAGGAAGAGTTATAAGCTTCACTAATTTGGGGATGTATTTTGGAAAAGTGTGTTGTCTAAAAAATTACCACTGAAGTAAGTAGACCAGTGCTAATTAATGAAATTAATTTCAGGGAAGTCAAGCTTTCAATTCTTCTCTGTTAGTTCAAATGATATGTCAAATATGTATACTGACAAGAGCTGTCAAATATATATATATACATTCTCTCATTTAACTGCTAAGATGAACCTGAGAAAGTATGGTGTCAACACTCTGGAAACTGACAAAGGTCATGAGGTTAAACATTCATGAGATAATTCAATATCGAAGGTCTCTAACCTTCTGCTGAAGTCAGAGTGAGCTATGGTATCAGACCAGGTTTATGAGGGCTTTATCCATTTAGGTCTTTGAAAGCTGCTTATTTGAAGGAAAATACTACCCACTACTGAATGGGTAGTTTTTTAAAAATAGTTCAAAATTCAGTGTTTTCACTAGAAATTAATGGCTGAAGTAGGACACAGTCACACCCAGTAAAGAATTTCAAAGAAAATGACCTCTTTTAATTTAGGAGGCAAATATATATTAACACCTACTCCTTGGAAGAAGTTAGATAAATTTGCCCTAGAAAAGAGTAGTTGTGACTTTCTGATAGTCAGGGAACAATTCCCTATGGAACAATTTACCAGGGCTTCTGCATTTGGATTCTTCATCTTATTCATAATAAATTCTTATGCTATAACTAGGTACTCTTTTAAAAGATAAGCCTTACTTCTAATAGGACTAAATTTTGGAAAATTCTGTAGCTAATTAGATCAGACTATCTCCACAGGGTGATCTTTTATTCTTTATGACACATGAAATATTTTTGATGATTAAAATTATGATTTTAATATGATTACATACTTGTCTTTACATTAATAAGACATCTTTCCCTTTGTAAGAATTCCTACTCCACAGAAAAGACTGGTGATTCTACAAGCAGAGTACAACTTAAACATTATTTATATTAAAACTAAATAACTTTTAGAAACCTGTAGCTTGTGCACATTCTAGCTGTACAAATATGTAATTCCTAAGTCCTAGAATGACACCTGTCATTGACATTAGCAATAGATGTGAATGTTGCAGTATAAAAAGCTTGCATTTCAAAACAGGATGCACACAGGCTGCACTTCTAATCAAAATAATCAGAACAACAAGAGGACAGTCTAGTTTAAACATCTTTGTAGTTTCTACTTTTAAGAACTTTCAAAAGGTAACTTCAATTCACAGCAATTGCTACACTTTCAGAAAATATTGTGCTAAAGCATTGACACCTTGATGAAGGAAAGATCAGAGGTTAATCAGTGCACTTTCCGATTAAATATAAGGATATAAATATATAGAATTGGAAGTATAAACCATGAAGGGCTTAATTTAAAGATGGTATCCACTGTAGCGCTAATTATAAGTAAAACTACTGAAATCTTTATTGCACATGAGTGTCTATTTGGTATGTCAGGCATTTTTGTCCTTGTCTCAGGCAGCTTGTCTGCTTTAAGTGCTAGCTAGAATATTTTTTGGGCAACTTAAATAAATAACTAAATGTATTTTCTTTTAATTTTTTTCCCTAATAGTCCTTCTCCCTTGCTTCTATGCCTGTATAATTTCTTTCCTGTATTATCTCTCCTCAGTATGCCACTAGAGCCCTGATATGTATAACTCTGGGCTTCCCAAATTCACTGAGGCTGTTCTCCAGTTCAAAGTAGAACTGTTCATACAAGCAGAATTGTTTGCAGGACTGTGAAGTTGATGTGGGGAACAGGAGCAGCAGGTTTTTGTGGTGGGATGAGCCCAGCTAGGTGACAGCAATGCTCAGGAATGTATGCACACACCACTGGCTGTTAAGTTAGGAGGACTTCTTTAAAAAACAAAACAGGATATTTTTTTCCTGGACCTCAACTTTAATTGAAAACCAGAATCTCACACCTGACATACTTTTGGAAGAAAAATGCCTTTACAGTGTTATGTTTAACAGCCTCATGATCTATCACAAATGTGGGCAGTAGTAACAGCTGCCAGCAGGTTTCTTGGACAGACAACTGTACAATTTTCTAAATTAGCAGACATTGAGCATTAGCACAACATTTGCACATAGCTTCAGGCACAATTTTAAATAACTTTTTCCAACCATTCAGTGAAGCAGGAGACCTCTGGGACTTCTTTACACTTGCTTCTTCCCTTCTTTCAGCTGTTTCATGTATGGCAACAAGATCATTCAGGTTTTTTTCCATCTTAGGGCACAGAGGTGAACTTACTACCCTCTGGTTTCATGGAGTATGTGCCAGGTCTGGCTGGCATGGAGTTAATTTTCTTCATAGCAGCCCATATGTTTCTCTCCTTTGAACTGGTGTCTAAAACAGTGCTGTTATCTCATCAATGTTTTGGCTGTTACTAAATATTACTTGAACACAGTCAGGGATTGCTCTCCTTCCCTCGCTGCTACCTCCTCCCTTTTATCTCTTAGTGAAGGAGTGGGCAAAAAGTTGGGAGGGGGAAGCTGACCCATACTGACCCAAAGGGATATTCAGTATGATAAGATGTTGTGGGAAAGGAGAAGAAAGGGGGAAAGTCTGTGCCTCTTGCATTTGTGTTCTGAAGCAATTGTTATTGTGTATTGAGGCCCTGCTTTCCAGAAAGGGGCTAACAGGAAGTAGTGAGCAAATTCCTCTTACTGCTTTGCTGTGCACAGTTTCGCTTTCATTATCAAATTGTCATTATTGAGATCCACAAGCCTTTCAACCTTATTCTTGTTTTACCCCATCCTGTGTGAGAAGGGCAAGAGTGAATGGCTGTGCCAGTGTTTGGAAGTTGGCCAGGATCAGTCATCTCCAAGGTACATGCTCAGCTTGGGTAATACAGCTTCAAGATCTCTGTGTGCACATTTGACCCTGCGGAGAGACACTGTTGAGCTTGGATGGGTTACCCTTCCTTCTTGGGCCAGGGTAGAAGAGCAGAGGAGGCTGCTGTTCTGCTAAGTTCTTTATTTCATAGTCCCATAGCTTTCTTAAAGGCAGAGTTCAAAGGGGGTTACATGATAAAGCCAAGCAGCAACAGCAACAGCAGGCAAAACCCAGCTTCTTCTTCTAATTCTATATGCTCTATAATTTTTTCTTACAGAAGTGTGGATTATATTTGTTAATTGACCAATAAGATTAACACATGATTCTAGTTTTCCTTTTCTTAACCTATCTTGGTCTAATTCTAACAGTCGTAAGTTTTACACAAGTGTTACATAGGTATTACACAGATTTGCAAATACAGTTTCTATCAGCTCTTATTGTTCATGTGAACACTCTATCTAAAAAATGTGAAGTGTATAGTTCTATCTATATTTTGTCTGAAGTAAAGAATTCTGTGAAAAGGTAACACTGCCGTAGTAAGAACTGTGTTTAAGGTCTCTGCTGCAGCTTTTTAATGTTTAAGGCCCTTAGCATATATTTCTACTAAAAGTTAAAAATCTATATTTCTGTTTCACTTTGGTGTGACTTCATGTATCTCAGCTTATCCAAAGGTTTTAATTCAACCCCTGTGCTTTGGCTTTCCTCTGGGCCTGAGTCCAGAGGAGCTTTCACTCCAACAACACACAAGCTCTCAGATCTGCTCTGCTCTCTCTTTAGTGGCCCTTGACAGATATAGTCCACTGAGCTAGTAGCCTAATGAAGTTATGACCTAGAAGCATGATTTAATTTCCATAAAATTGTAGAACCTTGTAGCCTTTACTGAAAGAGATGGCAAGTACTGGGATTTGGTTTAACCTAAACCTCTGTTGTATGACTAGACATCATGTGCAGGATTGTCACCAAATCCCATTTTGTAATCTGAGGAGGATTCATGGGTGTGGATGGTGCTGATCTTTGATTGTCTTCAGCTGTAAAGTTAAGAGAAGAAAATCACAGTCTAGTTTAATATTTTTTGTGACAATTTTGGTGTTTTTTGTTTTTTCTTATTATTAACTACATATGTAGCCATTATGCGGCTCTTCTATAAAAATGCACTTTGTTTTCTATTGTTTGCGTAAACACAGAAAATTACACAGAAATTAATATTTTCTATCCTACCCATACCAACTCTTGCCATTTTTTTTCACACAAAGAACTACAAAATAAGAACAAAATACAAGTGACAGTGTAAGCTCACAAGCTACACACCAGGCACAAGGCTACTAATGCCAAAATGTTAAAGCAAGCATTTGGATGCAAAATAGACGTCTGCTCTTTGTTCAGATAGCTTATTACTTCTGAAAAATTGGGGTGCCAATTCATAACTTCCTAAGGCAGGGGATGCATTGCCACTTAATTCTATGAAATGACAAACAGGTCTGTCGACACCTATGAAATAAGATTGGAATCCTATGCTAACATAATTAGTAATGATACTGCTGTTACTAGTCAGCATTATTCCAGGTAGTCTAAAAGGTAATTCCAAGAAAAAAACCCCCACTATTCCATTTCCACGTTGCAGTGTGGTGATCTGTTTACCCACTGCTTTTCTGGTCCCATATCCCCCCTCCTGCTTTCCTCTGCCCCTAGTCCTGGCCACTCCCTCGGGCCCTCCCTATTGGTTCCTGTACCCCAACTCTGCCCATGTACTGCCCCTGAGCCCCTAAGAAAACCCCCCTGAGCCCGGATCACAAGGTCTCTCTGCCTCTGAGGGTTGCCAGGACAAGATGTGATTAAAGTCTTCTTAAACCCTCATGGGAGACCCTTCTCTGCCTCCTTTGCCACCACTGGTTGTAGCACTGATAGCTGCTGGAGCAAAACTGCGGAGCCGTCCGGAATGGACTACCGGAGGGCGAAATGGTCACACTGCCCTAAGCAGCTCCGCTGAGCTCTCAGGAAAGCTGCAGCCTGCTAAACTAAATCTAGCGATTACAACATTGCAGATATTTTGTATTTGTAAGCCACTCAAATTGATTTTCAAAATTCTGCAGAAACAATAGGAGACCAATATTCACACAGAAGAATCAGAAGGGAAAAAACTGTTTTAATTTTTAAGAAATGTTTGGTCAATTGAACTTCTTGTTTCCCTCAACAGTTTCTGCTTCAGTACAAACAATCCTGCATTTAAAACTAGACCTTAGAGAAATTATTTATGTCTTTTACTGCATTTCTTCCTGGTTTACTCATAAACGATGAAATTCATCTTTGTTTTGACAGCCAGTAAAGGCCTATGCCTCACTTAAGTCTTGCAAACACGATTTAGGTGGTCACTAGAAGTGTTCACAGTTTGGTCTGCCAGTAGTGTGTTTGATCCTGCTCAAGTAAATCGAGCAGAAATACAAATCAGAGACTCTGCTGTCTCCTTCTTCCTCTGTCCCAGGCTCATGTAGAATTTCTTAGAAACTGTTTTGCTGAGAAAGAAGGCTATATTTTTGTTTAGACCAGAGACCTTTGATTTAGTTTCCAGTTACATATATTCCTCTTGAACCCTGAGACTTGAAATTTCTTTTTGCTGGTTTTCTCTGTGTACTCAGGTACCACACAAAATGATAGAACTGCAAAACAAGGATTTGGATGCAGCTGTCCTTAATCAGACAGTGTTTCCAATTTGCTTCAATTTCAAGGACAGACTCTTCAGGTCCTTTTCAATAACCTGTACAGATTGCCCGAACATGTGTTTAAATTGTTTGCCATGTTTAAATTTGCTGAATTTCCCTGGTATTGTCCTCACAGAAAAAACTCAACATTTCTTCTTATGTGGGTTTTTTAAAGATGCAAGTGTAAGAATACTCATGTGCATTTTTGTCAGTCATTTTTTCAACAATATTCTTCAGGCAGATTGTTTTTATTTGAAGGTAAACAGCCACACCGGTGTTCAGTTGAAATCCATCCTCCATGCGAATAAATAATGTGTAAAAAGAATCCTTATTTACTATAGAAACTTTGCTAAAGAGATTTTTTAGACTATGGAAGTATTTCTGTTTAACTGGAGGCAAGAAAAAAATTGCACATAATCAAAAGTTCTTTAACTGGGTCATAATGATTGATTATAAATTCTGTCATTTTATTAATAGGAAAACCAATTCTGTGGAATAACTAAGTTTTATTTTGATAATAAATGAAATCAAATTAAGACAACTTTTTATAATGTATGGAAATGTATTCCTTTTTTTTTTAAAGGAGCAAGAGAAAAATGTAAATATCTAATAATTTCTTCTGAAGTAAGTAGGAAAAATGTTTGAAATTAAATGGAAGGCAAATATACTTTTCAGCACAATAAGCATATCCTATTCTCTTGATCTAAATATTTCCTTATCTCTTAATCTTTGACTAGTTTCCATTTTTTGAGAAATACAACTCCTGATTTATTTAAAAGTAGAGTTCTTAAGCAAATTCAGAAAGAACTGACCTATACTCTCTCAAATACAAGTACAAATAGAAAAATGCTGTACAATAGTAAGATGTGATATTTTGAAGATGAGGTTACAGACCTACTATTCTACTGATATAACCAGAAATTAATTCCTGTATGCATGCTGTTAACATCAGCAACACCCTTCTTTCCCTCTGAAATGTCAAAACTTGCAAAGTAGAAAAGTTGCAAATTATTAATAATAAAAGCTGAACTATACATAAATATTAGGTAAATGGATCTGTCTCTGAAACAAGCTGCCACTCTACTCAGCCCTGGTGATGCCACATCTGGAATGTTGTGTCCAGTTCTGGGCTCCTCAGGACAAGAGAGATGTGGATCACCTGGAGTGGGTCCGATGAGGGGCTACAAATGAGATTAACAGACTGGAGCATCTCTCTTATGAGTAAAGGCTGAGGGAGCTGGGCCTGTTCAGCCTTGAGGAGAGACAGCTGGAGAGGGAAGATGACAATGTACACAAGTAGATGAAGTGGGGTGTCAGAGGATGGAGGTAGGCTCTGGTTGGCAGTTCCCAGCAATAGGACAAGAGGTCATGGACAGAAACTGATATGCAGGAAGCTCCCCCTGACCATGAGGAACAATTTCTTTACTGTGTAGGTAACCAAGCACTGGAACAGATTGCCCAGAGAGGCTGTGGAGTCTCCCTCACTGGAGATATTCAAGAACCACCTGGACCCAATCCTGTGCCATGTGCTCTGGGATTACCCTCCTTGAGCAGGGAGGTTGGACCAGATGACCCACTGTGGTCCCTTCCAACCTGACCCACTCTGTGATTCTGTAAAAATCTCCATAATCATTTGTGCCGTGAGCAAACATCAATTTTAAAAGGAATAAGACACGTGTACTATTGTCTAGCAGATGTTTTGCTTTTTAATGCTCATTAAATCATTAGACTGTATCATAAGACTGTATAGTGGAATACCAGAACCATCCTTAAATGATAATTAAAACTTCTGTCCTTACTAGTTAACAATAATTGGTTCACTGTCCTTCATCTTTATACAGCTGTGGGTTTTTTTGTGTCACACTGATTATTCACCTTTTTGCTACATAACCCAGCAAAAAATTACCTTTATTTTGGCCCAGGCCATCATACTGACCTTCTTACTGCTATGTCATGGGCATTTTGTCTAATGAATAATACATAAAAGAAAAATTAAACAGATCTTGCTGAATAACCTAATACATAGTCCCTGAAGAATAACACTGTTCTTCCCCTCCAAGAGATTAGCTTTGGAGAGGCTCTCTGCTTCCTGGTTGGACACCAGTTTAGCTGCTTTCCAGAGCTCTGAGAAGAAAGGCAGTGATGAAAGACTATGAAAGTTGCAGTGGTAGAAGTAGGGCACAGTCTGCTTTATCTCAACAAGTTTTAGCTTTGGAGCTGACTCTTCAAGTTTCAATTTATCCTTACCCCTAGGATTTCAATTTTAGTATCCCAATGAGGACAAAAAGCTCAAGATCTGCCTAGACTCAGATGAATTATTTTTTATTAATGCATAAGGAATCATGTTTAGCTAAGGCAGCTCACCTATAGAGTTCAATGAATCAAAGACATAAAAAGTGAACAATGTTTTGTATTTTTATAAACCATTTTAACTGTACTCATTTCCGACAAACTCTTAGCAGTGCCACAAAATGATCAACACCAAAGGACTTCTAATAATAGGTAACAGCAAGGATAGGTGATGAATTCTTCAGAATAAAATTATGTGTAAGTATAAATAAATTATTTCTATTCTTTTGATGTGTAAGTGGTCTGCTCTTGTTGGTTTGACTGCTCTAATCTAATTTAATTTTACAATTTTGAGGAGTCAATTTTTTCCTCTTGCAATGTGGAAAGGAAAGATAATTCACTCTTTTTCCAAAAACACAAGTAGTAACAGGTCTTTGGCTTAATGTAAGCAGGTGTGGGCTTTTTTGGGTCTTTTTAACAGTGCACAAATATTATTAGAATTAGAATGATGATGTTTGTATTCAGAAAATCTGCAACTCTGTAGTGATGTATATACTATACTGTCCAAATAAAAATATACCTAAAAAAACATTTCAAATGGTTTTCATTTTCATAAAGTTAACACTAATGAGACAGTATCATATGTTTTGGATTATACTTCTTCATCTGCCATAAAATATATTTAGTAGATTCTACTTAAATACATCATTCTCTATGGTTATATGCATTTATAGGTATTCTGTTAGTTTTATGATACTCTTCTCAAACCAGTGCAAGACTTACATTCAAAGGTAAAAAGGTACTTCTATAAGAATATGACAGATTATATAAGATGTCCCTTCTGTTCTTACTGAAAATCACATCTTCTCTACAAATTTAGCAGTGGAAGAACTAGAATACAATGGAAAAAGTACACTGTTGCTGTGTAACTCCATTAAAGCTGATGTTGTTACAGTCAATGCAGATCAAACTTATACTTTCTAAATGGTATATTTATAGAGGAGATGTTTTCTTGCTTTTTTTTTTTTTTTTAAACTATGGTGCTTTGCTTGAATGGCCTTGTTGAAAAAAAGGGTTCTACATATGTTCTGGTTAAAATGATACAAACATTGTCCTTAAATTCTGCTTTCCCCTTTAAAGTGTACTGGTGGAGTTTGGTCATAAAAACTGGATTGTAAAATGAAAAACAGACTCCCAAGTGATTTTACGAATTATTTTATCCTCAGCAGCATCTTAAACCTGCTCAAATAGTTTCCAATATTGCCTTTAAACTTCAATTTTCTTGTACATCTGAGTACACCTGTGCACACAGAAATAAAATTCTTATATTTTCCTTTTCTGAAAACTTAATCAATATCCAGTCAAAAACGTATTTTTTTCAGTTTTTATTACCTATCGGGAATTACTTAGCAATACCTGGTGTAATGTGGAAGAGCTCGTATTATATAAAATATTGAATTCTGCATGTATTGTATTAATGTAGCTGCAGCAAATGACATGGACAGACAAGCAAACCTTCTAACCATGAGTTCCTAACTCATGTTTGTGTGCAGGAGATGTATGTTTTTCTGACCTTTCCATTAAGGATGAAATAAAACTTCTGTTCACACACATGGGTGGATATCATGTACTTCTGGAAAGGAATGTAAGGCAAGGTTTGCAAACTTCTTCTTATTCTTCCCCTACTCTTCCACCAGTAATGAAATGTTTTGAATGGAAGGACTGTGCCAGGGATTAATTTTAGGCCTTTTGTCACTGGCAAGGGTCATGGTTTTGGAGAGTATCTGAACATCATTTCCTTATCTCCTACTCACATGGCCAGGAAAGCATGTTCTTACCTTGTGGTTCACAATAAAAGTCAAAACTAAAGTGTTGTATCAAGGTGCATTCTATCTCAACAAGTCCTCTGGAGTCTCTCAAAACTTCTCTGCTTGTTCTTCATTTTCTCACTTAAACACCTGTCCATGCTCTTGGGGGAAGGATGGTAGCAGGGAATATAACCTTTTCACTGAACCTCCTCCAGTAATATACTGGCTAGCGTGTTTAAAAATACAAACAGAGGTTGGTTTGAAGTCAGGGACTAGAATTAGAAGTAGCTAAACTAACTCAGTTAGATTCGTACTATGGATGCATCATTACATATTAAGTATGTTGGAACAAGGTTGACAGGTTTTCTCTGTCACTAATATGCTGAGGTGAGCAGCCCAGTGCTGGCACAATCAGCAGCAGAGCTCTCCAGCTCCAGTGTGGTGCCCAAGGGGATTTCCTGAACAGGGGAACCTCAAGGGGAGCCAAGACCCCACAGCTTGAGCAACAGTGGCTGATGGGACATGAGTGGGATCAGGAGCAGTGGTGACCAAGTCCCCACACATGTGGAAAGCAGTCCCTGGAGAGCACTGTGACCAGGGCAGGCAAACAGAGTGGGCTCTGCTGGGTTAACCAGAGAGCAGCAGTATCTGCCTGGCAGAAGGCCATGACCTCTCTAAGCTCTGCACCCACCACAACAAACACAGCTTCTCAGACAGTTGTGTTGGGAACACACTGCCACCCCAGCACTGTGCTACAGGGTGAGCCTGGCTCTTCTGTCAGCTCAGCCAGCAGCAGTGAGCATCCGTGTGTGAGGCACTGCCAGGTAGAGGAACCCTTCTGCTCACTGACAGAGCTGCAGGAGGAGGGGACTTGACTGAGGAGTATCAGAGAGTGCGACAGAGACATACATAAAGACATGAAGAGAAAGCTTCATACCTTGATACAGGACTTGGATGATTTTCCATTATTAATTTCTCAGGTGGGCAGAGATGGTTGCACAAGAACAGCAATTGAGAAATCTCAGGAACTTGGGATGACAGGCCAAGGGATCAGGAGCACAAGTAGTGTTCTCTATCCTTCCAACTGCGGGGAATGATGAGTGAAAAGCCAGGAAGAGACTGCAGATCAATACCTGGCTCTGAGCCTGGTGTCATCAGAAGAATTTGGGGGTTTTTTTGTTCATGGGTCAGTTTAAAAGACATCAGGCCTGCTGACGACACACGGGGTACACCTGACCCAAAAAGGTCAAAAGAATCTTTTCATGGACTTAACAGATCTCACAGAAAGAGCTTTAAACTAGATTGGGAGGGGGAAAGGGAGAAAATCAAGCTCACGAGAGATTAGCCTGGGGTCAGCAGGTGGATGTTTAAGGGACAATGTACTATTAATCATGTAAAGAAATGTCCATTTTTATTTGGGGATTTTATCCTTGATAATTTTTCAGTGATTAGTTTTTTTAGGTGTATGTGTTCTAATTAAAACAAGCCCTTACTGCCCATTCTCTTTCTCCATGTTACTCACAGACCGTATTTCATATCCTTTCAAGTTATGTTTTTTCCTCTCCTTACTGAGTCTGTACAGTTCTGGGTCTGTGCTATTCTGGATACAAATATCAGGAGAAAATGGAGTTGTGGCAGAAAGACACAGCAGGTAAACTACTTTTGGGAAAAGTGAAGGTGGGGTTATGTTATATTCACCATAAATACTTTTTCGCACTTCAAAGGTTTTGTTGTTTTTTCTGAAACTTACCAGCTCACAGCCCTAAAAACTGTTTCCATCTGAAGCAAGCAAAAGAGCACAGTTCATGTTATGGTAGACAGAATCCATGAAGAAATCTCAGGTTAACTGTCGTTTTGAAGAGAGAGAACTCAAATTTATTGTATAATGAACATACATAATAATACACAGACCCTTTTCTATCAAATAATCAAATTATTTTCCTGCCTGAAATATTTCAGTGCAGTGTTTCCCCAATGTGAAGATTCACAATGAAGGAAATTTAAAGTTTTGGTAATTAATAAAACATCCTCTTCAAAATGCTGGATATCAAAAATAGGGCCCATATTCTTCATCTTTATCATATTTAAGTATGTTTTCCTGTGTAATTTCAGCATTCTTTCTTGTAATTACATTTTTACTAGGGGTTTCCCAAAGCCGTGGTCTATTGTTTTAATTACTATAATTGAATATACATTCATTAATACTTATATTAAATAAACTACACATACCATTTAAAAGATTAGTCAAACAGATGGAAAAATTTCTGATAAATATTGCAGTTTCATGATCAGTGTCAGACCGGTTTATTTTTTGGTTTTTTTGCTTTTATAAAATTAATTCTTTATTTGCATGGAAGTTTATACTTCCATATATTTATGGTTTCAGGAAAATTTAGTTATTAAAATCTATAGCATGTTGTTTGGTATTTCAATTTTATATCCATTTTCTGTTCATTAAAATCAGTGATATATTTTTATGCATTGATAAACTATTTAGATGCCTCAACTCAAGGTATTTCCTCATTTCAGTTCAGAATAAGGGAGTTCAGGAGCTGTAGCTCCCAAATAGACTGAGGAAAGTGGACTTCAACAAAATGGGCCAGAGGGAAGAAAAAATCAAGAAAGATTCTCAGCTGTTGTTGGCCTTTCTAAGCGGTAAAAGTTGAGTGAAACAAATATCTAAAAGAAACTATTTTGGCTGATGATCAGGGAGGAGGACTGTAAAGGAAAAGAGAAGAAAGAGCATCTAGGAGTTAGAACAAGGAAGGAATTAATACTTTAGGTTAAGACACACATTTTGAAGCTAATGCTGTGTTGAAAAATTGGAAAAGGACAGTCCTGCCTAGAAGTAGGATAAAAGCGGCTGAGGACTCACTCACAAGTTCAAATTCTCAGATACAGTTAGAAGCAACTTATTTGCTCTGCTGTGGAATAAGAATTGGTATGAGGTCTGTGAAACCTCACAAGGCAGCTCATCCATCTTACTTCTCAAACCAACACAGGTCAAAGGCCATCCGCTGTTTACTTCAAAGGGTTTTTTTGATGCTTTGGGAATAATGAGCTTTCTGTACAACCAGAAGTGAAATCCCATCAGTAATGGGAATAAAGGGAAGTTGAGATAATATTGGGTACCAATGCTCCATGAATATGATTTCAGGGGACAGTTTTCATGTATATTGCTTGCTGGTTATTGAATAACTCAGCTTTGCTGATATGGAATAGGCCAACAAACAGTTAACCCTGCATAAAAATTGTAAACAAGTCTGAAACAGTATTTTAAAAAGGAAACTTTCCCCACTTGTAAAATAAAAAGGGCTTTTTTAAAAAAAATAGTACTTTCACAAGATTCTGAAATAGGAAAGCTAGAGAGACTTTTAATTGCATCTGTTTTCAGAAATTCTGGTAGAGACAGTTTAGCTTTCTAGACAGAATTGCAAAAATAACGGGTTTAGTGAAATAATCTGAAATTTTAAACATTTATCATGCTACTATAAATTCTTTCAGAAAATTATACTTTTGGTAAAAAAAAAAAATGGAGCCTATTTTGTAGTATTTGGACATTTTGTTAATCCAAATTTGAAGTATTTGTGTTCTTTTCTGTCATGTTTTATTTGTGGAATCCACTGTGATAGGATGATACAGATACTTTTCGTTGACTTTCCTCACAGAACATCTTCTTAACAAAAACTACCCTGAAATCTAAACAGTTCTAGTTACAAAACAGGAACTCATAACTTGGTTGGGACTGCTGCTCAGTTTTTCACTCTACCTTTTGAATGAGATGTATAAATCAGAATCACTAACCTAAAGTACTTTTTGAATTGCAGGATATTCTTCTTCACTGTCCTCAATATAATATATTTCACTGTACTTCCCTCCCTATATGTCTCCTCAGTTTCAGAGTTGATAGGAAAGCTTCCATGAGTTACTGAACATGGTAGGGTCAAAATGGTGTGTGCACTATGAATTTGGTGAGGTATCCTTCTGTGCCATTTGGTCAAATTTAGAAATATATCCTCTGAGAGAAGGCACAACCACCTCTCCCCCACCAGGTTCGGGAAAAAATAAATTTTCCTCGAAGGAAAGTGAAAGAGATAAAAACTATTTATTTAACAAACACACATGAAAAGGATAATAATGCTAAATAATAAAACCCCTCGTCCTGCTGGGAAAATTTCAGAGTCCTTCCGTAGATCTCTCTCTCTCCCCCTCCTTGGAGCTGGGACTGGGTGTTGGGCCCACCCCCAGGGCCAAAGCCTTGGTGGAAAGTCCTCCCAATGTATTCTGATGTTGAAACAGTCCAGCAGAGAGAAAAGGAAAAAAACCACAAAGTCCCAGGAAAACAAAAGTTCAACTCTCCAAAGGAAAAGGAGCTGAGGAAAAAAAAACTGCCAAAAGCTGGCTGGAAAGAAAAGCGAGCCCGGGTGCTTTCCTTCCCTCCCGCTCTCCTGCCGCAGATGAAAAAAAAATCTCTATCTCTGTGTGACCTTGAACAAGCTGCAAACTGCTTTGAAAAAGTTTTGCTCAGTTTTTCCTTCCCCCTCTCAGGCTCAGTTTAAAGGCATAGAAAGGCACAAAGTTAATTTCTAGGCATGGGGCAGCAATATGGGATGCACATCATAAAGTCACCCCAAGACACCTTCAAATATTGCTTTCAACAAGTTTTTATGTCTCTGAAATTTCACACAGGCAATCCACTAGTTCCTATAAGAGCTGACCAGTTTTTGGAGAAATTTATCTGGTTATACTGATATTGGCACAGATACTATGGAAGTTGCAGGGCTTTTTGATAGAGACTGTGAATTGGAATATGAAGTAAAAGGGCAGCCAAGTTTTCTAAAATGGATGAAGAACTTGGAAATCATACGGAGAGGGATTTCAGGCAATATTTGTCTTTCTATTGAATCTAAGGTGAGCCATGGGAAGGTGGCTTTCCAAGGTTCAAATAATCTTTGTTTATACTGTCCATGGTGCATTACTAAATTGCTATTCTTGCATTAGTTGTAATCTTTTTATGTATGTGGCTTCATTCTTACATAAGAGCTCCTGTAGTTGAATCTTAAGTGATGAATTCATGGGGTCAGAGTGACCAAGGCAAAGGATATTAGAATAAGAAATAGTTTTCTGGCCTGAAGAAACTTCAGAGCTATCTTTTCACTACTTGTTATTGGGCTTGCTTCAGGTAATTTGTGAAAATTTAGAAGATAGTTTATTTAGAAGATAGTTTATTTCTCTGTTTAGTAATAGTCAACCAGTCCTGGCCATTCAGTCTGAGATAAGTGATCAGTCTTTAGGACACTGGCAGGTACCTCTGAAGTTAGAGGACCCAAATCAAATGACAGTTTCCTTAGTGTAACGTGTCTTTTTCATACTTCCTGGGGAGCAGACACCCAACATGCAGCTAGTGAGAACTCTTAGGTGTAGAACTAAGATGTAATAAACATTTATTCTCTTAGTTTTCAGAACACGCATTCATCTTCCCAGAAACAACAAAAGTGGTAGTAAAAATATGAAAAGTTAGAACAATGCTTGAGAAAGAAAAAATTGGGTTGGGTCTTTCCTTGTTACTTCCCCAAAGTGGTTTGAACATGGAATCATAAAATCATTGAGGCTGGAAAAGACCTCCAAGATCATCAATTCCAAACAATAACCTATGACCATTGTGTTTGACACTAAACCATATCCTCAACTGTCACGTCCACACACCTTTAGAACACTTTTGGAGATGGTGACTCCACCACTTCCCTGGGCAGCCAGTTCCAATTCTTAACCACTCTTTCAGTGAAGAAATTCTGTTTGCTCTCCAACATGAACCTTCCCTGGTGCAGCTTGAGACTATTTCCTCTTGCTCTATCACTGGTTACCTGGGAGAAGAGACTGATCCCCACCTGGCTACACCGTCCTTTCAGATAGTGATAGAGAGCAGTAAGTCCTCCTCTGAACCTCCTCTTCTCCAGGCTAAATAATCCCAAATCCTAAATAATCCCTAAGCCACTCATGTGGCTTCCTCTCTAGACTCTTCATCAGCTTCATTGTCCTTCTCTGGACACAATCCAGCAGTGCCCAAGTTCCCACATAATGATGATGTCCAGTCTTCCAAAGCCTTCTCTAAACAAAAGATTAAAGCATGCTCTTTATGTTGCCCTCATTCTTACCGAATCTGTCCTTTATGCAGAAGAGATTATAAAATTGAGGTGACACCCCTCCCACACCCACGTTTAAGGCTCTCTCTGTAATGAAGTGGTGGAGGAATTCTGGCCTCTATCCCAGTTCCTAAAGCTGTTGATGTGTCTTACTGGTGAGTGTTAAACAGAAAATGTACAAGAGATGTCTGAGAGAAGAGATGACAGTCCAGTATCTCTCTTTCTCCATCTTGGAAAAAGAGCAATTTCCTTCAATGACCTTCAAAGTTGCATTCTAGCAGAAGATATCGCCATAGACTGTAGCATCTGGGTAGTGCAGATGCTGTATCGTTTCCATAAGAACATTACAGGAGCTATTAACTTCAAAAAGAATGATATTTTATTCCCTTTCATATTAATAACCATGATGTTAGTTATGGTGTTCAAACTTCTGTTAATTCAGAAATCTGACCTTCCATTCCTTTTTGTGTTTGCTTGAAAGCAGTTTGTTGTGCTTTGTTGCATCAGAATTGAAGTACAGAACCTGAATCCTTTTCAGAAACTCAATCTGCATCATGATTGATTCAGGAGAAAATTTGGGCTCTTTAAAGATCCTCATGTAGACATAAACAATTGTTTTTTATGAGTTTTGTGTGAAGTCCCTCATATTTTTGCACAGGTTAGATTTCTAGAGAAGTGTGTTCCCATCTTATGATCCAACTGTTCAGCCTGTCTGTATTTCTTTAGCTGAATAATAAATGAAGATAATATATATATAATCAACTAATAATAAACTATTGTCTAGACTCTATGGCTGAATATAAGCTTACAGTCTTGAATTAAGAGTAGTGGTTACAAGTTTTCTGATTTAAGATACTTTATATGAAGGTGACTTGTATGAAGTTGGTAACAGTAATACACAAAATACAATAGCAAATAAATTACTATCAAGCATAACTATATTTCTAACATTTCTATCTCTAATAAATACAGTTTCAGAAAAAGTACTGCTAGAAGAAGTTATTGAGCCCGCATTGACAGTATAATATTTTAGGATAGTTAAGAATTCTGTCCTGTCTAATCAGAAGGACAATATCAAATGAACGGGTAGATGTGAAACTAGTTATAAATATTATGAGGTTGGGCAGCTTGAGAAGAAAATAGGGAAATGTCTTGTAAAAGTTTTTGTAAATAACTTCAGTCATACATAAAAGGAAACTATTTCAAAAGTGAAAAATCTCTACTATTCAAAACTGGTCAAATCTGTACTATTCAAATTCCCTGTAGGTTTTCTGGGCTCCAGTAATCCCATAAATATGTTAATTAGAAAACTATTGACTGTTTTAACACCTTTCTGTTCTTGGTTGATCCAGATCCAGCTTTTAGGACAAACAAATCTTCATTTGTGATGCGTGTGTGTCTTACATAACAAGCAGTTGCCCAGCATGTTTTCTTTCCAAAGAAATGTGCATATTAAAAATGTATGAGGACTCGACACAGATCTTCATTTTGTTCAAGTCAGTGGTCAAGAACGTGGTAAAAGGACTGGAATCCTTCCTTTATTTTCTGACTCCTCCAACTTGAGTTGTGAGATTCAATGCTTTAATTATATTTTCCAAGGAAAAACATCTCAGCACATTTGAAATATCAAAATACCAGATATATCTGTCAGTATACTCTGAGAAGTCCTGTGTTGCCAATGTTCCTGTCCAGTTTTGTTCGGCAAGACACTTGAGATAATCTTTAAATTGTCAGTGTAGCTTGAGAAGACAGCTCAACTTAGTTGATTATACAAATAACAGCGGTCTGTGGTACTCTGCTTATGTTTCCATATATCTCCTCTTTCTTGGACAGATATTAGAGGTCCAGATTCTGATGTTCTGGGGTGGATTGCACTCTGCCTTGGGACTGCCTATACAGACCTAAAAAGATACAGACATGTGCAGACAATATCCCAACATAGATTTAAAGATAAGGCAATGATGCACCACCACCCACAAATGTCCATTCCTGACCAGTGAGTACAGAACATAGAATAACTTATTTAGACTTAAAGTGTTTAATTTAAAAGCTAAGGTAGATGTAATAAATACCATCTGGAAAAATGTAAGGAAATCATGTAAGTTATATCTACAACCAAGATCATAACATCTTGGAATGAAAGAATAAATGCTGTCTTTGCAGTTTGTATTCTGCTGTGACTACATGGCTCCCAGCATGGAAGCTTGGACCGTAGAGAATATCTGTTTACATCAAACTCTTTTCTGTATTTCATACACTTAAAATGCATTTCTTTGCTATACATGGCACTCATGCTTTTACATTATAAATCCTTACAAAACTATTTTATTACAGACATCAAAACAAGCTCTCATCCCACAGAGAGAGTCATGGGAGTATTTCACATTTGTGTTATTGCTTCAAAAAGCCAGACAGAACCTGAAGAAAACTCTGGACAGAAATTACTGGGTGTGAAAGAAGATTCCAGTAACTCCCTCACAGAGATCCTGTGGCCCCCAACAGACTGTGTAGCCTTAACTGGGCAATAAGAAGTAAAAAGAGCAAATAAGCTTCCAACAGTGAATAAAATATGGGAACTACCAATTCATGTATGGGACACCCCTGGGAAACAAGAAAACCAGCAGAATACATGTATGTGACTGATAGGATGTGGGTCATCTTAGGATGGTCACACAACAATTCTATTCGTATTTGACTCTCCCCATTCTGTCTAGAGGGAAGATGAATAGCAAAGCATTTCAGTAATTACAGCCTGAGACCTAGGAGATTTGACTGTCACTCCTGTTCAGCTGTAGTCTCTCCTATACCTGGTGAAGTCAGGGAAAAATCATTAATGTCTGGATTCCTCCATTAAATTTAGGCACTAATGGAAGATTAGATTGTCAATGGAGAAAAAAACCAAACGCTCCCACAGGGTCAGGGATATTCAGATGGGCTGAACCACTGACTATTTATCGGGTGTGAAGATTCCTGTCTTCTTCACCCCAAACAAATGCCTCAAGGTAGATGCGACGTGTTTGGACTTTGGAGACTTCTTTTGGGTTTCTATATCTAATGAGAATGCTGTGAGAAAAAATACTTTAAAAAGTTTTTGGCTATGACATTATGTATCTTAACTGTACAGTGATCCAATACATGGTGATAATCTGCCTTACAGTGACCAGTATGAAGAGTCTCTAATTTTACCTGGATCACCAGGATACAAATAGAAGTTTTCTGATTTTGCTTTCCTTCACATTTACTAAACTTTCTCCACCATGCACAGAGACACTTTTATTTGACCTTGGACTGGAGACCAACCTGTGTCTGAATATTTTGACTTGTTGAACAGCCAGTATCTGTAGCCAGGGCCTTGCATAACCTCTAAGACCATAGATGTTTTTAGCTGGATAGGACTCAAAATTTTCTTTTGCCAGTTTTTAAGGTTTTCTGCCCAAACACCTACTTTGTTTATGCACCAGTATCATCAAAAAGACAGGCTTGGCCCTGGAAACATATTGCCTAACTAATACAGGAGAGTTAATTGAGGAGAGACAAAACATACATAGTATACTTCTGCAAAGCCCAGCTATTAGGAGTCTGATTGTACTTCTGTTTGCACAGTTGAAAGCTGGGAACAATTCCACTAAAGTTAACAGTTACACAGAATACAAGTGGTGTTAATTGAGAGAAGAAACAGGCTCTTTACTTCCTCTGGGCTTTCATAGTCTCATTATAGCTGTAACATACAGATTTGGTGTGAGGGCCACAAGGGTTCTGCTAGAACTAAGCATTTCCTGTCAAAATCACAAGTGGCAGAATGTTCTTCTTGAAATCTGAAGAGGTTTCAAGCACTACCAAAGATGGCTATTACTTAGAGAAGGCTATTTGAGAGGCTGCCAATACTCTAGATAGGATCAGTATTTAACAGGATAGCCACTGGTCCTCTTGTTATGCTGCACATCTTCAGGTAACTGCAAAAATAAATATCTTTAAAACAGGTCTTACTAGGAAAAAAACCCAAACCAAAAAACCCTAGAAAGTTTATAGGGTACTTGTGTATTGGTCATATCCTCACTATGTTTTTTTTTCTAGTTTTAAACCAGAAACTTCAAATTGTTTGTGCTCTACTGACAATTTTAGATGAGAAAAACAGAGAAAGATGGGATGACACAGTCATCTAGCCCTAGTAGAAAACTATGAAAAGACTGGTGCTAGTTTTGGAGGTAATTTATGAGATCTGCACAATAAATGGTTTCTTTGAGGTCTAGAATTTAACATGGGGCTTTACCACAGAGTTACCTTGCTCATACATGCTGAGAAATCCCTTGGCTCACTGAAGCTGATAGTTCCAAGGAGATACACTCTAGCTATTTCCTATCCCTGAAAACCTCAACGCTGTTTCCCAGGGGGACCACAACACGAGCAGACCAGAGTCCATGTATAAGGCATGTACCCACCTCTGTCAGTGTCAGCACCTTTCAGGGGTCTGTAATTTGTGTGCCAGCTCATGTTATAAAAAGTCAGACTGCATTAGCATTTCTCCAGTATGCCAACCCTTTCTCTCGTAACAATCTTCTATATCTGGCAATAGCTATAAGTCTTTGTTTTGTGTTTTGTAGCTTATTTTTCTTCAGTTAGACCTTATTCTGTCAAAGTCCTGAAATTATGTTATAGCCATTTACAACAGCATAGTCTTGCTCAATTAAGTGCATACACCACTCTTGTGATTTTAGCACGAGTGAATTTTAACACCATCTTGCTTATCTGGAAAGAAAACAGGATACAGCTGCAATGCTGACATCTCAAACAAAAATTACAAGCTGGAAGTTTAGAAAAATCTCCAGGTACTTGGCCTTTCTATACAGAAATAGTATTATTTCTTCAGGTCTTGCACCCATTCCTTTCTCTTTCAGAACAACAGGATAGTAGGAGGCAAACAAAAAGGAAAAATGATGCTTTTCCATCTCTGCCTAGAACCAGTCAGAAAGTGAGAGCTTATCCCATCCTTATACTTGTTTTTCTATCTTTCTCAATGTCCCTGGTTAGCTTTTGGGGAAGATGAAATTGTAGCAAACCCAAAGAAATGAGAAGCTGGAGCTATGTCTAAAGTTATTGATTTTTAATATTTCAGAAAAGTCACCAAGCAATCTAGGTCAACAAAACACCCAGAAACCTTTGCATATGTTCTAACACAGACTGAGATTTTCAATTAAATGGGTATCTAATGCATATCTAATCCAATAAGCCAACCAGCCTTACTCAATAAAATTCATTATATTAACCAGGCTGTAGATATGAACTAGCATTCTTCTTAAATCAGAATTTAAACAAAAAGCTACCATTTTAAAATCTCTATTGGAAATAAATGCAAGGTTTTCAATGGTAGTCTGCCATCCTCAAAACAGCAATTAAAGCACGTAAACCAAAATTTAAAGGGACAGGACTGTAAGCAAATGGGCTGTTCTAATTCTCCAGTCCTGTATTTTCAAATGGTACCTGGGCAAGTCAGATAAGAGCTGGTGAGTGTCTCCAGTCTGTTCCATATGAAAAATAATTCTGTGGAACAACAACCCAAAACAACAAACCAGACTTGATACTCTGTATGACAAAATATTCTATGTCTCACTTGTTATATGGGGATGTATGTGGTTTGGGATCTTCCAAAAATGTAACTGAATTGTCCCTGTCATTCCATGATTACCATACAGTTTATTGAGCTGTGATAGTAAATAACCCACAGGTTCTCCCAAACTCAAACTGTCACCACGTTGATGTTCCTCATTACTGGAAAAAAATGGGACTGCATCTTTTCAAAAGTCAACTGCTCAGTGTCTTGGGTGTTTCTTACAAGCATCCTGTGGTCCAAAAATTCCTCTAAATGAAAGGAATACCACTTGTAACACAGTCAGCGTTCATCCACTGGCACCCATCCACATTGCTGAAGGAAGGTCTGTCTGTCCTAAAGCAGACACCACATACCACAGCACCTGTCTGTAAGTTCCTCCTGGGCTCTATTTTTCAGCATTTTGGCCCTCAAAATATGACTTTCTGCAGTATTTTTCAGTTTAGTCCATCTCAAATAACATGGAAATGATGTTGCAGAGCACATGTCTCTATAGCATGAAGCTGAATGGATGAATTACATGCCTGGTTATGAACTGGTGCAAAGCCTGCTGGCACACTCTTGGAGATCTACAGATAGAGAGATACAACCCTGCCTAGGTCTCTGCCATACATTTTATTGGAAAGGAGTTTAACTGTGTTTTACTGTCTTTTACAAAACAGACATCTCATATCTTAATAGACTAATTTAAATATTTGACTTGTATTCTTAGAAGAACACTAGGTTTTTGGAGGAGGATGCCAATCTTATAGCCTTGTATATCTTTAAATACTTTTAGAAATGCCCAAATACATACATGAATGACTTTAAAATCAATTTCAAACATTGGAAAAATTATACTGTACCTTAAATATAATTGCTTTTTACCACTGTTAGCTGGATCCTCAGCATCCATTATTTATATCCACATCCCTTCAATTTCCTTTAGTGAGAACAAATTAGATAAAAATACTCAGGGCAGCATTCATCTGTAGACTGTTCTCTTTCTAAGCCCTAGGACACATAATAAGTCAACTGATTTAGATTAATTTTTAATATATTTAAAAAGTAATCCAAGATTGAATTTAATTTTTACAAACATGACTGAAATCTTAGCCCTTTCAAAATTTCATTCTGCTTTGATAGAGTCAGAGTTCTGTTTTTGTTTGTTTGTTTTGTTTGTATTTAAATGGTTATATATTATTTAAAATTTAGGAATTTTATGCTGGCTAAACTTTTTCCTAACAGAGAAATATTTTCTTAATGCTACAAAAGCTATTCTGCTCTATATAACTTGCCACACATCACGCTCTTATTTAACTGTGAAAGAAGAAATGATTAAACTTAGGATGCTAGACTGCAAAAGTACCTCTATCACATTTTCTCAACTGTGATAGATGTTTAATTCAACATTTTAGACTGAGAAGAAAATTATTTACCTCTCTAACTAGTTAGACAGTTCAAAAAGTTGGTTAGTTCATGATGTCACAGACCAAGGTCTTTTGAGGTCGGATTAAAAAAAAAGCACTGATGAAATACCATGCAGTACTCTTCCATTCTGAAGCAGATTTTTTTCCCCAAGAAATAGAGTATCTATTTATCAGGAGGACAATAACAGCTGTTACATTAAATTTATAGAATTTTTATGAGAAATTGAGAGGAAGACTTTTGAATTTTTATATCAATATTCTCCATATAATGATGGAATATGGGTGATTTCATAGTACTTACTCCAACTGTTAGCTGCATCATCTAAAACCTTGTTTAGCATCTTCCTGAAAGTATGATGACATTGTTTCTGTACCCCACTCTAACAGTGATATCAACACTAGAGAGTAATTCCTGGGAAAATGCTTCATAAAATAAAAAAAGGATTGATACACATTTTGCATGTCCATACTTGATATTGCAGATTTATGGTGGAAGAAAGCAAAACTTGAAAAGTCTTTTTCTGAAATATACTTTGTTTGCCTAACTACTTAGAGGTAGAATTTTCCAAATACGCTTTCTTTCCAAGCACGGAAATTTTTCCCCATCCATCAATAGTAAATTTGATTTTCTGTTATTTTGCTTGGATCTTTCATAAACACTGAACCATGCCTAAGTTCCTGTTACACCGGAGAAGGCAAACACAAACTTCTGAAGGGCCATGTTGCTAGTGGTTTATAGGAATATCTTCTCAATAATATTAGTAGAACTTATTTACTACCTCCCTCAAACAAAGTAGGATGCCAAAGCAACCTTTCCATGTGAATCAGTAACTGTATTCCTTGATGATGTCCTGCTGCTTTCCCTTCATAAATGCAATTTGCAGTAGCACCCTACCTACATCAAAGACCGTAGCCCATTGATGAGAAATCAGGTTACTGCGACTGGGTGACTTCTGGTAGGACCTGATCAAAGGGCCAAAAGCTATCAGCTCAGACAGGCACCTCTTTTCCTTTTGTTTGAGTCCGGAAATGAGAGAGCTGATAGCTGTCTTTTGGTCCTAATCAGTACCACTCTGCTTGACAGGAGATGAAAGGTGCACCAATTATGGCTGGTAATAGCTGACTACTTTGCACTCAATGCTGTGGTTAGCATTACAAATTACATGATACTCTTTACCTGAAGTTTAGGGAAATAGTTCACTACAGCAAAATTTTGGCTAATATTACCACTTAGTCATTTTGTACACCAAGAAGACCCTAAAGTAGAAGTTTTTCCAAAAATAAATTCAGCATGATACAATCATATGAGAGAGCCCAAGAACTCACATAATGCTAACAGCTGGAAATTTATTTTAGTATATAATATGAAGAATATTCAACTCCTCCACCCCGCCTATTAAAGCTGTGAGTATATGCCTCCCAAATACAAATCTGCATGTATGAAGACAACAGGAAAAGGCAAAGATATTATATCAGTAGCTATGAATTATAAGCCTATAATTATATCAAGTTGTTCTGGAGGCAAGAAATCGCAAACTTTTTTATTTCTACCACATTAACATGAGATACCAACCTTTTAATAGTAACATGAGTCCAGTAATGTATAATTAGAAATGGGAAGAAAAATGAAAAGAGAGATTGAGAATCATTGTTGAAGGCAGCAACCCAGCAAAGTCTTCCAGTCTACTAAAGCAATCATTACCCTCACAACCAGAATGCACAGCGAGTAAATAAAGGACGTTTAACTCTTAACATGTCAAGAAAGTGGAGCACTGAGAAGTGTTGGAAGATAAATAGGGAGAAGGAAAAAAGGCCGGTATTTCTGTAAATGTACAAGTAATAGCAAAAGATGCATGAGACAATTTCTAAATGTTTCATCTACCAGTGGCACATGACCTCAGGGCATTCTGACACTGAATTTGACATATTATCAGAGAGGAACTTCTGTGTCATTAATGAATTCAACATCAATTAGCTCTTATTCTTGCAGGAACTCACGGTATTGCCTTCACTAGCAATACTTGTCTTGAGTTCTTTACCCTAAGCAGGTAAAAGGTCTGCAGTAGGTTTTTTCCTAAAGTCACATTATATTTGTTTTCAGAACTAGAATATGCTAACATTTTTGAAAGGTATAAAATAAAATTTGGAATAAATTTATTCTTGTGATGTTTGTTTATGAGGAACAGACACACCACTTTAGTGAGGAACTGACTGTGAAATCAATTTAACCTGGAATAATCCTAGGACTATTACAGGAAATAATATAAATTGATTTGGACCTGTTTGATGTGTACACAGATGTCATGAATGAAAGAATGAAAGATGTCCACATAAGCAGCTCCCTTTACTCCTGCACATAGACACACAGAGTTTCATTCATTCAATTAGGGTTTCTGAACAGGGATCCTGAATAGAGAATGACTCCTGAGTTTATTAGGACTGCTGAATTCATTAGGATTCCTGAATACACAGTTCTTGTTTGTGAAGTGTCTGATCCTAGGCTTGGTTCATGAGTTCTCTCCAGCATTCACTGTACACTATTCAACCATAAAAGCACACAATTTTTGTACTGAACTATTAATACCAACTATTACGCATTAAAAAATTCAGCTTGGATGTGTCTTCTTCAACTCAATCATGTTGAAATATATTTAAAAATCAGATGCAGTTGTATTATTTACAAGTATTTTTATACCATATGAAACCTTTAGTACAGAAAATAATCAAGAAAGGCCCTTATGGTAAGACATACTCCCATGAAAATCCTTTTCCTTAAGTTTAACAGTTAGAGGTCCATTTAGACCTGGTTTTGACTACTGTGGCGGTACAAGTGGCTCCAACCATTTTGTCTCCTGAGGAGACCTCAAACAACCAGCTGTGGTGGTCAGCAACCCAAGTTTAGCACGTAACTTACAGTCATGGTGAGAACCCATGAGTCCCTTGTTCTTCCTTTTGCATGTTTTCTCCCAGCTGGTTAATGTTTTCCCCTCCCTGTTTTATGTATGAAGTTATGTATATTCATTTCACTGCTTTAATATGTATTAAATCTAGAAAGTTCTTTGTTCCTCTTTGCCCCATTGGATCCTTCCCTAAGTCCCTCCTATGTGTTGTTCCCATTGGTTCCCTTGCTGTCAATCCACCTACTTGCCCTTACCCCATTGGATGTGATCCCTCTCCCCGCCTATTCTGTACCCAGTGTAAGACCCCTGGATCCTCCTACCAATTTGTCTCTTTGCCCCTGTGATTTCACTGGAATAAGCCTGCATGAACATATACGGAGAGTCCCCTCTCTTTACTTCTTTGTCTCTACTACTGTGCGCTTACTCCACCAGCTTAGAGGGAAGCTCCCTTGGGTGAGGTGCTCAACTCAGTCAGCCTGCTTTACCTGCGGGTGTGTGACTGCTGTAGCATGGATGGGACTGTGGCTAGACCTCCGGGCCCCTTTTTAGCTAGCATGCAGCTCCCTGTCAGACTACCTGAGAGCCTTCATAAGTCTGGTGCTTAGTGTTGGCTTAGTTTCATTATATTTTTTTCTGGTTTAGACCCAGATGTCAGTAGATCCTTATTTCTATCAACAGCCAGTATGACATCTTACAGAGGAAAAAGTCTTGAGAACCTGCACTAACTTGAAGATCTCTGTGTGTTTTGTGGGCATTTTGAGACTTAACTAGGGGATAACTGAAGTTCAGAAGCCTTTAATGCACTCCTTTTTTAGTGTTAATATCTCTTTGTTTCTTTACCAGAGTGTTGTATTGCCCTTTTTTTTTTAATGTGAATTATACAGGGAGAAAGATATTTTTGGTCCTACTTTTTTTTTTCTTTCCCCTTGAGATTACACCTTTTCTATGTGTGCTTGTCTGTATTTAAAAAGAAAAAAAAAAAGCCTGCTTTAGGAGGAAAGGAAAAGGGAGGGAGAAAAGATAATTATTGGGCACTATTAGGTAATTCTTCAACCTCTTTAAATTAATAGTTAATATTTTAGACTGATTTTATAACTCTTTATAGCTGCCATACTGTTTCTATATCAAGAATTTTACTGTATTTTTCGGCATTTCAGAGACCTACTACAACAATAATATGTCTTTTTAATTTACTCATTGAAATCAATAAGAATTATAGTACATTCCTCGATGGTGTAAAATCAGTATTCTAATTACAGCAGCATCAAGGGTATATACCATATTAAAAAGAAACCTTAACTTCCTGGCTGTAGCAATTGCAAAACCAGTTATGAAGCATGTGTGACAGATAAATGACTTTTGACAGGAACCCTATTTAATTTTGCTGTTGTACTCAGAAGTAGCAATTTGTTTAATGGGGCAGTAACAGACACTCTGAAACACAATACACATAATAAAAGCTCACAAATATTTATCCAGGTCCAGGTTAGTAAATAGTGCAGAAGCTGTTCTATTTCGATGAAGAACAAAACTACCAGATTACTGTTTTAAATCAACAGTTGAAAACAAAGACTTATTTTTTCTGGTCTTTTGTTGACACTGTTGGGCTGCCCGAGGCAGCACAGCGTCCAGCTGCAGACATCCCCGGCTTCTGCTGCTGCAGGCAGGGGTTGGCTGCAGCAAGGAGGGAAAGCTGTCAGCTACAGCAAGGAGGGAAAGCTGTCAGCTGCAGCAGGCAGGGGTTGGCTGCAGCTTGCAGGGAAAGCTGTCAGCTGCAGCTTGCAGGGAAAGCTGGCTCCTTCGCAAGGAGCGAGCCCCAAACAAACGTGGTGTAAAAACATCGGCGGAGGCAACGGACGAGAGGGTCCAGCTGGTTTATAGCAGGGGGGGAGGCCACGCACAAAGACCCGGGGAGGGAATTACATGAGTAGACCAATGGGAGGTCGAAGAAGGGAGAACTTTCCAGAACTAATACATAAGCAACTAGGGGAAATACATAAACATGAACTTATACATAAAACTGGGTGGAGAACTCCTGAACCAATAAACTTAAAACATGTAAACTATGAACCGTTAGGCACATGGGAACTCGCTCTAACCCAGGGGTGAGAATGAGACCTCTGTGTTCTGGAGGCCTGTCCACCAATGCTCTGCTGCAGTGGCCACTGCTACATGCACTGCAACATTTCATTACATGAGGTCTTTGAGATACTATGTTTTTAATGAAATGTATCAGTGTTATATATGATACAGTAATTCTAATTTTTGTACCTTTCTTTTTGGTAGTCATGGTTTACATTTCCCATCACACAATCAAATTTAATTTTATATAATATTGCATTTAACAAAGAAGTTTCTAGCTAGTTCCAAGGAAAGCTATAGCTGAAATGCTGAATTCACTGTAATTAATTCTATTTCTGCCTACAGTGCTCATCATGTGGCTATCACATACAGTAAATGTGTCTGGCACTGTTCTCGTGATTTGTGAAGAAGTTTTCTCTCTAAAACCCTTAGTCTGAGAAAAATAAAAAGTACCATTAAACTCTTCTTTAGGTAGTCACTAAAAATACAGGAAAATTTAAGTGTAGAGAATAGGATTTTCCAGAAGGTAATGTAGAGTGAACAGTGTACAGTCATCTTGATTTTTAAAATTGTTATTGGGCTATCAGCTGATCTTTTCTTATATCAGCATTTCCCTCCATATTACTTTGGCATGGAATTTGTAATTCCCTGTAGTTGCAAAAATCTTAGATAAATGGTTCACTGATATTATCCCTGAAAAGTTTCACTCATCATGAAACATTCTTAATGTCCATTAGGAATATTAATTAATGCATTGTTGTCTGCTACTTAACAGTTTCTGAGAACACTATAAGTTATTATTTTACCAAATTTTTATTATCTTAATTTTTTATACTCATAAGTTATTTACATTTCATATACAGAAATATATTTGTACATACACACACACAAAAATACGCATTTCTGAATATGCATGTTGAGTATATATACGTATTTTTATATATATATAGATATATGTATAGATGGATGTATGTACTAAAGTAGTACTTAATAAAACAAAAATCATGACTTCAAGTCAGGTTCATTCAGGTTGAATTGTCCTTAACTTTAGGAATACATGAGGGACTTCCTTGAGGATTTCAACAGCCTCAAAACACAACTCAGTGAAATTCATAGCTCTAAAACAAGTTGGCTTCCTTATCAGTCTTATTGCTCTTATCATTGCAAAATCAGTGAAACTGGGGAAAATATGCTGCTGAGAGATTTGCAGTGGAGAAAAATCACCTGTCAGTAGCTGTTTCAAAACATTACTCTTCCACTCTCTCCATTGTTATCTTTTATTAATGAATTTGGCACTACTTTGCTATAGGAAGGAGCAGAGGTTACTCATCAGTGCCACTATAACTTGCTTTTGTATATTTGATGATGGCACAGATCCATAGAAAATCTCTCTTGAATCTTTTTCTCATTAGAGGGTACAGACACAAAGAACTCTTTTTGTTTTATATTAGGATATTTCTCACTGGATCACTGTTGAGATGTATCTTGCAGGAGAACCAGTGTTCACTCAGTATATTTTCAGGATAGGTACAAACATTTTTTGTGAAGTTTTTAACAGAATTGACAGGGTAAAAAATAAATAATAAGAAAGCCACCTCAAAACCTTCCCTGCTGGACAGCTCAGTTGTGTACTTATGCAGATGTCACTGGGACTTGTGAAAAACTATTCTAATAAAGAAACCTGAAATTGAGTAATTCTACCAAAAAAGTAGATACAGTTTTATTTCTGGTGGCCATGTAGTGATTAATAATGTCATTTGTGCTGGCTGATTGATTTTGACTTATGTAGGCATTTTCAAGCTACTGAAACTTCCAGTCTCAGTGCCCTAAATGCTTTTTTTTCCCTTTTAAAAATGTGGTGTCTGCTCCATCAGGTTTAACTCAGACTACCCAAGTAGTCTTCCCAGACTTCATACAGTCAGTTGGCAGATGCTTCCACAAGGAATCAAAGTGACTTGAAAGGAAAATGTGTCTGAGGAAAAAGCCCCTCTATATAGAGTAAGGAGTTAGATGAAATAAGATAATATAAAAAGTGGAAGACATTGGTTCAAAATATTTCATAGGTTCACTTGTAAGGTTTAAGAGCTGCTATTTCAGTGTTAGCTCTTTGTGTCTCTTCTGTTTTTTCATCAGATAACTGCTGAATAACACCAGAAGTAATTGCAGGTATTCTGCTTTTTGAGTCAGTCCTAAAAATATTTCTAAGGCTATTTGTGTCAGTTACCGGGTCTGTTGAGGAAAAGGTGATGCATAAAAATAGCCAGCCTATTTTTTTTTTTTAAGTCTATCTGCCATGTCATGCTGTAGTGAGTGGCAGGATTGTGTCATTACTCACATGAGATTTAAACTGGCAACATGCTTATGGTGCACTAAAGTATCTCCTACCCGGGACCTTGCAGTGGGCAACTCTGCTGATGGGTTCTCCTCCACAGTGTGCATTGTGTCACAGCTAGAAGGAGATGCTTTGAAGGTGCCCCTAAAATCTGTTCAAGTGCTTCTGGTCATTCCCAAGCAGAAATTAAAATCACCAGCAGCACTTCACATATGAAGTAGCCACTGGCTTCCTTTCTGTAAAAGTGAAAAAGGGCACCCAGGGTCTGATATCACCTTTTCAGCCAGCAGCAGAATTGACCAGAACCTCCTCCTCCACTTCAGGTGAAGTGTCTACTGTCCCCTGAAGGTGCATTTGTCTCCACTGCCTAGAGAAACCTATCTCACAGAAATAGAAGAGATAAATAAACACAGTTCTGTGGTTTGACTTAACAAGGTGAGGATGCTACTAATTCCAGATAAGATCTAAATTTAGGTGAAGATATGGCAGTAGTGGCTCAGTAGCAGCTACAGACAAAAGACTAGGGCTAAACTGCAGCATAATGTGCCCTGTAAGCACAACCTTCGGCATTTAGAGTTCAAACTTCTGTGGGCTAATCTGTATCTTCTATCGGGGCTGCTCTCAGTTAACATTCTCTCTGATATTTTGACCATATAGAGTGACTATTGTTTGAAATACACTGCTGAAAAACAGTGTATTTTCTTCAGTCACTAGTATGGGTCTGTGTTTTGGATTTGTGATGGAAACAGTGTTGGTAATAAAAAGATGTTTTGCCTACTGCTGAGCAGTACTACCACAGAGTCAAGGGCTTTTCTGCTCTCCCCCCACCCCACCAGTTAGGAGGCTGGGGGTTCACAAAATGTGGGAAGGGGATGAAGTCAGGACAGCTGACCTCAACTGACCCAAGGGATACCCCATAACACACAGAATTATGCTCAGCATATAAAACTGGGGGAACCACTCTTCAGGGACTGACTGGGCATGAGTTGGTTGGTGGTGAGCAGCTGTTTTCGTTTGCATGGATTGTCTTTCTTGGGTTTAATTTTTCTGTTATTTTTATTTCACTTTAATTTATTATCATTTCTATTTGTATGATATTTATTATTAATATTACTATTTGTATTTTTATTTCAATTATTAGACTATATCTCAACCCATGAGGTTGTTTTTTTTCTTCACTTTTACTGTTCTGATTCTTTTTCCCCATCCAAGCGGGTGGGGTGAGTGAGGGCTGTGTGAAGCTTGGCTGCCTGCTGGGGTTAAATCACAACACCAAATATGCTGAAAGATGCAAACATGAATAAATCCTTCCCATCCCAGACATTCCATCCTTGCCTTTTTCTCTGAATTTTGGTCTATTTTCAGTTATTCTAGTTCATGAACACAAAGAGCTTTTCCCTCCTTGGTAAATTGTATTGGGTTTTCATGGGAAGGTTTTAATAGCATGGTGGCTACAGGGGTGGCTTCTGTTAGAAGCTTCCCACCATGTCTGACAGAACCAACTCTGGCTGGCTCCAAGCCAAGCAAAAACCAAGCCCATCAACAACAGTGGTAGCACCTCTGGGATAATATACTTAAGAATGGGGAAAAAAATCCCCTGTGCAGCTGAGAGAGAAGTGAGAATGTGTGAGAGAAACAGTCCTGCAGACACCAAGGTCAGAGCAGAATGAGGAGATGCTCCAGGCACTGGAGCTGAGATTCCCCTACAGCCCGTGGTGAGGCAGCTGTGCCCCTGCAAGCCATGGAGGTCCACAGTGGAGCAGAGATCCTGCAGCCCGTGGAGGACCCCATGTCAGAGCAGGTGGATGCCCAAAGGAGGCTGTAACCCTGTGGGAAGCCTGTGCTGGACCAGGATCCTGGTGGGACCTGTGGCCCCAAGGAGAGAGGAGCCCATGCTGGAGCAGTTTGCTGGCAGGACTTGTGACCCTGTGAGGGACTCATGCTGGACCAGCTGTTCCTGAAGGACTGCACACCATTTGAGGGACCCATGCTGGAGCAGAGGAAGAGTGTGAGGAGTCCTCCTCCTGAGGAGGAAGGAGCAGCAGAGGCATTGTGCGATAAACTGAGCATAAGGTTCCTTCCCAGTGGAAGGGTGTGGGGAGGGAGGTAAAGAAAATAAGGGGTGAAGTTTAGTCTGGGAAGAAGGGAGGGAAGGGGGAAGTTGTTTTAAGATTTGGTTTTATTTCCCATAAGCCTACTTTGATTTCTTTGGTTATAAATGAAACAAGTTTCCCCAACTTGAGTCTGTTTTACCCATGATGGTCACTGGTGAGTGATCTCCCCCTGCCCTAATCTCAATTTACAAGACTTTTGTTATATTTCCTCTCCTCTGCCCAGCTGAGGAAAGGAGTGACAGAGAGGCTTTGGTGGGCAGCTGGCATCCAGCCAAGGCCCACCCCACCACAGAAGTACACACAGGAAAAGCACTGACTAAATGACCAAAAGATTGTCAGTGGATTCCATGTTCTGTTTGTCATGCCAAAGTCCTCAGACTAAAACCAGACATGTTCCATACATACATCATTTCAAAAGAATTTTTGTGACATTTATCTGTGTCTTTATGCCACCAGCTTTTGTGCTTGGCTGTAGATTGAAGCTAAATTTAGAGATGGAGGTAGAGATCTTAAATGCAGTAAATTCCAGCAGTGTTGGGAAAGGTGGGCTGCTGCATACAGGAAACAGGGCTTGAATTCATCCTTTATTGGTTATCAGGGAATCCACATCTGAGATCACTCTGAAATCCAAGCTGTGCTGAACATCTACTTCATTAATTACACTGGTCACAGAGCAACTTATATATAAGCTGCTGCTAAGTAACCTGCAAGGTTTTTAGAGAGAAATAAAATCTCTTATTAGGCTAGCTGATACAGTTGTAAAAAATGGACTTGTCTCAGGCACATAAGCAATCTTTTGTGTAGGCATTCTAAGCTTTTGTGTAGACATTCTTAAAGCAGATGGAGAAGGGGTGTATGTTGATTTAACTTTGGCTGTTTTGACTGCTGTGGTTTAAATAAACTGGCCTCAAAATTACTTAATGTGGTATTAGCTTGGATACAGAGAAGGCTTGATTGAGAGAAGGTAACTACAGCTCTGTGTAGCTACAGCCACTTCCATTTAAAATCCCCTAAGACCACCTGCAATCATAGCAGAACTGTTAAAGAACTTTAAGAAATCTTGTAATTCAATCTTGTTCCTGAGAGTCATTCTATTATGAAATCAAATTATGATTTCTACAGGGTCGTACCAAACAAATCTGGAGAAGAGCCAGAGAAGACTCTGGGGAGACCTAATTGCAGCCTTTCAGTAGTTAAATGGAGATTATAAAAAAGATGGAGAGTGACTTTTTACATGGGCAGTTAGTGATAGGACAAGGGGGAACAATTTTAGACTTAAAGAGGGGAAATTTTTATTAGATGAAGAAGATTTTTACTCAGAGGGTCGTGAGCCACTGGAAAAGGCTGTCCAGAGTAGTTGTGGATGCCCCATCCCTGTAAGTATTCAAGGACAGGTTGAATAGGTCCTGACCAACCTGGTCTAGTGGAAGCTTTGGAAAGATAGGAAAAAAGGGCCATTATTTGTATTAGCTCTGTCTGTATTACACACCGCAGTGCCATGTAGACAGCTAAGAGCTGGCCAGGAATCAGGAACCAGCAAAAGGCTTCTTCCAGTTCTATAGGCAGCAGACTTACAGCCAGCCCTGACACCTGCACAAAGCTACACTGCAGTACACAAACTCCCTCAGTAAGGGTGCACTTGTCCAGCAAAACCAGCTCAACAACAAATCAGAAATGTAGCAAACGTGAGCTTTGTCTGTTTCCCAAGTTGCATTATTTTTATGGAGATTTACATTCAAGAATGCTAGTAATGCTGAAAAAGGTTTTTGTTGAATCAAATCCACTTGAAAGTCTGCATACTTTATTAACCTTATGTACTTTATTCATCCCAAAAACCCCTCAATCACATTTATCTTGAGAGGGATTTTTATCCTTTAAAGATCATTGTCTATTTAGATATCTTATTGTGCACTGTCTAGAAATGGTTAGGACAAGTCTCTTTTGTGTTCAAAGTTAGCAATTTGTAAAAGAATTTTGTCTTCAGAACACTTTAACACCATTGGGTATCTGTAACATATCTGACCTCAGTGTCTCAAAAGCAGCAGAAATATGGAAGCCACATCTGTAACCAGCAAAGGACATTGAGGGAAAGACAAGTCTCTTGCACATTTTCTTGGAGAGAAATGTGATTCAGAATTTCCAGCATCTCCCACCTATTTGTTCTAGAAACTTTAATCCCATGGATGGCAATAGTTCATATCTTAATTTTATTCTTCTATCAAAATTAGAGCACAAATATATTTTCTGTGAAAATAGAGCTATTGCTGATTCACACTGCATTGGACCTCCAAGACTGAAGGAAAGACTGGAAATACAGCTCTTCTGAGAAGTGTGTATGCAGTATAAAGGGGGTTCACAGAAGAAGGAAGAAAATAAAGCAGTTGTAATCATAAACTTTAGAAAGAAATTCAGTAATTAATAGGATAACAACAAAATATGGCAATTTTTTTCTGAAAACTAACATCAATGGGATGTTTACTAAAACTAAAGAAGTAGAAAATTTAAGGCTGATAAATGGGGTGCTTTTTTTTTGTATAAAACATGTAATTAAGTGGTGAATTCCCTGCCATGGAAAGTTTATTAGCAAGGATTTCAGAACTACCCAAATTGCTCATGAGTCTGATCAATATTTTGTATGATTTATTAAATTTTGGGGTTTCTTTCAGGCTCTGAGTGGATGGCTAAGCTGCAGAGAAATTGGAAATATATAATTTTGGAGCCTGAAAATTTGGAAATATGTGATTTTGGAGCCTCTCCTTTCTGCATCTCCCAAGTAAGACTTCTGTGGAGTATTTGTACTTGATCACTGGAGCTGGGATGCTGCATTATGTGACTATGCTTCATCAGGCCTGTCTATAAATACAATGTAGAAAAAAATCACACAACAGGAGGAGAGATCAGAGTATGGGAGGATTATATATCACACTTATCTACTACAAAGCAAACCCTTGAAGACATAGGAATTCTCCTTTTAGTGCAGAGATTAGGTTTAAGCATTCAGCAAACCTGAAATACTTGACAGCAACCCTGAAAAAGTAATTACCTTGAAGAAAAGACCTATTAAGTTCAACTCAAAAAAACCTGTTTGCAATAGTTCAAACTATTGAACCTATTGAAATAGGTTTCTCTGCCTTCAGTATTTTTGAAGCTACACTTGAGATTTTTATTTTTCTGGTTTTACCAGATTTTTTAGCAATCATAACTAGATATCTAAACTCAAATGTAAGACCTCATGATGTCTTCTTATGATCCAAATATAAAGCTTTAGCAGTCCTGTCACCACCAGTATTTTTGCACAAAAACTTTGTACAGTTAGGATCTAACTTGCAAAGGTTCAAAGATCCCAGATGCTATGGACTTTATTCTAAATCAGTATGGAATAATACTGATCTCTTTTTGATATTATACACAAGGGTACTTCTCACAGTGGGTCACAAATGCAGTCAGTACTGTAACTACAGGCAAGAGGCCTTTTTCAATTAGAGATTGATTTACATTTGGAGACAAAGGCTTCGTGTCCTTTCCTATATTTTTATTTCCTTTAGTCATAGTTGTGCATGGTAATTAAATGTGAAAAATACATTTTCACTTCTGTTGAACTCTTAGAACCAGTGAGTTTCCACAGGCCAATGACACATGGAGAAAACTTACCACTTTGTGTCTCTCCATTCTGTATTTCTTATCATACTCTTAATTTTTCTTCTATCTTGAGAATGGGAGAAATTCTGGACTTACCCTAGCATTTTTAATAAGACAATGCTAGTACATGACTGGACTTTTTGACTTTCTTCTTCTCTATCTATAAAAATTTAGGAGGTTAAATCAATTGGAGAATATGATTTTTATAATCTGCAGATTCAGCAGGGAATAAAAAAAAATACTTTGTGTTTTAGTTTAAATCATTCAATTTAAAGAAGACTACTGTGGCCGGGAATTAGATTTTGTGGCCTGGAGCATATTTTGTTTCAATATTGAATATTACCAGGATTATCAATGATTTTATAAATGATTAAACATTTCATGTCACAACACATTTTTTTATGTATTGTTATATATTCAAAGGAGCTTTATAAGTGTCATCTATTTATTTCTGTGGACACTAAAAAAATAATTGATGCATTAAAAATTTTTCTTCATTGTCAACTCCCTTGACATGATTTCAAATTCAGTCAGTATTGATAGAAGTAGGTGATGATAATAGTGGTATAACTAATTAAGGAATAATATTTTAAACCATTTTTTTCTGTAGAAATTTGCTCTTATGGATGATTATTCTTATATAACTACATTTTACATTACAAGATAGAATTTGAGATTTAATGACAGCAAACATTGCCAGGTTAGAGCTTTTACATATGGTTGACTTAGACTGGAACACCAGCCACAATCACGCATGTCGGCCTTCTTAAGTTTTATCAGTATTATGCAGCTGTTGCTTTTCCTGGAGAAAGTGCCAGCAAAACATAATGAGGTTGCAGTGAACTCCAAAAAGCAAAAACTTTCAAAGCAAAATCACAGAGCACTATTGCTGAAACCTCAGTCAGTCTTATTACTTATTTACATAATATTACCCTAAAAGCTTTGCCTCAGGATTTTACTTTGAAAACTTGTCTTCTCTGGGGAGTCTTCACAACACTGCCTGTTTCTCTCCAGCATTCACACCACAATGATAAGTTTTAAGAAAGCCAAAATATGGGACTGTAGAAGCTTTTTCACCTTAGGCACAGCAATAAAGACAGCTTTGACTGGCCACAGTTATGCCAATGGTGTATTTCCTCCTTAGGAAGTAAGGTGCTTGACTTCTGAGTTACTGCTTCTGCATTGAATGTACTGTTCAAAAAAAAGGTTAGATCCTAATTTCTGAAAGAACTGACTTCTCAACAGCTAGTTTGTATGTTCTTTGAATGAGGAGCACACCAGCTTGTTGAGCTGTGGTTTCACGTTGCTGTAACATTTGCAAATTGCTTGGTTGTACATCTTTCACCTTTCACCTCAGAAACTGTTCTTATGAACATTTAGGCACCTCAATTTTAAGACCTGTGGAAGTCTAAAATCAGCAATAATTCCCATCCAGCAGATTTTATATCTGCATCTTTTCTGAAGCAGCAGCAAATGCAGTGTTCCATTTTGCATAGTCATATCTGATTTGTTTGAGATATAAATAAATTTATTGATTCTAGGAGACTCCAAACTGGAAATTACTCCAGAACAGTGTAGAGGTTTTGGCTGTTTTATTGTTTTTTGACTGTTATTTGACTGTTTTATAATTTCAACACTTTTAATTGTGTGTGTATTTCTGTACACACATAGTTTTTAAATTTGCAAGGTAGTTGGCTGGATTGAGGCTGATATGTACTCCTGGACAGATTTAATCTTATTCCAACTCTAGTGGTAACTTCATTTTGTTTATAGCAATATAAACAGAAATATGTTGTGTTATCTTTCTTATAGTTCACTGTAAGGACTTGAGATATTTAATAAATGAAGACTGTGGTAAATACCCCTCCCTCTTCCCAAATGATTTTGAATGTACTTTTTTCTCGGAAAGTATGTATATTTCACAGCAGGGAGCATTTATCGTGTGATGTTGTAAATCAGTGAATTAACTGTACCTTTCACGCAACTATGTCTCCATCAGGAAACAGTTTTACTTTTCTAGCTGGTCCATCATCATGTGCTTAATTTGACATTCACTATCTTTTAAATACATCACTTTGCACATCAACACAATTCCCTGTAGCTGCAATTTTACAGGTAACTTTAATATTTTTTATGCTTAAACAATAGTATAGTGTTTTCTGGTGCTTTTTTTTTTCCTCTAGAATTTGCTTAATATCTTTTTCGGTAGAGAAGGGTTTGCAGAAAACACATCTGGGAAAAGGGAACAGAGTAAATTTCTCAGACAAATTACTCTTGTAACAGCAGCTAATGTTTACTTGTTTGTATGTCTGTGCAGTAAACACTAGTTTTAGTTTTTATAGTTGGCAATATTAGTTTTCCTCTACTTTTTTATTAAATACAGATCAATCTCTCCCATCTTTATTGGGTTCTAGTAGAAAAATAATTTTGATGGCATTTCATTTCCACCATCAAAATTCATTGTGAATACCAACAGGAATTGAAATATTACAATTCTTCTGTTTACGTCCAAACAAGAAACCCATTACTGATCATTAGCTATCATTTTTTTAAAATTTCTTAGGTTAATTAATATTCCTATGGTGCCAAGGTCACCAGCAAAAAATTATGACTTGGTTTGTTAAATTCATATCTCTTGAAAATTCAACTTGTTTCAAAAAAATCCAAAACATTTCACATTGATATTAGACAGGTAAAATTCCTTATTATAATTCTTTTCACGTACTATTAGTGACACAGGCATTAAAATAGAATTCCCATGAATAAAAACAAGACAAAATTCTGGTTTTATTTCAATTCAACACAATTTAAAACTGTATTTCAAGAATAATGTAGTGCAGTAATGCACAAAAAGAGAAAGAATTTCTAATCTACATTTGTAATATATCATTCTATTGTACTGACTCTTTTGGCTTTTCAAAGAAGGAAAGTTCTTATGATTTAACAACTATTTGGAGATCCGAACTAAATAAATTGAAGATTGATGCTGCAATTCAATTCTTACAGAGCAAAGTAAAATCTCTGTTCCCTCTGAAGACATAGTTTTGTTATCATATTTGCATTTTTAGATTTGAGGTTTTTCAGTAATTTATATTCAGTGACAGAAATAATCTGTTGTTATGATTTGATTTTTATTTCCAAGTTCATGGTGTTAATATATTTTTCCAATTCTCCTACTCATTATCCATGTTGATTTTGTCATAGTTACCATCCTGAAGCCTGAAGTCAAATATTCAGTTAGCTTCAGGTCTGTACCTATAAAGTCTTAATCTCTGATCCACTGGCACTGCTTACTAGCTCAACTTCTCTTGTTTTATTTATGTTGCTAAATAACCTTTTACTGCTTGTTTTCATTTCCTTTGGAAGGTCTAATTCAGCTTGACTGCTGGAAATTCTCACTTTATCCCTTCGCTTTCTGGCCTCCCAAGATGTAGTTTTCTTTGCTGGTTAACTCTTTTTTATAATTTTTCCTATAATTTCTCCCTATATCAAAAATCTGATGGGAAATTAATCCATGCACACCTGGATCCCTTCAGCTAAACTTTAATCATCACATAAACCACGATTTTGAGATCATTTGTGCCCTAGGTTAACAGAGATAACAGTGTCTCCTTCCAATATATTTAGCTGACTTTACCAACAAAGTTCTTACCATCTTAGTGATGTCCTGTTAAGTTTCCCCCTGCACACTGTGAAGCTTCTTATAGAATTAGTTGTATTTATCCTTCAATTGAAACTGAATCAGTTTGTGATTCCATGGGCTAAAGATACTTACCTAATTACTTCTGCCATTCTTATTTAAAATAGAATCCACTCTTCTTTCTTTAAAAACATCTGGTGCAGAAAGACATGAAAACTCAGCTAGGATTTTTTCTAACTGGGCCAAATTTTATCTGCTAATAACTGGAGCCTGAATACCTTATTTTCCATTAGTTGTATTTAAAAGGTAGAAGTATAAAAAGAGTCTGATTGTTCCTACAATAAAATTCTGGTTTTCATAGCTTATAATATTTTTGTTCATACTGGAATGTGGACTTGAATTTTCCACACCAGGTGTCTGCCTCAGGCTAATCTCCCTCTTTATTTTAGCACTAGCAACAAATCCAGATGAAAGATTTGGGCAGATTCCTATGGAGTGAAGTCTGGCCCATTTTGATTACAAAAATTTCCCAAGAGCAAAGGGACTGGATCATTGGTGTTCCTTCATAGAAAACTGAAGGTTAAGAGCTTCAGAAATTCGTAAAAGGACACTAGATTCCCAAGCCCCCTTCTCTGTGGCCACTAAATGCGCATTATATCAACAAAAAAGTAAGAGGAACCTTTAATGGTGAATTTCCCAGCATTTTCAAGTCAAGAGTTAAATTAAGGTACAGAAATGTGCTGTTGTAGACTTCAACTTTTCCAACTTCTTGGTGGTCACCTTGAGTGTCAACAAGATGCTGCATGCCAGATTTTGTGATTATGTTGATACCCTACATTGTAACATTACTGTACTTTATGTACATAGTTGTAAAAGCTAATCCATTTTATTCCTGACTTTTTGGGAAAATTCTGCTTGCTAATACATAGGTAACTGCTTCAATAATTTTATATTTGGAATAGGGCACAGGAAGAAGAGGCCACAAGTCAGCGTTGAAATAAAACCAAATATTACATGTGTGCTGGTTAAGTGAAAATCTCCAGTCCAGTCTGGTATTTGAGACTGTGATCCTTTGAGTAAAGTAATCTCTTGGTATATAATTAATGATTTGTGTAAAAGGGGGCTGAACTGAATTTGCACCAAATGTTTCTAATTTCCTGGGGTTTTATTTTATTCTTTCTATTTGATTTGCACCCTGAAGAACAGTATTAACCACAGATTTTATTTTGTGTTTTTACTACTCCTGTTACTCTTAATTTTTTAAATTCAGTTCCGTTTTCTTTAAAAGCTGGAGAAGTAAATCCTTTTAGCTATTACTAATTGGATCCGGGTTTAGACTGCAAGTTTTAGGCATGAATGAACTGTGCTTTACATATGTCTACGACATGCAGGGTTACTGACCTGAAGGCACTCTTAAATTTACACAGGTCACTGAAGTCACTAATTTGTAGGGTGTAGTCTTGCCTGTGAAGACTGGTGAAATAAATAGATTCTGCCTGTTACAAAAGTAGGATTTGACTGACTATTCCCTGCAGAATTCCTTGTAATCTGACACAAATGGTGAAAATGCAAATCTCATATACACTTGCATAAAACGTTCCTTACCAGTCAGAAGTACTCAATTTTTTCCAGGAGGCCTGTGTTTGTACTGGGTATGGCATCAGATCAGCATCATTTTGTATGGCATCTCTGCACACCACTCTGAGGATACAGTCTGTATCCTGGTAAAGAGGAGGAAAAGCAGTATTTTTAGACAGGTTGCTCATTTCATAGGGTTTCAGGCGAAATTCATCTGTTCACCCATAATCCAGCCAGGTTAAATTAATCTGGGTTTTTTTCCAGAAGTGCATTCCAGGACCTTTAGATCAAAGTCCACAAAATCCTAATTTGGAGGGTTTGTGTCTGACTTAATCTGTGATTGACTTCTGTGTAAAGATGAATTATAGACATGATAGATGTGAGTCATGCAGTTGATATTGATCTAGGATAAAAACATTCTGAAAGGTTACATTTACCTGTTTGAGATGATTTTCCTTTCCCTGCTTAGTGACCAGTGGCATGTGGGGGCAGCAGCAGCTCAATCCACATTTGGAAAATTATAAGGGTAATTAATTGTACACTGATTTTCTACAAATCTATAGACCACCCTGAACTAAAGCATTTTAGATCACATAAATCTGACAAAATGGTGAAATATATTAAACCACATACAAATGTTTTAAAAATATGTTTTAAAAATATTATTAGGTGTTACTCCATTGGAAGGTGTTTCAGCATTAACTTTATATAAACTGGCTTTGGCTGATCTTGGTTGTACTTTTTTTATAGGTTTTGATGTTTTAATTTCCTGTTTTATTGTAATTTGTTAAGATTTTTGTTTTATTTTGCTAAATTTAGGTTTTTTACTTTTCCCTAAAAATTTGTGTAGTTATAAGTGAACTACAGCCTGTTCCGTGCATATAATGGGAAATTCTTGATGAACTCAGGACAAAGGATACGCTCTAATCAGGCTTCAGAAACTGTTTGCTGTCTGTACAGCGGAGCGGTTAAATTGCAGTCTTGTCAGAAATGCAATCTCACTTCTACATCTATGTCACTTCATAAATTTTAAAACAGAGCATTCCCTAGTGTGTAGGTAAGCAATTTTTATCTATATATATTAACAGACTATTGTCTAAAAAGTAGACAAGGTTTTCTAAATTATTATTAACAACCGCCAGTTGCACAGGTCAGTAGTTGACCCATAGGCTATGTTGTTTGTCTGAAAAATCACAAATAAGTACTGAAAAGTTAGAAACTTAGACTCTAGGCAGCATATGGTATGGTTAAAGAAATCCAGGGAATATGGATGTGAAGTGTCATCTAGCAGTCGTCTGTCTCAGAGCAAGGAAATCAACTTTTTTTTTTTGATTGTTCTTGATATGCATATCTTTTAAATTCCTCCTGTGATGTTGGCTTCAACACCTTCAAATGTAACTTTGCCCATTGCATAACTGATATAATAAAATTTTTTATACTTGAAGTTGGAATGTTCCTTGCTTGGAAGGAAAGCAATTATTTCTTTTCCCAGATTCAGTATATCTTAATAAAACTGATTATTTACCACTTTAATATTATATTTTGCCCTCCGTTCTCTTTTTTATGGACATTTTTTTTTTATTTCAATCATTATTCATATATCTTAGAATATTTTTTTCCCTTTTTTTTTGTCTTTGTCTGGAGTTGTCTTCCACATCCCAGTGTGTTGAATCCATCTTATACTGACTTCACCAATACTAGATGTGGACTCCCTTTCAATATACCCTAACAGTGACACTCAAGCCTTGCAGGTCTGCCATATGTATCATTAATGTTCATAGAAGTAAGATTTCCCTCTTTCTGATACAACATCTCATCTTTCTGAACTCTCTCTGCCCAACAAAGTTTTCATTCTTTCCTCATGCATTTGATTTCTCCTTTCCATGTTTAGTACCATGTGTATTTCTACATTCAGATCTTTGTGGCTTCTCCGTTTTTTCCAAGATCAGCTTGAATTCCAGTTCTGCCTTTTGAAATGAAATCCTTCACAAGTTATTGTTATTCATGAACTTTCTACATACACCTACTTATTAGCTAAAATATTGAATAATATCAGGTCAGTCTTGTGAAGGGCATTATGTAATATATTCTATCCATTCTTCAACAAGCTATTATCAAGCTTTCTGGGCAAGATTTTACAGCAGCTTTACTCAAACCATATTTTCCCAGTTGGTTTATGAGTGTCATGTGTATCTGACATCTATTACTTTCTCAGATCTTGTTATCCTGTCAAAGAAATTGAATTACATTGACCTGAGTTATTCTTGCCAAATTCATGTTGGCGCATTTTGTCTTTAGGTGAATACAAATTGATTGTTTAATAATTTGCTTCAGTTATCTTTCTATCAAAGAAAAGCTGACTCTTCTGTAGCTCCCTGTGTCTCTTTAACCTCCCATGCTTGTTCTCTGACTTTCTAGAACTTGTTCACCTTCCACAGACCTCTCTCATTTCTCCTGCACCTGTAAAGAGAGGCTTTGACTAACTCTATATGTACTTGGAGTGATGCTTGTCAAGTCATAACGACTTGAATATATTCAAATTATTTAATTCATCATTACATTCTCAGGCTGGTGTTCCTATATCCTCATTAATAATAATTAAGTTAAGCATCTGGACACAGTTAGCTTTTTTGTGAAGACTGAACCAGACAAAGCTTTAAACATTTCATGCTTCCTTTAAAAGTCCATTAGTTGCTCAGTTTTCTCATTATATTTGTTTCTATTTTTCAGTTTTATATAATGTTTTATAGAAATTTCTTCCATGTATTTTATAATTGTAATATATATTTCATGTTATATTTTCTTTCTTTCTACCCATATACTTTTGATATTCATTAGTCTTTAGTTTTAGTGAAGTTTTTCAGAATATTCTTTTTAGTAAGATTTTCCTTGGTTTTGATTCGTAGACGATTCATATTTCATTATCTCATTATTAAAAGCTACTAATGCAAGCATATAAGACATTCCTTATATTTTCTTATGATCTGCAAAAGTTTTTATTGCACTTTTCACATTGTCTTTTTCACAGATATAAATGCCTTATAAAATCAGCATTGAAAGACTCACACAGGATCTATTACTGCAGTGATACAAGGCCAACTCTCCTTTTTGTTACCTGGAGAACAAACAGAAATGCTACTTTTGCTACAGATCAAGCCTATCCTACCACCTGATGAGAACATAGGCTCTTTGGAAGAGGCCAAAGCTCTTAAAGGAATATGGCAGGAGAAGATGCGGAGTTTTTCCTGGTCTTGAAGACATTAGAAAAAAAAAATCTAATTGCACTTGGAAAGGAGAAGAACTGGGCTGTGTGTTTTACAGTAAATTGTTCCTGGAGAAAATAAAAATGTTCTAAAGAAAAATATTGCTAATTATAAATCCTGTTTTCCCTGCTTCAGCTGATGGTCTTAGCATTAAGGTCTTTCCTGCATGCTTTTCATTTGACTCTTTAACTGTTCAGTTCCTAACTAGTAAGTGTACCTGAAATCAACCTTATCTTTTTAGAAAATATTTAAAAGCATAATTTTATCTCCAGTGAGGAAGTTCTAGCACCACCCATCCAGTAAACATTAAAGAGAGAGCAACTTTGGAATTAGATATTTAATTGCCAGTTACCTTTATTGCTTTATATGGCTCAAGCTTTTTGCTACTGTTTGGAAATAGATGCTGGTTATTAGATATAGACTTATTATTTACTACTAGCAATCGTTAGAATTCCATGTCCTATGTTTCACTTACATGCAACATTCTCCTTCTTATGTTGCCTAGGCATGTTTGGTTTATCCTGACCCTGATGAATTTGGTGTACAAATTGCTTAACTGATCGCGCACTATTCCAGTCATCCCTAGGGAGAAAGTATTACTGAGGCTCTGAAACGTCTGGGAAAACTGTAGATATGTATAAAAATAATGAGCAACCTATCCATGTGCACCTATGAATATCTTTTCTGAAAGCTAAGGGCTATTCTTCAAAAGTAATCAGAAAATAAAGGTCTTCTACTTTAAATCTGTCAATGATGATCCATTCTTCCTTGTGTCCTTTACAAGATCATTGGTTAGGTTGGAGGTACACCAGATATAAATTTTTGGAAGTATCAGAATATTTCAGTCTTTTCTCCTACCTTTCTTTAGTATTTTTGGGCATTAAACTGTCAAATCCATGTGTTACCTGGGGGAGACTAACATGCCAGCACTTCTCCAGACCCTACAGTTTGCTTTTAGCACAAACATTAACACTACCAGATTGTCTCAATTTGTTACCTAATATTTGCATTTCTGTCATCAGACTGACATAAGCAGTAGGACTGTTTTAATTAAAATATTATGTTTTGGTTTTTTCCACAAAGGAGAAGCATTTGTCTTTGTTCAAAGCAGAACTTCAAACAGTTAAAAAATAAAAATAAAAAGCAAACCACTCAAAAGCCTAATATGAGTAGTTTCCTTGGCTCTGAAAGTATCGATCCATTTCCCCTTGCTTGCTTTCACACTAAACAACCCAGCTAAAATCTGAAAAAACACACTTCTACACACTGCCTTACAAATAGCTGCTAGTCCCAATTTTCCTCAGCTGCCCTTCTAATGCTCACTGGGCCATTAGCCCACCTTTCCCCAGGCTCACTGCCAGCACAGCCCACCTGGCTGTTTTGCAGCAGAACCACAAGTATTTGGCTAACTGAAAGAACCCTACTACAAGAGACAGACACAAAAGGAAAAACAGGGAATGGCAGGACACAAAATTTTTTTTTGCTCTTTGAGTAACATTAATTTGACAAATCATCTTGTCCCATTGACAGGATTACTTTTAGAGATTACAAACAAAATATACAATATATATATATGTATGTATTTGACTAAGTACATCAATAAAAAGCCAAATACAGCCTCTGTTTCAAAGTTTGAATTTTTTTTTTTTCCTTTTGGTTGAAAAAGTTTCCATGTCCCTTTCACATAGAACATCCTGCAATACTAACTTCTGGCACTGATGAGGCACTTGGTTGTTGACTGTTAGAAGAAGAATCTGGCACCAATATCCTGGCTAATATCTCAGCCTGGTAACCTCATGATTCCTGTTCTGAGTGTTCATAACATCATCTTTCTTTGATCAGAGTAATTTTGTCTAGAAGTTGTGTTTATAAGTCGTGCCCTGTACTTGCTCAGCAAAGGCATAGCAAATGCAAATGTATTTCTGAATAGCATATTTGGTTCAAGAACCTGAGTGGTAGCACTGTATGGGGTGCCAAGCAGGCAGTGTACTGGGAATCACAGACCACCCAAAGTGCCACTGAAGAGATGCTTTCTTCTTGTAAAGGTAGGAGCTAATTGGTCTGAATCTGTTTTAAAATGGAGAAGGGCTGGTGGAAGGTGTCCTGGTCCGAGGCTGTCTTGGGCATATCTGCCACAAATGAGAGTTTTCAATTCTTCTCGTAGTAAGGAAAAGTCAACAAAACCTCTGCCTAGTCTGGAGGACAGACTTTGACCTATTCAGGACATTGGTTCAGAAAGTTCCCCACAAAACAGTCCTTAATAACAACGGGGTCCAGGAAGGCTGGACACAATGAAGAAGGAAGTCTTAAAGGCACAGGAGCAAGACATCCTTATGGACCAAAAGATGAGCTGTTGGGGAAGAAGAGCTTCCTGGCTGAGCAGGGAGCTTTCGCTGGAACTCAGGTGAAAGAAAGAGTTTATGACCTCTGGAAGAAGGAGCAGACAAGAAAACAAGGATGTTGTTAGGTCATGGAGAGAGAAAATTAGAAAAGAAAAAACTCAGCTGGACTTCAACCTGTCCACTGCTGTGAAAGTCAATAAAAAGTGTTTCTATAAAGACATTAACAACAAAAGGATAGTCCAGGAAAATCTCCATCCTTTTTGGATGTGGGGGAGAACACTGTAACCAAGGATGAGGAAAAGGCTGAGGTACTTAATGACATCTTTGCCTCAGCCTTTAACAGAAAGACTGATTATCCTCAGGGCAATCAGCCCCCTGAGCTGGTAGACTGGGATGGGGAGCACATGTACCACCTGCCATCCAGGAGGAAGTAGTTAGTGACCTGCTGAGTCACTTAGACACTCATGAGTCTGTTAGGCCAGATGGGATTCATCCAAGGGTACTGAGGGAGCTGGCAGAGGAGCTTGCCAAGCTACTTTCCACCATTTATCATCAGTTGTGGTTAACTGGTTGCAGAGGACTGGATCTAAGCCAGTGTGACACCCATCAACAGGAAGGGTCAGAAGAAGGATCCAGGGAACTATTGGCCTCTCAGCCTGACCTTGATGCAGGGGAAGATTGTGGAGCAGATCATCTTGAGTACCATCACACAACATGAACAGGACAACCAGAGGATCAGGCCCAGCCAGGATGGGTTTAGGAAAGGCAGGTCCTGCTTGTCCAGCATGATGTCCTTTCAGTACCAGGTGACCTGCCTAGTGGATAAGGGGAAGACTGGATCTTGTCTATCTGGACTTCAGTAAAACCTTTGTTACTGTCTCCCAACAGCATTCTCCTGGAGAAGCTGGCAGCCCACAGCTTAGGCAGGTGTACCCTTTGCTGGATTAAAACTGGCTGGATGGCCAGGCCCAGAGAGTGCTGGTGAACGGTGCCACATACCAGTGGCCAGTCACTAGAGGGCTTCTCCAGGGGTCACTATTGGCCAGTTCTGTTTAATATCTATAGATGATCTGGATGAGGGGGTCAAGGGCACCCTCAGTCAATTTGCTGACAACACCAAGTTGGGTGGGAGTGTTGCTGTGCTGGAGGTCAGGAAGGCTCTGCAGAGGGATCTGAACAGGCTGGATCGATGGGTTGAGGCCAATTGTATGAGGTTCAACAAGGCCAAGTGCTGAGTCCTGCACCTGGGTCTCAACAACTCCAGGCAGTGCTACAGGCTGGGGGCAGAGTGGCTGGAAAGCTGCCTCGTGGAAAAGGACCTGAGGGTGCTGGTTGACAGCAGCTGAACATGAGCCAGCAGTAAGCCCAGGTGGCCAAGAAGGCTGGTGGCATCCTGGCCTGTATCAGCAATAGTGTAGCCAGCAGGACCAGGGCAGTGACTGTCCTCCTGTACTTGGTACCAATGAGGCCACCTCAAATCCAGTTCTAGTCCCTCACTACATTGAGGGGCTGGAGAGTGTCCAGAGAAAGCTGGTGAAGGGTCTAAGAGTAAGTCATATGAGGAATGGCTGACGGAGTGGGAGTTACTTAGTCTGAAGGAAATCAAGCTCAGAAGAGATCTTAATGCTCTCTACAACTGCCTGAAAGGAGATTGCAGACAGGTGGGGTTTGGTCTTTTCTCTCAGGCAATGAGTGACAGGACAAGAGGAATTGGCCTCAAGCTGTACCATGTGAGGTTCAGGTTGGACATCAGGAAGAATTTTTTCACTTACAGGACTGTCAAGTATTGGAATGGGCTGACCAGGGAAGTGATGGAGTCACCATCTCTGGAAGCATTTAAGAAACAACTGGACATGTCACTTACTGCTATGGTTTAGTTGGCATGGTGGTGTTCAGTCAAAGGTTGGACTTGATGATCTTGGAGGTCTTTTCCAAACTTAATTCTATGATTCTATGAAGAATACTTTTAAGTAAAAAACACATCTAAATGTGTCACTGTAGATTGAAGACTCAGCCTACAGGTGATTCTGTTCCTGCCCACAAACACGATAGTTTCTGAAAATATTACTGAATAAGTATGATATTTACAGTGGTATAAATAAGAAAAAACATTAAAATATATTATCTTAGTAGTTATTTTATAAGTCATACAATACCAACAGAGGTTCTATGATGCATAGTTTTCCAGTTGTGTTAAGGGTACTTTTTTCTTAAAATCCTGATTTAACAGTCCAGTAATTAGAGCTTTTTAGCTCTTACGAAATTTTAGATACTCTTCCATAGGCAACAAATGGGAGCTGATGAATATGGCAAGCCTTTCCAACTTGAACGTACTTCGACATGATCACAGTATTGGGTATTCAGTTTTTCAGCTTTTTGTAAAATAATTGCTTATTTTGAGTGGGAAATATTGCAGATATTTAGCATTTTAAATATTAGAATGCTTTTTTTTTTTCCCTAAACAATGCTGCAACAGATTAACTGCTGTTTTATATTCTGACTGTCCCTCTGCTATTATGCATATTTAATTAAACATACTAATATTATACTTTCAAACTTCAGCAAATAAATATATATGTTTTCCCAGTTTTTGTTAAGGCTAGGTTCCCAGTTTCTGTATCATGGCCATTATACATAGCATGCTACAGCCTGGCCCTCCATCACTGACAAAGAACAGCACTGTTTCCTCAGGAAAGAGTCTGGGGATCACCACAGCCAGTAGTATTCCAGCTCCTCACTCAACTGTTGATTGACCTGCTGTTAAAGCAGAAAAATACATCCCAAATGAGGTAGTGGAATACACAGTTCCTTCTTGCAAGAGTTACCCAGTCATAGGCCAGTCCTGAAGACTACTGTTCTTCTGAGTTGATTGTGCAGTGTCAGTAGACAGTAAGTTTTCCATCCAGTAACCATTGTTTCCAGCTTCTGTATGCATCTGGGTTTCCCAGCAGGGTGCCTAAAATCACCATTTCCTTCCCACTGTTCCTCCCCATCTCCTCCCATTCTTTGTCCATAACAAAGCCAAATGTTTCAGTGTGAAGCAGGTGTGTTGCACATGTGCTGTTGAACATCTGGCCAATCCTCTGTGGGGGCCAGAAAAGTGTGCAAATCCTAGAATGGGCAACGCTCCAGGAAAGAATATGAATAGCTAGCTCTGTAAGCAAATTATTTCTGGTCTCAACTGAAATCCAGGCTTACAACACTCTCATTCTGCATTGGCCCACTCACTTGGGGTTTTGATCTGCCTAAATTTAAAGGCAGAGTATGCATAATATGATTTTTTTATGTACGTTCTAGAAAAATACTAATTTATACATGCTTTCACACCTTGAAACAATTATGATCCCAAGAGTAGTGGGGTTATAAAGAAAATTAGTAAGAGGGAAAATGTCATTTTAGGTCTCAAATACCGCTATGCATTCCTGACTTCCTTTGAAATTGTGGCGTGTGTGCATTTGAATGGGTAGTCTACTCTTTCCTTCTATCTAATGTGTGATTTTAATCACACATTTACAGGAAACACAAGTAGTTGCTGCTTCCCTTCCTCATACTTTGCACTACTTTAATCAAATTGTATTTTTATAGACTTCTATGTGAATCATATCTTTACACTTTCATCCTGCTAGTCCCTTGAGGCTTTATTCCAGATCAGATATAAAACCAGAGGAATGTGTTTTCTGAGTCAAATAATGTTACAGCTCACATAGGGGAAAGGTTCATCTGGAGAACTGATCTCAAATGTCAGGATGATAGAAATCAAATGGAGTAAATGCTATGGCATTATAGTTTTTGCCCAACTCTCATGAGCAAGTGGTGAGATTTTGATATTGTCAAACTGGAACTTTTGCTTTGATTTGATCTTTAGTCAAGAACCTGTAGTAACGTCCATTTAAATTGTATTTTTCTGACATATATGAATTATGTTGAAGATGTGGCCAGAAACTCAAAAAGAAAGTTGTGTTCCAAACAGAACTTTGATTTCACTCCATGCCCTTTTTGAAGTTCTTAATGCATAAAATGCATAAAATGCAATGAACAGTAAAAGTCAACTTCTGTGGTGAAAGTCTTACTGGGTTTCTGCCTCAGAGTTAAGAATCTCTGATTAACATTCTTTTTGCTCAGACACGAGGTAAGACTTAGTAAATTATGTTAAATCCTCAGAGAGAGAGATATGGTAAGCAAATAGTATTTTTTATTTCTGGAAAGTGCAGAGTTCTTGAGGAATCTACTACATTTATAAATCAATACAGATTTCATCAAAATTAATAATGACAGCACTAAAAAATTAATCACATTAAATACGTATAGATATGTTCTTTAATATTTGCTTGATTTTGCTTTACCAGAGGCATAGTAAGAAAAATGTATTTTAAGTAGAATTTTTTTTAATGCAAGTATAATCCTAGAATTCTTAATTTTTAAATAGGGTTTTTAATGGAGTTGCAGAGATGCAAGGCTCTTGCTTTCAGTAAGTTATTAACTTTTCTTTCTTTTTATGAACTTTTGGTAGTTGGAATAAACTGTAGAAAACTTCTTCCAACTTGATGTAACAAATCCAGTGAGGACTTGCAAATATCAAACCAGGATATATATTCTGGAGTACGTACTGAACACTTCAGTTCAGTTTTGCACCAGATTCTTTTCTCCACTCTTGGAATGGGAACTTTCACTATTGCACTACCCATCTCATTTCTGCTGTCCAGCAGCATCTGGCAGTCCTTTCCTCCCTCCTAGCCACCAGAATTTCACAGAATCTCTGCTTCTGACAGACACACATCTGTTGCTCAACTTTGCTGTCTTCCCTCCTGCTCTAATGGCCCTGCAGACTTCTCTTGGCACCACCACTATTCTTCAGGGTCTTAATTTTTTGGACTGAGTAAGGAACCACCCAGCAGCCTGGTAGCTGTGGTGGCACAAACAGTTGTGGGCTTGCTGTCTAGGGAGATCACTTAGAGATGCATCTCCAACAGCTGAATTCCTTGTAGTTAAAGACAAACCATTTTGTAAAGGTGAAACTGGGGGCAAGTATGGCACAGCTGCAGTACTACAAAACTCTTTTCATGTGGTGTAGTGATATAGTGTCAGAGCAACATCAAAAGCACACTACCTTATTTGTTAACACAATACCCTGCAGTGAGAGAGAGAATGTGAAAGGTTTACTATCGAAAAACGACTGTTTCAATTGCTTGGATTTCTTCTGATTAATTTCCAGGATCTTGGGGACCCCTTAAAGATGTCTTCCATTCCCTTGACAGGAATGTAAAAGCATTGTTACCAGGAACAGTATGTTTTATCAGTTTTAGAGCTGTAAATACAAAAAGAGAAAAAAAGCCCAAGCTACTATTCAGAAATGGAAAACCACAAGTCTGGAGAACTATGCTCTTAAACCTAAAGTGTCTTTAATGGCTTTTAAAGTGAAAAAAATGATACTGTGCAAATCTTAAATCGGGTTTCCTTGTGATGTATTACAGTTTGACTAATTTTTCATTCAGACTCTCTCATTTCTTTCACACTGAAGTTTTATTTTTTTTTATTTATAGCTATGGTTAACAATGCAATGATCAGTTTGTGCTAAGCGAATTATTAGAAGTTGTTACATGAGAAAATCTTCAGTGAAAACCTGTAGAATTTAAATTTATATATAAATATGTACTTATTATATAATGAAAACAAAGAAAAACTTTGAAGAAAAAAATAAAAATAACCTTTTTAAAAAAATCATTCAAATGGTCCTTTACAGAAAGTTATTTCTGCTGAGCTCAAGTTCTTTTCCTTTATGATAAAATAATGCTTTCTATATGTTGTCATGAGGCAGAACAAGTACAAGGAAAAATAATTCATGTGAAAAAAAAATATTTTATTTGTAGAATGATCCTAATTCTAACCTATTTTTAAAAAATTGTACCTTTGTACAAAAACTATTCCATTTTACAATACTATTATCACAATTTTTATATTTCAATGTTCAGGGCAGTTGCTGCACCTTGCAACATTGTGCTCTAAACCAATCAATTGTGCTGTGTATAGGTACTGTTAAAACCAAAGCAAACTAACTTAATTTTACCAGCATGAAAACGGGGTCTCTTATATTGATAAGCTATTATATGCTTTCAAAAAAAGAGAAAATTGCTGCCTGGATAGATTTGTAAGCATTCTTTCTACCTTTTTGTTTGAAATATTGTTCTAAGGCCTGTGGCTTCGGTCATTTTCTCTTTAAAAAAATGGGAGGTAGATTTTGAAAGCAGATATGTACAACTCTGAACTCATTCTATTTCATCTCAAGGCATATATTTGAGTCATAAAAATTAATTTTGCAACATTTACACCTGAGAACATATTGTTTTGCCAATAGAGTGCAAGGAATTGAAGCCTGATAATTGAGTGCAAAAAACCTCATGACAATATTCTTAAAAAAAAACCCCAAGCCCCCAAAAAATTAAAACCAGAGTGCATGAGGTTTTCAACATATTTTTACTATTTCTTCTAGTTCAGTTTTCATACAATCAAAATTTTTTTTTGGCCCCCAGTCTTCCATATCTTTAAATGGCATCTGCTAAGGTCTCACAACATTTGATCTCAGATGAAAAGCAGCATAGGAAAGATAACAGAAGACATTAAGGTATGTTTAGGATATGTGAAATTCGCATTGATTATACAATCAACTAGATTAAAGAATATTACTGGGGTCAGTAACTCAGATGCTTGATATTTAAGAGATGATGGATTCATAGCCACACAAACCATCCAAATTTCTACCCCTTTGGCAACACACTGAGAATAAAGAAAACATTTCTATATATTATGGGTATTCATCTCAGCTTTGGAAGCTCCGGGATGTCCACAGGATAAAGTCAGAAATGTTGGTGGTATTGCTGCTGCTGTATCAATGTCTTGGCAATACTCTTACCCTTGAATGACTTGCATTGAGATTTTGTGGCAAAATTTTGGTGGCAGAGGGGGCAGGGGGCTACAGGGGTGGCTTCTCTGAGAAGCTGCCAGAAGCTTCTCCCATGTTCTACAGAGCCAATGCCAGCCGGGTCCAAGATAGACCTGCTGCTGAGCAAGGCCAAGCCCAACAGAGTGAATTTACATGAGGAAGAAGTTCCAGATATCACACAGAAAAGATAGAATTGAAAAGAAACACCAAAAGACAGTGTGGTCCCTGGACTGGGTGAGGTCAAACAATGACCCATGAGATGGCTCGTGGTGCTCATCTGCTCTCCTGAGCCAAGAATCTGTCTGGCCACACAGTGTTAGCACAAGTAAAGGGAGGGGAAGCAAGGAGGCTCTGGGAGTTTATGCTATGGCTGCTGACTACCCAGTCAATGTAGGTAGAAAGTCTTCTTTGGCAGAAATCATGTATTTAAATTTCCCTCTGCTACAGGGTAAACACAGGATTAATTTGGGCTAGGGCTATAATTTGATTAAAGAAGATAATTCAGAAATTGCTCAGATTGTTTCAAAAAGAAATTAATTACATGTGTTTGATGGAGAGGGTTTAGTTGCCTGGGAATGGGGATGTAGATTAGAAAAACAAGGTGTGTTTTTAACTACATTATGCAGAAAAGACAACATTGAGAAAGCTGATAATGAAGGACAGGCAGAAAAACAAAATCATGGAGAAAGAGTCACAGAGAGAAATGAAGCTTGAGAATGGGTTGAATATCTGGATGAGTGGTATAACAGTCAGGGTGCCTGTCCTTATCAGTGTTTTTTTCCTCTTACATCTCTGTCAAAATGCAAGTGAATAAGGTCCTATTTTAGTTGCTCTATTAGATGTTATAGTTGAAATGGCAGAGAGATCTCTGAAGCTGGAACATCAGAGACATTCCTGATTTCACACCAACCTTGACATTTCCTTCTTAGTTCTAACCTGGAAAAACCTACTCTTCTCGGTGAGGATCTGTAAAGAGAAATGAAGAAAACATTCACCAAAAGCTATCCTTGCCAACAGAATTCAGCTGAGTTTTGGCATACCTGCATTGTGGAGTTGAATTCATAACCCCAGCGAGATGTTTGCAGTCCCTGAGCAGTATATAGGATAGTAAGGTGCCAACGAATTGGATTTATAAATGTCAGCATTGAATGGGATTGAACATCTAAACCAGCAAGTGGTGAATACTGAAGTGTTTCTGCAATCCACTTTTCTCCTGAGTTTTATGCTCTTCACTGTGCCTGAGGCTGAAATTCACAGCCTAAAATCTTCACATAATTTAAGATGCTGAGCCATCCAACGAGGTAACTAATATAGTCTAAAATATAACGGTAGTAGTAGTAGTGTCCAATGGTTGTAAACCATTTATAATAGTTTTTTGGTTTGAACACTCAGCTGTGAAATGTATCTTGCAGAGGGAGATCAAACCCTCACTTCCAAGAAAAATGTCTTGGCTATTAAACAGAAGTAAGACTTGTAACAGTCCTTGGGCCTGAGCCCAGAATCTATGACTCTTATGTCCAATGTCTCTTCTGTGGGCTTCTAAGAGAATGATTCCAGTACGAATTGGGAAAAAATCCTAAAATTTTTATGTCCTTTTTGTGCAGTCTAGCATGAGTAGGAATGGTAGAGCATGTCCTCACATCTCATCATTTCAAATTTGATCTCTAGGTCAGGTTCCTGGGTACTTGAAAAACAGGTTTAGGACTCCTTCTTCTGTCCCTCACCATTTTCAATTGTCTATGTACCTTTAAGATTTTCTAGACAGTTTGAAGGGAATGTTGTCAAACTGCTTTTGCTTTAAACTTGTATTAATATATTGTTCGAGTGAAGGGCCACGTAAAGATTCAGAGTAATTACTTCCACCCCCTGCAAAAATAAACCCATCTGAGGTGATGTGCTTGAGGTCTTTACTTATCAAGAAGGCATTGCTCTCAAATGTCATAGAGCATCTGAAATCTGGCACTGTTATTACTAAGGAATCATGTATATTTAAACATAGGGGTGCTGTAAAAAGTATGTGTTTGTTGGGGTCTCCTTCCCCCGCCATGGAGCCCTGGGAGAGGGGCCCTGAGGGCACAGACACGGGGTTTCCCTGCCCTGCTCAGCCTCGTTCCCATTGGTTGGTTTGTGTTCCCTGCGCGGGCAGAAGGACCCTTGGTCCCGTGACTGGAACAGTTCCTGGGCAGAGCTCCGGCCATGCGGCTGGAGAAATAAACATCTCTGAAACATCTAGCAAGAATCTGTCTGTCCATATATATTTCCTTTCCACGGGACTCCTGGTTTGGTATATGCGTGTTGCAGGATCCCCACTGCAACATGTGTTCACTGAGATTTTCTTAAAATCCTCTGTGCCCTACAGGAACATGATAAGTTACATTAAACATGCAATTTTAGGATGAAATGACCAAGGGGGGCTCTCATATATAAAACTCCAGATAACCCAGGAACTTATGGAGTTCACACAATTGGTCATTTAGAAAAAAACCTAAACCATGGAGTTTTTTAAGGTTTTTATCATAAAATCATATAATGGGTTGTGTTGGAAGGGATCTTCAACATCATCTAGTTCCAATGCTGCTACCATGACCAGGGGCACTTTCCACTAAATCAGGCTGTTCAGGGCCCCATCCAACCTGTCCTTGAACACTTCCAGGGATGGAATATCCCCAGCTTCCCTGGGCAACAGCTCAACACCCTCTGAGTTGCAGAGTTTTTTCTAATCCAAATCTCTCCTCTTTGACTTTAATACTGTTCACCCCTTGCTCTATCACTATCTGCCCATGTAAACAGTCACTCCCCATCTTTCTTCCTTTAATTACTAAAGGACACAATGGAGTCTCCCTGGAGCCTTCTCTTCTCCAAGCTGAACAATCCCAGATCTCTCAACAGCCTTCACAGGAAAGGCGTTGCAGTCCTCGGACGATCTTTGTGGCCTCCTCTGGATCTGCTTCAACAGGTCCATGTCTTTCCTGTGCTGGGGACTCCAGACTTGAATACAGCACTCCAGGTGGTGTCTCATGAGGGCCGAGTGAAGAAGGAGAACCATCTCCCTCGACCTGCTGGTCACACTTCTTTTGATGTAGCCCAGGATGCTGTTGGGCTAGGGAAACCCCGTGTCTGTGCCCTCAGGGCCCCTCTCCCAGGGGGCTCTCATGGGGGAGGGACCCCCACACCCAGGAACTTATGGAGTTCACACAATTGGTCATTTAGAAAAAAACCTAAACCATGGAGTTTTTTAAGGTTTTTATCATAAAATCATATAATGGGTTGTGTTGGAAGGGATCTTCAACATCATCTAGTTCCAATGCTGCTACCATGACCAGGGGCACTTTCCACTAAATCAGGCTGTTCAGGGCCCCATCCAACCTGTCCTTGAACACTTCCAGGGATGGAATATCCCCAGCTTCCCTGGGCAACAGCTCAACACCCTCTGAGTTGCAGAGTTTTTTCTAATCCAAATCTCTCCTCTTTGACTTTAATACTGTTCACCCCTTGCTCTATCACTATCTGCCCATGTAAACAGTCACTCCCCATCTTTCTTCCTTTAATTACTAAAGGACACAATGGAGTCTCCCTGGAGCCTTCTCTTCTCCAAGCTGAACAATCCCAGATCTCTCAACAGCCTTCACAGGAAAGGCGTTGCAGTCCTCGGACGATCTTTGTGGCCTCCTCTGGATCTGCTTCAACAGGTCCATGTCTTTCCTGTGCTGGGGACTCCAGACTTGAATACAGCACTCCAGGTGGTGTCTCATGAGGGCCGAGTGAAGAAGGAGAACCATCTCCCTCGACCTGCTGGTCACACTTCTTTTGATGTAGCCCAGGATGCTGTTGGGCTTCTGAGCTGTGAACAGACACTGCCTGCTCATCTCAAGTTTTTCGTCCACCAGCATCCCCCAATCTCTGGAAGATTGCTCTCAATGGGTTCTTCTCCCAGTCTGTACTCATGTCTGGGATTGCCCTGACCCGCCTGCATTACCTTGCACTTGAATTTGTTGAACCTCATGTTGCTCTTGTGAACTCACTTCTGAAGTTTCATCCATGTTCCCCTGGATGGCATCTCATCCTTCAGGTGTTTGGTTTGCCCTGCTCAGCTTGGTGTCATCTGCACACTTGCTGAGGATGTACTCAATGCCACTGTCCGTGTCATTGATGAAGACACTGAAGAGCACTGGTCCCATGAGAGAGCCCTGAGGGACACCACTTGTACCAGCCTCCACCTGGACATAGAGCCGTTGACCACAACTCTCTGGCTGTGTCCATCCAGCCAACTCCTTATCTACTGAACTGTCCACCCTTCAAATATATATCTCCTCAATATAAAGATAAGGATGTCATGAGGGACCATGTTGAAGGCCTCACAGAAGTCTAGGTAGATGACACCAGTCAGTCATCTCATCAGGTCATGTCTCCACTTATCCCCCTAATATATTGTAGCTGCTTAAAATATAAGATTTAGCTTCCTTTTTCAGCCCTTTTGAAGAGTAAAGAAAGTTAAATATAAAGGCATCTAGCTCTGAGGATCTTAAGATCATCTGGTATCACCTATCTTAGGTGTACCCTGGAAAATTGCATCAACGTATAGCTCAATGATTTGTTTCTCGATTCTCAGATATGCATGTAACTGCTTGACCTTCCAGAAAGCACCTTAACAAAGTAAATTAGGAAAAGCTGTACTGTAACAGTGTATTCTAATATAATGGTTCACCTTTGGTCTCTACAGGGTGTCTGTGGCACCAGTTCAACATAACGTTTAAATGTATGCAAATGACAAGCATGATTCACTGCTTGGAGGCATCGCTGGAAGCCTTTCCAAAGGACCTTTAGATCAGGGCAGTCTAAAAGACCCTACTATTTTTCTGATTAAACCTTGAAGATACTGCTTTGAAAATATTCTCCTGAAGGAATTTGAAGTAATCTTCAGTACAATTAGAACTTTTTCTGCATGTATTTAATTCCCCCCCTCCTTTCTGTGAATATTCTTCACTGGTTATTTGTTGTCAGGCTGTTACATATTCACAGCATGCATCAGCCTGACCACAGAAAGGTTCTTTTACCATAAAGGTTGGGCATTCTTCTCCCTAAATATTGTTGAAGCTATATGTACTCTTGTTACATATTTATATGTAGGAGTCCGTTTGTACCTCAGTGGTAGCATCTTCCCACTGCAGAAGACTTAATCCATCTGAATTTACTGTGAAGTTACAGGATTGCCTCAGCTGTTGGGTAATTCCCTGCAGACTGTTTTGATACTTGCATGTTTCTTCTTTTGCTAAGGCAGATAAATCAGAATGAGAATTGTACCCACTGTCCTAGCAAAGCACTGTGAACTTGAGATGTATGTGGAGCAGAAAGGGAATGTGTGTCCAAACTGGTACCACGGCAGAGTTGCTCATCATGCTGCTATGATTAATTTGCTGGGAGAACATGAACTAGACAGTTTTTGCATCATGAAGAGGAAAACAATTAACCATTTTCAGTATTGGACTATGTGGTGGGCTGCACTAGTGAACTCTTTTCCTCCAGATATGCAGATATGCATAGTTTTTCTCAGTAGTTTACAATGAACACATTATTGTGCTTTAAATATTCTTCAGAACTGTTTTGCATATGACAGCCTATCTTTCCCACATCTTTCTAAGACATGAGAAGTACTAATTTAAAAAATCTTAGTTTTTTTTTTTAAAGCACAGCACAGCTATATCAGCTGTGGATACTGGTTTGATTTCAAATCCAGAAACCACAATAAAGGCTGTTTTCCTTACATCAGATGTGGTGATTAATATGTGGTAGTCTTGGGCTCCAGATTTTTACAGCTCTGTTAATTGATCATGAGCCAGAGCCTGGGGCTGTATAATTAAGTTAGCTGGGAAATTAATGCAGGAAATGACTTCTAGATTTGATTGGTTTAAAAATCTATGAATACACTTATTTAATCCTTTTGAATTAAACTTGGTGCCAAAAAAATTATGTTAACTATGTCTGCAATTTCATAACTTCAGGACAGTATTCTTTTTCTGCCTTTAAAATTAGTGATGTTTGCATAAAATAGAGTCATCTTAGACAATCCAGTAAAAGGTCTCTCTGCCCCTGTTTAGAGAAGCTGGATTTCCTGTGTCTTTGTTGTGACACCAATAGACACAGACATTAGACTAACCGGGATCTAGGGAGTGAATATCCTTACTTACACCTTAACAGTGAGTTGCTGTGCCTGTGCAAAAGCCCTCTGAGGTAAATCAAGCTTAATGTGGGTGCAACTTAAACCTGCACATTGTAGAATGGGAACAGTGATTCTGTTCTGTTCATCTGAATCTTATGTACTGTGTCTAAAGTATGAGAAAGCAGGTATTTTCTTTCTCCCTTCTATTTTGAGATTGAATGAGGTCTCCAAAGAAGATTTCGACATGCTATAACAAAAGCATCCTTGAAAAGAGAGTAAGAAGTGACTAAATGTTCTCTTATTCTGAGTTCATGCACTGCCTTCCTGTAACTCAGGAAAATAAACAGTCAGCAATTATACTGAGGTAAGCATAATTAAAGTCAGTGCAGTCAGTCACGGTAGTGGACATGAGCAATCAAGTTTAGGCTTAGTGAATAGGTGAAGATACTAAGTGTTTTGGGAAAAGTTGCTTTGTTTTGGTTTAAATCTGTAATTAATATGCACTACTTTAAGTCACACACTATATCCATCTCATTCTGTCTTATGTTTGTCATGTGATACCACATAAAATCACTGTTACTCAGCAAGCTGATGGTCTTCATAGAATTATTTTAGGGCTGCTTTTTCTTACAGAAGGGAGGGAAAGTGGGAAGTGACATTAAAAAGCCAAAGGAGAAGAAAACCGTGATGAACAAATAAAAGGGGAATAAGAAATAGTTTTCTCAGGACTTTGTTGCACTTTAATTGTATTTAGACTTGTCAAAGAAAAAGAACCTTAATCAAGGGACCTTTAATGATTCTGTGTGTGGGGCATTACATATTTTCTTAGGGAAAAAGCCAAGGCAAAATAAAAAGCCCAGTACCAAAGTGCATCAGGCTTCAGTAATAAATAAACACAGACTGAACAAAATTGGGGTGAAAGGTTATGGTTGTACAATTAAAATTGTTATCCTAAGGTGATGTCCTAACATGACTAGCACTGCCAAGAGGCAAATCTCTATTCCAGCTCTTAAAAACAAGCTTATGTGAATGGAGGGAAAGTCTTTTACTGCTTTATTTACTTTATTTGGGAGCTACAGAAATGCTAGACCAGAACTGTGTGTCTCACCTTCCTCACAGTTCTTGTTAACGTATGATGGAGCAAAGTGAGATGTCAATGTACACATATCTACATATCATCCTAAAGCAGCAGCAGATGATCAAATTAGTAAAAGGCAATACTGTTGCTCTGGGAATGTAACGGTTTTAATGTTAACACTGAACATGAACTAAAAGCTTCCACATTCTAAAATTCCTTTTTAATTCATTGTAAGAGCATGGTAAAAGAAACTTTTAAATCGGGGTAAACTGTTCTGAAGAGAGACCTCTTGTAACATTTTTCTATGGTCTTGCTTCTATCTCCATGAGTTATCAATCCAAACCTTATAAATTATAGAAGTTCAACCAAAAAAATCAGTGTTTATTCCAAGAAAGCATTCCAAATTTTGAACTCCAATAAAATTATGCGTGCGTCAAATAAATCTAAGACTTTTTCCAGATACACTTTTTCTTTAGTCAATGGATTTAATGAAATAATCTTTAGAAAATGGAAGAATCTAGTCAACATTTCAGACATGATAGGTAGAGCTATAAAGAGGAATAATACTTAGGAAGGAGTTAGGAAGTTTGTAGAACAAAACATTAGCAGGGTTTATTTTACTCCTAATCATCTATTTTCGTCCTTTGCAAGTTCTTCTTTTGACTGATATACTCATTACTTCCTTTCTGGGAGGAAGTTGAGGTTTCCTTCTTTGCCACCACAAACGTGGGTAATAAAGGGCTTAACAAGGGTATATAATAAGGGCTTGATTTTCTTCCACTGGTGTTGACTGAAAAAAATTGTAACCAGAGCAGTTTCTTTTTCTTCCTCTGTGACGTGTTGTCATTTACATCTTTATGAAAAGCACAACCACTGTCATTATGTTTAGTTCACATTTACCCTATTTGCTCTGTTGCCAGTTCAGTGTAATGCTCTGTCTGTGGGACTCTGTATCAGCATCTTCTATGGAGGTGATTTTAAGAAAATCAGCACCATGAACACACTAGGACCTAGGTATGATCCCATCCTGTGCTTTTTATTCAGCCATAACTTCAATCCAGCTTTGCATGAAATGTTGCAATATTAGTGCCAAAAAATTCTATTTTTCATCATGGGTCTGTGCCGGTAATGTCAACACTGAGGGCTTAGGATCAGCTTTTATTGTGTCCCACACAATTGCACATTATGTTGTCCATAGAATAATTTCAGGACTGCCTTTCTTCACAGTGGGAGATAAAATTGTATGTAAAATTCTGATGGGTAAATAAAAGGGAAATATAAACTGTGATGCTGATATTTCTTAGGAGAATCATCCATTTAGATTTTCCTGAACATGCCTTGTTTGCCTGTCTCAAACTTGTTTCTGGGCAGAGATTGAAAGATTTAGAAATTTCTGTGGGGAATGCAGGCTGTATCTAACACCTCTTCTGTGTCTGAGCTCACAGGAGTTCAGTAATGCAAATCCAACACTACACTGCACTGGGCAATATATTTCTGTCAAAAAAATTCCTGGGCAAAATATTTTTCTTTTGCCTTTTTTTTTTTTAAGGGAGAAGGTAGTAACATGGAACATCACTTTGAGCAAGACTCTGGTGTACAGTAGTTTACTGACATTATTTTGGTCAAAAATATGAAACAAGTACTGGAACTTAAATCCTAGTCACAGATAGGCCTGTAGTAAGTTTTTCGTCTTATTCATTGAGTTAAATATTCAAAAAACACATATCTACACAAATCTATGTATTTTCTAATAAATTTTCTGTGAATCCCAGGTCTCAGCACAGAGCAATAAAATGCAGGATACTGAGGCTTTTTGCCCTTTTCATCAAATCATACCCTCATCAGGACAGATGTGCAGTTCTAAACCTCTGAGGTTACAGCTAGTGACACTTCCAGACGCTTGGAGGCATTACTTCAGATCCGATGTGAGTGGCTGTAATATTGCTCCATATCATGTGAAGAAATGACTGCAGACAGGTGAAAGCCAACACAACAGTTTCCAGATCATCATCTGTACCTGACACACAGTGCAGAATCCAGACCTGTGGTTTGTCAATAGTTTTGAAGGGGGATGCAGAATGGTGACAAGTGAAATTAAGGTTCCTCGCTTATTAAAGACAGAAGTGAAATTTGTCTAAGAAAAGTGATGGGTGCTCCCTGTCTTCCATAGACACGTCTGAATTTTAAGCCACTCGGTGGTGTGTGCACTGCCAGTCACATTAGTGAGGGTGAGCGTCATGAAGTATAGTATAGTGTTGTATGTCTGGTAAAGTAGGGGGAAATAACACAATGCTTGCATTGAATAAAGGCAGTTAAAAAAGTTGTAACAATTAAGTAACTGATTGCAAGCCCTTAATTGCAGTGCAGAACAAAAAACTCCAAGACATTACCTTAGGCAAGGCAAAAAATTGACCTTCTTCTGTTTATCCTAAGTGTTCATCATAACAGTTCTGATGAGTCCTCTTCTACAACTTTTGTACCCTGAGGAGTTAACAGAAGTATTAATAACATGGATATCAAAGACTCCTGCTAGTGCCTCCGGTCCTGGTTGCTGTTCCTTTCAGGAGTGTTAGTGACACCACCACTTTAAAGCACAGAGCCTTGGTGATAAAGCTCCTGTTCAGTTTGATGCATGAGAATTGTACTTTCTGCATTACTGCAGACAATGGAATCATTAACTCACTATCAATCACCCGGCTCTCAGCACAGCCTGCTCTCTAACAAGAAGCCATGGGGCATAAGTTATAAATAGAAGACATAAGTCAACCCCCTTGACCAGCTGTAATTGTGTAAGAAGGATTGCAAACTGAGTTTGGTCGTCTGCCCAGGCTGTCCGAAGCACACCAGTATGCACATGGAAACAGCCACAAATGTCTTGTTTTATTAAAAGGCTCTGAGGGATGGAACTGCAACTGGGTACCTTCTTCTCCTTTTCCAAATAATCATTTTAGAAGTCTTGAGTATCTCTCAGTTTGAGGTAGCTTTTTCTGTTGTAACAAGATAGATTGAGTTATTTTGAGTTTTTGAAGTATTATGAAGCCTGATTCTTTCTGTTGTTCTGTTGTCTGTACTGGGGAAGTGCCACAGAGAGCAAGTGTGTATGGGTAGGGAATAGTATATCAAGGACTAATGGGACAGGGCAGAAAATAAATTTACATTGTTGTGGATACCTAGACTATTACACCTTGATAGGCCCTCAGACATAGGTGTTTTAATTATTAGGGTTTTTTATTTCTACATTTGCAGATTGGTTCCATGAGAGTTGTTAAATGGGTGGATTCATACAGTGCTCTTCTCACTTTACTGATTCTCTTCCATGGAAAGCAAATGAAAGCTATTTTAACTGCCTTTCTTAGAGGGAATGAGATCCCAAACAAGATGCAATCTCTTTTTATAGTTCTCTTTGTTACCTGGCATGAAGGGCTAGTATAAGCTTTTAAAAGTAGGCAATTCTGACATAAAAGTGGGGTGGTCAAGGTCTGTGATTCTTCAATGACTTCCACTGACAGCTTTATCAAAATTAAATTGCCCACTCTTCTGTTCTGTAGTAGAAATCCTGAGAGAAAGTAGCAGTGAAGTAGCTCACTGTTTTGAGTTGAAATGTACTCCATCCCTTATGCAAAGGGATTTGCTGTAGCAAAGGAGTGTAATTTACACCTTCCTGTGACAGCCTTTGTGACTTTGACCTGGAAAGTAAAAAAGAATCCAGGCATACTTATTGAAGGTTGCTATAAATAGATTTAAATGCAGAGGCTTATCTTAAGCTTAACAATAAGTTGTCTTTACAGTGCTAACAAACTAGACCACACAGCTTTGTTTTGATTTTTACCTGAAGTATAGACCTGTGTGGTCTAGATGGATGATATCAATTGCATTTGAAAGCCTGATAAAATGGAATGCAGATGATTTATCTAGCTAATAACAACCTCTCCATAAAAGACACAGTCATTAGTAAACCTTGGCATATATATATCATTCCTATTCTTGTGAATGTGTTGTAAATGCCTTTTTTAAATTCATGCATCTTCCTTACTTTCAGGATCTTTTTCCCAGTGGTTGAGAGCAGTGGATTATGGTGATTTTTCTGCAATTTACTGTGAGACAAACAGTATCTGAAGCATGCTCTGCAGATAGGGATGCATTAATCAGTGTTGAATACTCACACACACAATTCTACGTGCTGCTTCTGTCAGTGGCTGTAAAATTTACTGGTTGAGAAAGTATTATATTAAAATAAGTGAAAACTATTGTTTAAAACTCTGGTGCCTTGAGAACAGTGCCTTCAAACAGATAAAACCACCCCAGAATTCCAGGTAATCATGCAGTGCCCCTACTGTGATAAGACCATGCTACTCCGTGAATAGTTTGACATGTAAGATGCCACAGTATATGACTCCTTTAAAACTGCAGTTCCCTAGAACCTGTATTTCATAAACCTATGTGAAGAATAGGCAATACATGATTATCACTGAGCATGGTTTCTGCATGCTACAGAAAATTATTTGAAACTGGTTGGAAAGGAAATTTGAAACATGAGTGTAGTGAGGGAAGTCATAGGGACATTAATATGACCATGTTTAGTAAGAAACATTCTCTTAAAACTCCCTGGCTGGCAATATGCACACAGATATATGCATAACTATTGTTGAATACTAGACACAAGGAAAACTTTTCCAGCATTTTTCAAAGAAATATAAAATTTGAATGAAGTAAAAAATTGCTGGAGAGGAAATATTTGATTTTTGTATTTTAATAATGTTTATTTCTCCTAAGTGCCAGCTTGTGACACATTCTAATTTCTAAATGTGTAATTTTGATCTTAAAAGGTGGTTTCTCAATCTGACACTCCTGAACCTTCATTCTACACCTGTGATTAATTTATTTTGGCCCAAACTTGAGTGGTAAGGACAAGGGAAAGAAATTGTTGTAATTTTTGTAAGATTTAGAAATTTCTTTTGAGGCATGTTAGAAAATCATTTTGGGAGGCAAGAAACATGAATTTCAGGAATAAAAATTAGAAACTTCATTTATTGAAGAGGGAATTTATTGTGTTTGAGAATCTCATTTGCAGCTGACATTGCTTATCATTTCTGGTGCATCAGGCTGAAACTCCATGTGTGTGAAGAACAATAATGTAAGGGCTTCAGAAAATTAAATTTTGGAAGGAAATTTGTTCCAATTCATCCTTGCATTTAGTATTGGGAATGGGAGCCTGAGTGTAGGTCAAAGGTCCAAAGCTTAAAAATACCCTTGCACAAAGATGCAAAAACTCATCATTGCTATATATGAATATTTAGTACATGTATCACTTGAAGCTGCTAAAACCAGGTCTCAGGGTAGTGAATTCACTCCTGTTGTACACTGAATCTCTCATGACAAACTGAGAATTACTGCAGAACCATAACTCGTCGGTGCTTGTTGAGATGATGTGATTCGAGGCATTGGCAGGAATCTAAGTAGTCCCCTTTCCTTGACTGTATGCATTCCACCTGCCTTGCAGAGCACAGCTACAGCTTGCATTTTTAGAAAGCCAGCAAGCATTATTTTGCTTATATTGCAAATAGATTGTGATGTTTCCAGCAGAGCAAGGGTCAAATTTTGTACAAGTTTTGTGTGGTCAGAAAAGGAAAGTGACTAAATACTTTTCTGTTTTTCAGTTTTTGGACTGCCTCAGAGAAGTCCCTGTGACTTTTGTAACTGATGGCATCCTCTCCTTTTGCTTACAGCAGTTTCATCCATTTCCTGGTATTTTCGCCTCCCCTGATTTCCTCTTCTGGGGTCAAACTGCTTCTTTTAAGGCCTCTCCATTACCAAAGAGAGCTGTTGAAAATGGGAGAATTGTACTCCTTGTCTCCAGTCTACTACTCCATAGTACAGATCAGAGTTTCTCTTGCTAACTGTAATTTTCATCTAGAGATTTATGCCCAGGCTGAGCTCAAGACTAGGCAAGTTGTGTTTGTGGTTTGTATAACCACAAGCAGCTGGAGAAGACCCATTAGAAAACAAAGGACTCCTTATATCTGAGCATGTCCAGTATCTGCACAGGCAACAGCTTGCATCAGTTTTTCACATGCAGACTTCAGGGACTCTGAGGGAAACCATATGATATGCAGGCACACTGGGTGTGTTGTGCCCATGACTGCTTTCTGAAACTGGCGCAGACAGCTCTCTTCTGCTTGTGGATGCATTATGGCAATGACTTTTAACTGCATGGCCACAGACTGACAGTTTTGCAAGGACAGTGGTGGTTGTACAAGCAGCAAATTATATAAGAGGGGATGAAATATAAGCCCTTTCCTAAGTAAGACACTTGCCTAACCCTCAGGAGAGCTTTTATTTCCCTTTTGAATTCCCATAATATTTTAAGGAAGAGGGACCCTTATTCCTAGTATTTGACAATGTCACATTGTTTTACTCTGGAACTGTACTGTTTTATAATGTAGTTCTTACAGCTCTTGCTCTAGTGCTATGTATACTAGGCTCTGCAGCACCAAACAGAAATACAGAGCCTTTGGTTTCAAATGATATTACATGCTGTATTCCCTCCCTTTATCTTTTTCACCAAAGGGTCCAACATAAATCAAGACTGAAATCAAATGTTTTGTAAAAAAACCCCACCAAACAAACTAGCAACAATAAAATGGCACCCAACACAACCAATAGTTTTCTTCTAAGTATTGTACTAGTGTGATTAGTATATGAATGAGCCTCAAGTGCAAAAACTTCCTGGCTACCACAGACTCAATTTCCTATATGAACATGGGTTATTTCTTTAGCTTTAGCAATAGATTTTACTAGATTGGTAGCAGTGATCAACAAAGCTCAGTTGGGAGAGGTGCTGAGGTAATGTTCTTTTCTTCCAGGTAGTAAGAGGAATTAACCTTCTTAAACTGTCTTTCTGTACTGTTCTGATGTGGGAATAACAATGAATATTGCCCACTGCTCTTACCTAGGTGGGAAATCTAAGGAGAGACAAAAGGAGTTTTAAGACAAAAATGTTTGCATGTATTGATAAAGTTAAAACCTGTTTTTGCAAGAGGGAAAGTTAAAGAAACTCTGCTTTCTGTACCAGCATCCCCCAAACTCTGCTTCATGAGAAGCAGCTATGCTGAGGTAGCTTTGACACAACATAAGCTTGTTCTTTGTCAAGTGTCCCATTATATAGGCCTTGATGGTTTTAAAAATTTGGAGTTTTCATACACTTAGCACTTAGAGAGAGAACAAAAGCCCAATGATTGATTTTATGCAATCTTTAAGGAGTTTTTTTAACACAAGGTAGACACACTGAAGATTTAAACTGATAATCACATTTTATTGGTATTCCTGAAGTCTTTCTTTAGGCTATGGAGATTCATGTGTCCAAGGCAATCTTTAGGTTTCAAAACTGGAACTCAAGTAAAAATTGCATTTTCTATACATTAACTTAACAGATACTATTTTTGAAAAGGAATAATTTTTACTTAAACTACTAAAGGACAAAAAAAAGTCTATGGTTTAGTTGAGTTAAAGGAAAATGGGATATGTAGATGATTTGTCTGTGACTATAAAGACATAATATGTAGTAATATATAATAAAATTCTAGAAGATAAAATTATTGCTGTATCAACCGTAAACAGAAAGGAAATACCAGGAATTTTAAACTGTTCAAGTGTTCAATAAAATAATGAAATACATTTAGGAAAATTATTGTATAATTTGAGTTCAAATACAAACAAATATTTTTTTTTCTCATAGAGAACTTTGCTTATAACTCATATATATATATATATGGTTTGTGTGCATTTGAAAGATATACATTGCACACAAATATATCATATATGTGCATATATATACGCATATATATACATAAGAAATAACTTCTGAAGGGCAATAATATGCCACTTCTGGCATTATTAAAATGAAAAAAATCTATTTATTTTGGAGAAAATATTAACTACTGCCATGGACATAATTCAAAATACTGGTGTCATAGATACTGCTAAGAGACAGTAATCTTGTCCTTGATCCTTGGGAACCCTAACACCCAATAAAACCCTAAAAGAAATACCTCACTTACTAAAGTACAGATTCAAAGAAATAAAAAAGGAACACATTCCATCTGCTGTAGAAGTATCAAATATGTTGACTAACAACTGATCTAAAGCTTATTGAAGTCAATGACAATTAATTGTCATTTAATTAACTTTGATGAGTCGTTAATCAAACCCCTAATTTACCCTGGATCTGTGGACTCAAGTTGTTTTTCAAGTTGGATTCATATATATTAACATCTGCTGAATCCTGTAAATTTTCTACCAAAATGTCTATAATTGACCTGGTTTCCAGGGAAGCCATGGAAAAGTAAAATTAGAATTAAAGTTTTGCTTGGGAATTCTATGCACGTATTTGGGAGGCCATGAATGTAGCAATAAGTAAACAAACATCAAATTAATCAACATATAATTAACTTTTATAGAAATGAGTGGGCTGCTGAGCAGCAGTAGAACAAAAGATTGTGAAAACCAAAACAAAATAATATCAGTCTATTAAATCTAATATCCTTCCAAAGCTAGACTGTCATTTCCAGAGCTATCTAGAAAGGTTTTCCTGATGAGACTGAAATAAAACTGTCTGCTGACATATGTATATTTCAGTGACACTTTCTTTTCAGAAACAGAAATAAAATGAGACATGGAATACTATGAAAATGTTAATTTTTTTTCTTTTATTGTTTCTAAAATGTGTATCAAAATCCACTTTGAGACATATCTTCTGTGTAGAAAGTGATACTTGATGATTCCTATTGCACCAGAATGAAAGCAAAGTTTGAAATAACTGCATGTCCCATGAAATGGAATTCTACTTGTAGTCTAAATCTCTCAATTTCCACGTAAGTTAGAACTTCATCTTCAAGCAAACTCTAAGATGGGAAGCACTCTCAGAAGCACTAACTTCTCTCTGGACATCTTAAAATAGAAAAACATCTTTTACTTGATAGTATATTGTGGCTTAGATGTGAAGTGGTCAAACATTTACCAGGTGGCATATTTGAATGGCTTTCCTGGATGTATCTGTTTTAGAGTATGTAAGACTTTTTAATGCTGCCTTTATGCTGGAAAGCCACATTATCCTTTTCCTGTGGTGGAATAACTTTTATATAAATAGAAGTGGATACTATGGAAACCCTAGAGGTTAGTGCTTAAACTATAATTACTGTCTTGTCATTAGTAATTCTTTCATGAGGTATTGCAGAGCATATCCTTTGAACACAAAAAATAAAAATTAAAAAAAAAAAAAAAGAAAAAAAAGAAGGAACAACAGTGCTCAGCAAATGCAATAGACCAGATCTTCAATTCTGGGATATTTGATTGTCACCATATTGGCCCCAAAGGCCTGGCTCATCAAGGCTACTTCCCATTTCATTAACAGAGCAACATATATAAAATAGCAACATACATGATGTGTCTAGAATTTTTTCCAGAGTTCACATTCCTAACTTCACTTGCCCAGATTTGTTGTTGTTATCAAAATCTTTCCATTACTAAAAGCTCACGAAAACATTTTCTTTTTACACAAATATTATGACAGTTTATACTGTACATATGAAATAAAATGTTTTTCTGCATTGGCCTCCATGGCCATGCATGTGATCTATTTGAAGCATGTGTTTTTCAAATAATTAGAGAATGTTAAAATTCATTAGACTAATTATTTAAGTAAATATTACTAATAAGAGAATGAGGTCGCTGAAAAATAATTGAAGAAATAATAACTTCTATGATTTTGAGGGTTTTTTTAATTCTAAAACCTTTGTGAAGTTACGTAAGTTCACTCAATTTCTTGTGCGTAGGCCATTGTGATCAATAGACGTCTTTCCACTGACCTAGATGCACATCGATTCAGTATTATTCTGTAGCCCTGTGATGCAGCCAAATCATTTATGTGAAAGCCAAATGAAGTAATGGGATGAAAAATGCTGACTTTGTATTATCTTTGCATGCTTCATGCGTGTGGTGGTGCAATATAATATAATTGAGATGATATGCAGGTATTACTCTTCAGAAAACCTTGAAGTGGATTACATCAGCAATACAATACATTTACATTTGCATTTGTATTGGCTTTATGTGGCAAGGTGTCATAGGTTAGCAAGCATAGTCCCGGAAGGGATGTCCTTGCTAAGGGGTGCTTACAGCTTTCTCTGGGACCTGATAGAACCTATCAGCTGGCCAGTTTGAATATAGACAATTCTCTAAGCCACTTAAAGTTGTGATCACCTCTGTGATCCACATTTAAGAATAGGCAAACTCCCCCTCCAAGCTCTCTCTCGTTTCCGGC